>NC_057729.1:15018025-15045046 GCF_004010195.1 Chiloscyllium plagiosum
AGTTTAAATCCTCCCGAGCAGTTCTAGCAAATTTCCCTGCCAGTATATTAGTTCCCTTCCAATTTAGTGCAATCTGTCCTTCTTGTACAGGTCACTTCTACCCCAAAAGAGATTCCAATGATCCAAAAATGTGAATCCTTCTCCCATACACCAGCTCCTCAGCCATGCATTCATCTGCTTTATCCTCCTATTCCTGCCCTCACTAGCTCATATCACTGGGAGTAATCCAGATATTACTACCCTTGAGGACCTCCTTTTAAAATTTCTGCCTAATTCTCTGTAATCTCCCTTCAGAATCTCAATCTTTTCCCTTCCTATGTCGTTGGTTCCAATGTGGACAATGACCTCCTGCTGGCCCCTCTCCCCCATGAGAACATTTGCAAATCTCACCATGATGACGTTCGTCCCAGTCGTGCTAAGGTGTAACATGTCATCAATAAGTAGATCCCACTTGCCCCAGAATCTTAGGATCTACCTATTGCTGAACTTACACCTTTGGAGCTCCTGCTTTTCAGTTTCTTAGTTAAGTCCCTAAACCCTACTTTTAGGAGACCATCCCCTACCCACGTGAACCAGAACCTTTGGGGCATCACCTTCGCCCAAAAGAATGATCTGTGTCATCCTCAACCTGGCACTAGAGAGGTAACATGACATCCTGGTGTCTCTTCAACAGCCATAGAAGACCCGTGTATTCCTCTAACTATTGAATCACCTACCACTTTTCCCTTCCACCATTCTTCCTCCATCTATATAACTGAGCTATTCACAGTGCCACACATTTGGCTCTCACTGCATTCCACTGAATTTTTAAAAAAATCATTTGTGGGTTAGGGGCATCGCCGTTTGAGCGATCATTTATTGCCTGTCTATAGGTGTCCTTGAGAAGGAGATAATGAATTATCTTCTTAAATCACTGCAGTCCAAGTGCAGGTAAATACCCCTCTAGGCTGTTAGAGAGGGAGTTCCAGGATTTTAACCAATGACAGTGAAAGAACAGCAATATATTTCTAAGTCAAGATGATGAGTGATTGGGAGGGAATTTGCAGGTGATGGTGTTCCCATGTATCTGCTTCCCTTGTCATTTTAGAAAGAAGTGGTTATGGGTATGGAAGGTGCTGTTTAGAGCTCTTTGGCAGCTTTCTATAGTGCCTCTTATTGGTGGTACACACTGCTGCTACTAAGCATAGGTAGCGGAGAGAATGGATGTTATGCCAATCAAGCAGTCAGCTTTGCCTTGTTGGTATAAAGTTTCTTCAATGTTATTGAAGCTGTACGTATTCAGGCATGTGGAGAGTATTCCAACACCACTCCTGACTTGAGCCTTCTAGATGATGAATAGGCTTTGGGGAGTTATTCACTGTACTATTCTGAGCCTCAGATCTGGTCTTGTAGGTAGTTTGTTTGTATGGTGAGTCAAATTCAGTTTCTGGTCAATAGTAAGCAAGTATTCCTGTTGGGAAAGTTCACCAGGTTGACACCTCATTTATTGATATGCTTGATGCTGATCCTGGCTTGCCCTCCTGCACTCTTCACTGAACCAGTGTGATCCTCTGGCTTCATGGTAGAGTCACAGCATGGAAACCGAATCTTCAGTCCAATTCATCCATGCCAAACAAACGAGTCCCACTTGCCTGTGTTTGGCCTACATTCCTCTAAGCCTTTCCAATTCATATATTTGTCCAGATGTCTTTAAAGTATTGTAGTCGAAATTGCATCTACTACTTCCTCTGTAAGTTCATACTACATACGAACCATCCTCTGTATGAAAATGTTGCCCCTCAGGTCCCTTTTATATCTATCTCCTCTCACCTTAAAATTATGCCCCCTGGTTTTTAACTCCCCAACTTAGGGAAAAACCTTCAAAATTCACCTTTTCAATGCCCCTTGTGAATTTATAAACCTCTATATGGACACCCCTCAACCTTCCACCACCAATGAAAAATCTCCCAGTTTATTCAACCTCTCCTTATAGCTTAACTTCTCCAGTAACATACTTGTAAATCATTTCTGCATCCTTTTCAATTTAATAATATCCTTCCTGTAGCAGGATGATCAGAACTGCATACAGTACTCCAAACATGGTTTCACCAATGTTCTCTACAGTCACAACATGACATCCAGTTCCTGTATTCATGGCTCTGACCAATGAAGGTAAGCATGCCAAATGTTTTCTTCACCAATGTCTACCCATGATGCCACTTTCAATGAACTACTTACCTGCCCCCTGGGTCTCTCTGTTCAACAACAGTCTCCAGAGCCCTACCATTAGCTGTCTATGTCCTGCTCTGGTTCGTCTTATCAAAATGCAATACCTCACATTTATCGAAATTAAACTCCATCTGCGACTCCTCAGCTCATTGGCCCAGCCGATCAAGATCACATTATAATGTTAGATAATCTTCTTCACTGACCACTATACAACCAATTTTGGTGTCATCTGCAGATTCTCATCCAAATTGTTTACATAAATGATATACAACAATGGACCCAGCACCGATCCC
Organism: Chiloscyllium plagiosum; assembly: GCF_004010195.1. NCBI lineage: Eukaryota > Metazoa > Chordata > Chondrichthyes > Orectolobiformes > Hemiscylliidae > Chiloscyllium > Chiloscyllium plagiosum. The sequence continues at coordinate 15,020,527 of NC_057729.1, forward strand.
TGCGGAACACCTCTGCTCACAGGCCTCCAGTTCAAAAATAACCCTCTACTATCACACTCTGTCTCCTACCATCAATTTTGTATCCAATTGGATAGCTAGCTCTCCATCATGCGGACCCTTTTTAAAGCCCGTGTCGATATCTACTGCTCTGCCCTCATCTATCTTCTTGGTCACATCCTTAAAAATCTCAATCTTATTTGTGAGAAGTGATTTCCCATGAGGTTGCAGATTGTGTTGGAATATAAATCAATTGTTGCTGATATCCAATGGTGCTTCATGGATGCCAAACATGAGTTACGAGATCTTTCTGAAGTCTGTCCCATTTTGCACGGTGGCCATGTCATATAACATGATGTAAGGTATGAATCATCTCACCAGTATCCAAAATCAAATTTTTTTAATGAGTGAGATAGACTCAGAGGATTGCTGAACCACCAACCTCATTTTTTCTAGACAACCTAATTGCCACTCACTCATTCTCTGCCTCCCTGATTTTAATAGGGTGACCACCTTATTAAAGGTGATTCCACATAGTGTTCAGCTTTGCAGATGGAACATAATGACCACCACCGCTGTTTGAGCTCCAAAATCCAAAGCTCAAGTTTTTGCGACTGGAAGTACTTCTTAAAAATCAATGTTAAGGCTACATGAATAATCCATGACTTTCCATGTGGCACAGGATGGGCAATCCAGGAAGTGACCTATTCTGCCGGTCCATGAGCCCACTTCAGACTACAGTATTTACTTTCAAATGTAATAATAAAGCAGAAAGTAAAATTACTTACGAATCTGGCTTTGTCTCTGACTGTTTCATTTCTCCTAGCATATATCGCACATCTTGGTGTTTATTGATGACAATAATACAAAATATTTCCTTATTAAACACAATTTCAACCTAGTTAATTGCCAATTTGCATTTGTTAATGCATGTGGAAATAAACTTTTTCCTTCAATTTGTTTTTAATTAAAATATTTGGACATATGCCAAAAACAGGAACCAAGCAATCACCAGACAGAATATAATTCTCACTACTGAAAAACTACACAGTTTAGTAAGCCTAAACTGTTGTTGCACACAGTAGGTTGCTCAACCTTGCAATGTTTACTGAGGTAGTGCTGAATACATCCAGTGTCAAGGGTAATATTGGTACATTGCCACATCAGCTTAGTCATCCCTCATGAATGAAGAAAGAAACTCCAGACATTTGATATGATGTACACATGTTAATAATATAAGCAGAGACTACTAAATCAATAAGTTTATGATTATTTTATAGTTGACATGTCTTTGCTCACCTCCATTTATGTTGAAGAATTGAAAGGGTACAGAAAATAGTAGAGTCAGTGCACAGGCGTAAAATTTTACCTACAATATCTGCAGCCACACTTTTGAAAGCTATTTATTATTCCAATGCGTCAGATTTATGCACTGCACCTAAATCATTAACCATTTCAAAAGTGTGTACAATTAAATTTTCAAAGTTACTATTGAATCCACTTCTCCACAATAATGAAGAACTGTAACTCTATGAAAAGGAGTTACATCATAATGTTCTCAGACCACACAGATTTAGGCCTGGGTTTGTCACGCTCGAAGTGCAGTGTCCTCTCTTACTATCCTCTGTATATAATTATGTTCAAGAAAATCTGCAGCTGTTCACTCACAAGTGTATAGGTCTCACCGTTCTGCAACTTCCACCAGCCTTTTAGGCACTGAATTTCAAATTATAACATCTTTATGTGTAAAATTATTTTCTTAACAATATTTCTGTTCTTAAGTACTTGCAAGATTCTAGTGGGTTGATACATAAACATTTATTTTGCAGGGAAAAAGAAGTTCAATAAAGTATTACAAATCTAAGAAATTAATAAAGTTCAATTGCATACAACGCTGCACTATTCATGTGATTGTTACACCAATATAACTGTATGAATGAGAAAATTGCTAAACCAGAAATTTAATTGCAATGCAAAACAGTATCAAAATACTAAAGCAAAATACTATGGTAATGAAAAATAAAAAAAAGCTGGGAAGAGCATCTTTGTAGAGGGAAGAACATTTCCAATTGAGATCTGTTATCTTCCATCACACTGGGCGGCACGGTGGCACACTGGTTAGCACTGCTGTCTCACAGCGCCAGAGACCCGGGTTCAATTCCCGCCTCAGGTGACTGACTGTGTGGAGATTGCACATTCTCCCCATGTCTGCGTGGGTTTCCTCCGGGTGCTCCGGTTTCCTCCCACAGTCCAAAAATGTGCAGGTTAGGTGAATTGGCCATGCTAAATTGCCCGTAGTGTTAGGTAAGGGATAAATGTAGGGGTATGGGTGGGTTGCGCTTCGGCGGGTCGGTGTGGACTTGTTGGGCCGAAGGGCCTGTTTCCACACTGTAAGTAATCTAATCTAAAAAAAACTCTAAGTTCTATTGAGTGGTCAGAGCCAAGACTTCATCCTTATTCCAAGTTATAAACGTCAGGGACATTTGGTAAGTTCTACATTTGTGAATTTGAGATCATTATACAACCGTGTACTTGTCATAGAGTCGTAGAGACGTACAGCATGGAAACAGACCCTCCAGTCAAATTTGTTCATTCAGAAAAGATATCTTAAATTAATCTGGTCCCATTTGGCCCATATCCCTCGAAATTCTTCCTATTCATATACCCATCCAGATGCCTTTAAATGTTCTCATTGTACCGGCTTCCACCACTTCCTCTGGCATCTCATTCCATATACACACCACACTCTGCATGAAAAACCTACCTAATAAGTCCCTTTTAAATTTTTTCCCTTTCACTCTAAACCTACGTCCTCTAGTTCTGGACTCCCCATCCCAGGAAAAATATCTTGACTAAGTACCCATGCCCCTCATGATTTTATAAACCTCAATAAGGTCACCCCTCAGCCTCTGATACTGCAGGGAAAACAGCCCCACGCTATTCAGCCTCTCTCTATAGCTCAAACCCTCCAACCCTGGCAACATCCTTGCAAATCTTTTCTGAATCTTTTCAAGTTTCACAACATCCTTCCAATAGGAGGGAGATCATAACTGCATACAATATTCCAAAAGTGGCCTAACCAATGTCCTGGACATCCGCAACATGACCTCCCAACTCCGATACTCAATGCTCTAGCCAATAAAGGAAAGCCTTCTTCACTATCCCATCTACCTGTAAACATCTACCTATAAACATGTTGGACTATAACCTGGTGTTGTGTGATTTTAACCTGACTCAGTATGTTGATGCATCAACATTAGCCAACCTCCAGTCTTCCGGCACCTCACCTGTGACTACTAATGACACAAATATCTCAGCAAGGGGCCCAATAATTACTTCCCTAGTTTCCCACAGAGTCCTGATCAGGTCCTGGGATTTTATCCACTTTTATGCATTTCAAGACATCCAGCACCTCCTCCTCTGTAATATGATAAATTTTTCAAAATGCCACCTTCAATTTTCCCACATTCTATGTCTTCCATGTCCTTCTCCACAGCAAATACTCATTTAGTATCTCCCCCATCTCCTGCAGTTCAACATATAGGCTGCCTTGCTGATCTTTGAGGGTCCCTATTCTCTTCCTAGTTATCTTTTTGTCCTGAGTGGGTTTATAAAACCCTTTTATAAACAAACTCAGGATTCTCCTTCATCTAATTTGCCAAAGCTATCTTATGTCCCTTTTTGCCCTCCTGATTTCCCTGTTAAGTATACTCCTACTACCTTTACACTCCTCTAAGGATTCACTTGATCTCTCCTGTCTATACCTGACATATACTTCTTTGTTTTTCTTGACCAAAACTTCAATTTGTCATCCAGCACTCCCTACACCTACTAGCCTTTCCTTTCACCATAACAGGAACATACTGTCTCTGGACTCTCATTATCTCATTTTTGAAGTCTTCCCATTTTCCATCCATCTCTTCACCTGCGAACATCTGCACCCAATCAACTTTTGAAAGTTTTTGCCTAATACTGTCAAAATTGATCTTCCTCCAGTTTAGAACTTCAACTTTTAATTGTTTATCCTTTTCCATTACTATTTTAAAACTAATATAATTACAGTTGCCGACCCCAAAGTGCTTCCCCACTGACACCTCAGTCACCTGTCCTGTTTTATTTCCTTTCGGGCTTATGCCCGAAACGTCGATTCTCCTGTTCCCTGGATGCTGCCTGACCTGCTGCGCTTTTCCAGCAACACATATTCAGCTCTGATCTCCAGCATCTGCAGACCTCACTTTCTCCTCTAAGAGTAGGTCAAGTTTTGCACCTTGCCTAGTTGATGCATCAACATACTGAATCAGGTTAAAATTACACAATACCAGGTTATAGTCCAACATGTTTATTTGGAAGCATTAGCTTTCAGGGCACTGCTCCTTCATCAGGTAGCTGGTTGAGAAGGATCACAGGACATAGAACATAATGAGTGCTATGATCCTGCCCACAAACTATCTGATGAAGGAGCAGTGCTCTGAAAGTTAATACTTCCAAATAAACCTGTTGGACTATAACCTGGTGCTTTGTGATTTTTAACTTTGTCCACCCAGGTCCAACACTGGCAACTCCACATCATACTGAATCAGAAAGTTTTTTGTACACACGTCACAAATTCCTCTCCATCTAAATCCTTAACACTATGGCAGTCCTAGTCTACGTTTCATTAACAAGTTGTTACTGGTCCAGTAAATATCACAGAAATGGATTCCTCATTAAAATTATGTCAGTTATTCAACAGATTTGGAAGTTGACTTTGCAAATGGAAACCAGAGGCTGATAATTTTTGCATCAAGCAGTTTTTAACACATCAAATTCTGCAGACAGCTATTCTGAGTCAGCTTTTGTTTAAATTAACCACAAAATACAATGAAGAAGTGAATATTTTAAAGTATAAACTTGGCACATGTAGCAAGCTGCCTGTGCAGTGGTTCAGTTTAAAATAAGTTGATAACATTTAAGTGGAAGACAGAATGCAAGTGATAAATGTAATAAACACAGATAAATGTAATAAACAAATGGTGGATCATGCTTCAATCAGGATGACACATATAATGAGCAAATTTCTACTGAAAAATATTGAGGTACAAGAAAAATTTGGGAGTTTATGTACCATTCTCTCAAAATATGCAATTATTCAAAATTGAGCATTATTAACAAATTCTAGGATGTTTATCAATATTAATCAATTAGGAGTTGAAACGGGCAATTTTAACCCTGTGCAACTGGAATGTCTAAACTTCTTTCTGACTGTTTGAGTCCCAAAGGATCAAATTGCCCTTTGCACTGAAATGAATCATATTTATTTCCTGTTTTACGTTGATTCTACACTTCCTGACTTTCTTTTTGAACTTGTACCCTTCAATTTGTTACTGATACTGTACATATTTGGTAGGAAGTTAAATGATGTTTTGAATTGCCAGTATAGATCACATGGGAAAACTAAATGAATAGTAATCCTGAGGATAGTTATCACTAAAGGCCATGTCATCTGAAGTTTTCTTTATAGTTTTATCAAACATTGATTTGCGCTGGACGCACAAGGTTGATGACGTGGATACATTGAACATCATACAGAATAAATATGAGAGTTGTTTAAAATAGAAAAGTGTGCCTTGTGCCCTCTATTCATCACTTCAATGTCATCAGCATCTCTTTTAATAGATACAGGGAGGGCGGTTACCATCTGGTCTACCAATTGACACAATTAGAGGGACCATAAGGTGAAATTGCTTCATGAGTTCCAATGAGCTTCATGGTAGAAATATTACTGGCAGTTCTCAAAAACAGAGGCACAGAGAAGCTATGTGAAGCTTATAGAATGTGTAGCAAACCTGCACAGGCTACAGCCATTGACATAGTCAATGACTGTCATAAGGCGCACATGTCTGGCAAACACAGGGTCCAAAGTAAATAAAAGTAGCCATGGAAGTTAAAGTGATAAAAGCATTGTTAAGAAATGGATAGATTCATGTCAGAATGTGCCATATTATTATGATTATAATATATTAGGAATTGGTTTGTAGATCAATATGTTGGAAATGTTTGCAGTCACAGCTTCCTTTTGTCGGCAATAATTAGCAATATGTAAAAAATAGAACAGATCTTTCCAAATATTTTTTTAAAAATAAGATAAAGCTCTGAGAGGGAATCTATTCAATTATTCAAGTGAATAATCCAATAAAATGTTGTGAAAATGACAAGCACAAGGGCAAAAAACATCATTCATCCCATCAAGTGTTTCTGAGTTGCAATATTACCAGAGGATCGCCTGTCAGTTAATCAGAGTTAAAAAGTGACAAGTTCTCAGCATGAAGCACTGCACTATCCGATATCAAAGATGTCACATTGAGATGAAAGCTTGGGAGAGTAGGATGAAGATGGTTGAAATGTCACCATTAAACATCCAGTGAAAAACCAACTCTCACAACCTGAATTTGGATGTTAACCCTCAAACTGCTAGTAGGTGCAGAGAAATTAAAACCTATCTCTGTCTGTTGGTTTGGCTGTAAGGTCACACACTGACATAAGTCTTGTTCTATCTATAGGGAACAAAGGTTTTATGTAACATCTTCACATATGACAATATGTAAAGTACATCAAATTTGCACCTCGCTAATGCATATATCATTCTTAATGAAATGTTAAATTGTAATAAAATCCCATCTCATTTCATGCTTAAAATCTGAATTACTGAATGGGCAGAAAACTACAAGCAAGTACGTAGGAAATTAACAGTGAAAAAAATCACGAACGGTTGCCTGTGAAATATTCTTCACAGACATTTTGACCATTTTATTACTCAGAAATATATACATACACAGGTGTTTTTATTATCTGAGACAAACAAAGGATTGTGGTTCAAACTTAGTTTTATTAAAACACTCGCAAGTTAAAGAAAACTTTCATACATCAAGTTAAGTTAAATTTTCCCAAAATAAGCTGACTGCATGAAAAATACATGCTATCTGCTCTGGTGAACTTGATTGAATTGTTTGATTCAATTCACTGAGCTCTGTCGATGGGTGCATTCAGGGTCTTCTTGATATGAAGGTCATATCACAGCACCAAAAGGTTCAGACAGGTCAGCCTAGGTTTACCCATCCTCTTTCCAAGTTATGATTACCTTATTATATCAAGGGGTCTGAGTGAAACTGGGGAATACACAAACACAATGCCTCTCCCTATCGTTCTGTTTGAAGCTGCTTTAAGAGTCAATGAAGCATGTCTCAGATGCTCCTCAGATGCTGCCTAACCTACTTTTCTATTGGCACACTCTATAATTCAAAAAACAGAGTTGGGAGTGTGGTGCTGGAAAAGCACAGCAGGTCAGGCAACATCCGAGGAGCAGGAGAATCGACATTTCGGGCATAAGCCCTTCATCAGAAAATTGGATTTCCTGATGAAGGACTAATGCCCGAACCGTCGATTCTCCTGCTTCTTGGACGCTGCCTGACCTGCTGTGCTTTTCCAGCACCACACCCTTGACTCTGATCTCCAACATCTGCAGTCCTCACTTTCTCCTAATTCAAGAAACAGACCTGAAATTACTTGGAGAGGGAAGAAATCAAAAAATCACATTTTCAAAAAAGCAGCCAGAAAAGTCACAGAGCACTTCAGTTGCTTAGGAAAAAAATCTATAGGACACACCAAGCGCCAAACCAAATTGCTCCTAAGTCACCATGAACATTAATGCCTTGGGACAGAATCTTGAAGAACAGGTCAACACTACAAACAAATAAAATACTTTAAATGAGGAGCAAACACCTATTGTAAACCACTATCCCCTTCCATAGGATAAATCATGCAATCACCTAATGTCAATTTGATAGAAAACATCTATAGAAATGGTTATCCAACCAAATTTAAACAAGATACTTGTACCAATGTAAGGCTTGTCTTGAATGATACTGTTTGGTTAAGTAAGGTTAGTTTATTACCATTTGAGTTTAAGGTGAGCATATTTACCAAAAGCTGTTTGTAGCTAGAGGTATAATGTTTATTGTTGCAAGGATATTTGCATGTCACACTCTCAGGAACAGCCAAACGATATCAAAAACCCATATTTACTCTCAATGGCATTATTTGACATTGAAATCCAGTACACTGTCTTTGGGAACGAAGCTGTCGTATTTTATGAGTCTGTGAACAAATTCCTCGATACATTTTGAGACTCAAAGTCCTGATTTAGACTAATCATAAATCACTGGTCTGCTTACTGATAAAATAAATATGAGCAAAACTGCTTTCTAGTGTGCAAATATTTTGTCTCAGACTTATGAAATCCTCATATTAGACTCAGTGTGTCTCAGGCAAAAATCCAACATCAGCAGATACTCTTTTCTGAGCCATGACTCACATCTCTCTCTCTCTCTCTCTCTCAACAACACCACACACAGTTTGTTTGTGAGGGATTCTGAATATTTACAAAGACAAACATGTCATAATTGAACCAAGGTATCTTCAGTCCAATATAGAGGCAGAACAAATACTTCAGTCTGCAAAGTTTTTCCACTCCACCCTGTTTCCTCATAGTTGTCTCTATCAGAACAGCTGATTGGATGCAGATTAAAAATTTAGTTTCCTACATTACGGAGAAACTTGGTTTCGGTTGACAATGTTAGAACAATTCAGATTTCTTCTCAGAAGGACTGTCAAGTATGGAGTAGGCAGCCACAGAACTATAATCAATGTAATGACACCAAAACATTTTCTGCATTGGGACATGGACACCTGGTCTGCATAAAGGAACTTCAGAGAAATGATACAGTCAAAGAGTAAATGTCTGGCAGTGATGTTAGATACAACTGACGGTCCTATCCACTGCAATCACTGCCATTTCATTGTTTCAACCAACCCAATCCATCTCCCTTTGTTACTCTAGGAACAACTATAACAAAATCAGACACTAGCCTTAATATCCCATGAAACACCATTATTTGCGACTGATCCCTTAGTTTGTATTACCAATTCCTGATGAAGGGCTTTTGCCCGAAACGTCGATTTCGAAGCTATTTGGATGCTGCCTGAACTGCTGTGCTTTTCCAGCACCACTCTAATCCAGAATCTGGTTTCCAGCATCTGCAGTCATTGTTTTTATCCCCTTACCAATTCAGGGGCTTATGGTCAGGCCACCAGACTGATTAAACCTCCAATCTATTGTAAGCCAGCACACAAAAACAAAGCTCACCAAATTGACCTAAAATGTTTCTATATTTTGTCATAGGCTTTTCTGACTCACCTACTGATACAAATTAATCGAGGCAAAGACTTGGAAGGGCTGAGAGAAATAAGAGAAAGAATATCCAGTAAATGTTGCTGGACAAGCAAGATGTCTTGCTGGTTTGACAGTGTGTATAAATGTTAATTAATATTTATTACAATGGATAAATATTTGGGGAAGGGTATTGTTAAGGGCTCTCAGATGTTGGAACAAACTTGCAATGATGTCATGGAGTTCCACACTGCACATAAACAGAAGAGTATGAACTAAGTTAGAAAAGATAGCAAGAGACATCTGCCGAAGAGCATGTGGAATAGGCCAACCAGCGGTAGAGTTTATTGCATAGTATTTCAATAATATAATGTATGCTTGGATAGAGAACAGCTGTATCCCACTCAGAGAATCTATGGCAGCATATAAGAACTTTATAACATATTCTATATCTTGTTGCACTATTCAGTACTCTTGCTGAAGTGCAGAGCCTCTTCTCCAACTACTTGCAGCAGCTACTGCTTTCAGAATGCACCATAAGGTACAGACTGGTATTAAGTAATACAGACTAATTTTTCACTATACTATCCTTGCACAAACTTAAACCACCTGTAGTTAAGCAGCCATCCCATAGCATAATTAACATTGGACTGCATGCTAGGATCACCTAAATGAGGATGCAGCCCGAACTTTGCGTGTTGCACGACAGGGGCTATCCAATCTTTCCCCTATATTGCTCACTGTGTTGTCTATCTCTAAAAGTAAAGCTCCCTAAATACTGTCCCCCATCAAACACTCCCTGGACAGGGACAGCAGGTGGCTGGATAAGTAAAGCTCTCTAATCTTTTAAACTGAGAGTAAATCTGCTTCTTTTTAAATGTCCCCTGATGGGGCACTGTAACAAAATACAAAGCCAACTATAAATGCATTTAAGGAAACGGAAACTTAAAAAGAAATTGTTAGCTGTATTCAACAGATTAATACAGACTATACTTGCTTATCCATGCAGTTTAAATAGTCATTAATTTCACCCAAAACTATCATCAAACTTTTTTCAGACAGTTTGGAAATGTGGAGGTAGATTCCGTTATATACAAGGTGATAAAATCCCTGAAGTTGACCCACCTACCCTCTTCCAGCTTCTTCAAGCATCATAATGCAAGCTGCACTTAGAGCCCAAACTAGCGAAAGCATTAACCCATCAGTGCTTGACAACTGAGAGACACCTTTTTATAGAAAGTTCCATGGTCTTTTTGTCAGCGCTTACTTGGACAAGTTTAAGAGTTGTGAAATGTTTGAAGCTTCTGTATTAAATAAATACAATTTGTGGCATGTCTCATTGACAGGTTTATAAGGTTGTACGAACAGCTATTTTTAATCCAGATGATTTGAACATAGAACATAGAACATTACAGCGCAGTACAAGCCCTTCGGCCCTTGATATTGTGCCAACCTTTCATACCAGTCTGAAGCCCGTCTAACCTACACTATTCCATGTACTTCCATATGCTTGTCCAATGACGACTTAAATGTACTAAAGTTGGCGAATCTACTACCGTTGCAGGTAAAGCATTCCATACCCTTACTACTCTCTGAGTAAAGAAACTATCTCTGACATCTGTCCTATATCTATCACCCCTCAATTTAAAGCTATGCCCCCTCGTGCTCGCTGTCACCATTCTTGGAAAAAGGCTCTCCCTGTCCACCCTATCTAACCCTCTGATTATCTTATATGTCTCTATTAGGTCACCTCTCAACCTTCTTCTCTCTAACGAAAACAGCCTCAAGTCCCTCAGCCTTTCCTCGTAAGACCTTCCCTCCATACCAGGCAACATCCTAGTAAATCTCCTCTGCACCCTTTCCTAAGCTTCCACATCCTTCTTATAATGTGGTGACCAGAATTGTACACAAAGCTCCAAGTGCGGCCGCACTAGAGTTTTGTACAGCTGTAACATAACCTCATGGTTCCAGAACTAGTTCTGGAACTATTATTAAAAGCTAAAACACTGTATGCCTTCTTAGCAACCCTGTCAACCTGGGTGGCAACTTTCAAGGATCTGTGTACCTGGACACCGAGATCTCTCTGCTCATCTACACTACTAAGAATCTTACCATTAGCCCAGTACTTTGCATTCCGGTTACTCCAACCAAAGTGAATCACCTCACACTAGTCCGCATTAAACTCGATTTGCCACCTCTCAGCCCAGCTCTGCAGCTTATCTATGTTTCCCTGAAACCTACAGCATCCTTCGTCACTATCCACAACTCCACCGACCTTAGTGTCATCTGCAAATTTACTAACCCACCCTTCTACACCCTCATCCAGGCCGTTTATAAAAATGACGAACAGCAGTGGACCCAACACTGACCCTTGCGGTACACCACTGGTAACTAGACTCCAGGTTGAACATTTCCCATCAACCACCACTCTCTGTCTTCTTTCAGCAAGCCAAATTACTGATCCAAACTGCTATATCTCCCACAATCCCATTCCTCCACATTTGAGTGAGTGTTTTGGGCTCCTTCAGCATCACATTTAAAATTGTTCTCATACAGTTCACTGTTATGTTCATAACTAGTTGAATGTGGCATGGAAATGTATAAGAAATCATCAAGTTGACACAGAGATTTTGCAAGGTATATCTTTCTATACTGAGTGTATGTGAGAATGGTGCAGTGAGTATTAAATAGAGGCGTAAAGCACACAAACAGATCCTTCAGCCCAATTCGTCCATGCCAACCAGACATCACACCATCACCTAGTCTCATTTGGCAGCATTTGGCCCGTATCGCTCTAAACCCTTCCTACTCAGGTATCCATCCAGATGCCTTTTAAATATTGCAATTATACCCATCATCACCACTGCCTCTGGCAGCTCATTCCGTACGCACATAACACCCTTCATGAAAAAGTTACCACTGAGATCCTTTTTAAATCCTTGCCCTCTCACCTAAATGCTATGCCCTCTAGCTTTGGACTCCCCCACTGTGGGAATAAGACCTTGGAAATTCATCCTATCCATTCCCCTCATGATTTTATAAACCACTATAAGATCACTCCTCAGCCTCCAATGAACCAAGGGAAAAGATCTCCAGCCTATTCAGCCCCTCCCGTTAACTCAAACTGTCCAGTCTCGGCAACATCCTTGTAACACTCTGCATCGTCTCAAGTCTAACGGCATCCTTCTTATAGAAGGGCAGCCAGAAATGTACACAGTATTCTAAAAATGGCTTCACCAATGTCCTGAAAAACTGCAATATGATGCACCAGCTTCCATAGTCAATGTTCTGATCAATGAGAGCAAGCGTGTCAATGCCTTCTTCACCACCCTGTCTAACTGTGACTCTACTTTTAAGGAATGATGCACCTACATCCTTATGTCTCTTTGTTCAGCAACACACCCTAGGGCCCTACCGTTAACTGTATAAGTCCTGCCCTGATTTGTCTTACCAAAAGCAACACCTCACACTTAGCTAAATTGAACTCCATCTGCCAGTCTTTGGCCCCTTGGCCCATCTGACAAAGATCTTCTAAGAAAACTGATATGACATCCCAGAGAATGGAGCCAGGCCTTTCAACCAAGCTGCCTTGGCAAGTGACCATTCCCTTTTCCAGTTACGCTGCAGTTCTGAAGTGGATGGGGTTGACACTTGCCTGCACTTGCCCATTGCTCCTATTCCTCCAGGAGCAAAGCAATCTGAGTGTATTGGCATGCTTTTTACCAAGACCGGTTCAGCAAATTACATATACACATTGCACGTAGACAAAATGCACCCCCAAGTGTTTCTATTTGCCACCCAAATCACTCAACTGCGCTCAGGCAAAAGTGTGTCCCAAAGTATTCAGTTAATAGTACTATTAACCTCAATTAGTAAACTACACACACCTCAGATTGATCAGTATCAAAGCTCTTTTTCTTCAATTATTCTTTAACTTTTACTAAGTTAAATATCATATACTTGAACCTCTTCCATTGAACTGAGCATATAATCCTAGCTGACACTTCAATACAGTATATAAGTACTGCATGATCAGACTTGTCATATTTCATTTGTAATGTTAAACCTTAAGGAGAAATAATTATATTTCATTGGAAGTGTACATTATTATGCAGATACTTCTTTCTTGCATAATGACAAGTGGTGATGCAAAACAATAAATTGTAATCTAATACTTAAAACAGATGAAATAGAGATATTGTTACACACTACAATTATCTTAAATGTTCAAATCTGATCCAAACCAGCAGAAATATTATATTGACTTTCCATTTGCCATAAAGTCATTTTAGAGTAAAAGCTACTGCCACTGCAAGGCAGAGAAGTGAAATAAGGCCAATTTTAACTTCAGGCAAAGGACAGATAGACAAAAGGGCAAGTTTGAAAATGTTTATAGACAAGTCTATGATAAAATCGTCAATTTTAGTACTGCTAAAATAATTGAGTGTTAATTGTTCAGCATATATAAAGAAAAATAATCTGCTATGAACGTAATTATTTACAATTTTATTATCTTTGTGAACTTCCCAGTCATATGGATTACATTTTTTGTACGGAGTGAGCAACTAAGCACACCAGCATGCTATTGATGTAAAAAATTTACAAAATATTCCATTGTTACATCTTCCAGATTTTGCAGTGAATGCCTGTGCTAATTAAGTCAGCATCTGTAATGCTATGCAATAAATATGCCCCTATGTGCATATTTGCATACTTTATTAGGTAAGGATATCTGTCTCCAAAATTTGCAAAACCACTATTCATTCTACAATAATCTGCTAAAACAACAGAATATTTTATTTAGTTATGAAAAGCTGTTGCATCATTTTGATATCATAACTATGGATCTTTGAAGCTTTATAATGAAACTTTCATTTTTTCATAATTTATTAGCACATGCAACATAATTTTTTATTTTTATTACATTGAAGAGTGACATATAGGAAAGGAATCAAGTACAGCAGGTTGTCTTGTGCACATTAGTATGCAGTACATGATGCATTAATCATGACATGACCAGTATTGAATACTTAATTAATCATAGCATCATCAGTGTGCAATAAACCTTGTTTTGCTAATGAGTTTAGAAGTCTGTTTATTATATATCTTGGATGACAAACTTGTTTGTGCTAGAGTTGAGAGAATTTGTGAAGGAAAGGAAACAGCACATTAAGTTATAATTTTAACACACCAAGTAACAATGCATAATTATAGTTTAGGAGGGACAAAAAGACAATTTAAAGAAAATATTTAACTTAACAGTATTGATTAAAAAAACAAGAAAAGTTACAGAATAAAAAATCAATTAAAGTTAGTTATGTGAAGATTGTCTTATCAGGTAAAAATGTTCTTGAATTCTGTGCCCAAAAGAGATGATTAAAAAGTTGTAAACAAAACTGATGACATTTTCCAGTTCATGGTGAGAGTAGGGAATCAATATATCACAAAAGAGAGGTGCAGGTTGATACAGGCTTAATCAAATCGAATATACTGAGAGGGCAAGGGAAGAAAAAAATGAGACTGACAAAAGAGAACAAGAATATGATAGCAGTTGGCATAAAAGTGAACTTCAAATTCTTCTAAAGGCATCAGAAGATTGGTCCTAAGAGCTAGTCCAACCCTAATTTTCCTTTTAATAAGCTAGTGGTATGTTTTGGTGAAGAGACTTCTACAGTCTTGTTGGGAAGGGAGTTCCACAATTTTGACACAACAACAATAAAGGAACACAATATAATTCTCAGTGAGGATGCTGTATATCTTCAAGGAGAAAGTATGGTCATGCTGTTCTGTATAACTGCTGCCCTTGTCTTTCTAGGTGGTAGAATTGGAGGGTTCTTTAAGGTGTTGTCAAAGGACACTTGGCGAGTTAGTTCAGTACATCTTGTACACTACTGAGACTTTACATTGATAAATAAGGGAATGTGTGCTGAAGGTGGTATGTTGAGTGACAATCATGGATGAATGAATGAATGAATGAATGAATGATTTATTGTCAGGTGTATTTTACAGTGAAATACAATAAAATACACTAAAAGCTTTCATTAATTGCTGGTGCCATTTTTATAGCTTAACAATAAGAAAAAATGAAAAGATACTGCTTATAGAGAAGTCCACGCATTGGTTTCATGCTTGTTAAGAGTTGCTGGAGCTGCAATTGTACAGTCAAGTGAGGCACATTCCATCACCTTTCTGACTTGAGCCTTGTAAAAGGTGGGCAGGCTTTGGGGAGTCAGGAGGTGAGACACTCACTGCAGAATCACTAGCCTTTGACTTGCTCTTGTAACCACAATATTAATATTGCTGGTCCAGTTTGGTATACTTATCCTGTACTTTGTATCAGTGGTTTATAAGGAATAGGATAATGACAAAATATGAACATCTATTGCCATTTGTAGAGGTAGTTCCAAATTCCTTTCTGTGTGAAAACATTTCCTATTTTACTGCTAAAAGACATGGCTGTAATTTTGAGACTATGTTCCTTAGTCCTTAATCCCCAATAACTGCATGCATCTTTTATCCAATCTACCCTAACAATTTCCAACCTAATATCAGAAAGAAATTCAACCAAATTACCCTTGACCTTCTAAATTCCAAGGTCTGTAGGCCCAGATTTATATATCTCTCCTTGTAATGTCATTGTTGAAATCCAGGGCTTATTCTGCTAAATCTATGCTGAACTCCACACTATGTTTATTATTTCATCAGTCTCATCTATCCCATTGTCTGGTTTAAAGGAGAAAAAGTTGAAACTTTTACTTTACTAATTAATAATCTGTTTCTGCCACTTACTAGCAGATGATAAGTTAATTATGTGTTTGTTTTCTTGTTGTTATGGACCAGACCAAACCCCCTAAAAATATATCCTAACCTTTCTTATCTAAAAGGCAAGTGTAAGTGTTGCATTCTGGATGCAATTTGATTGGTCAAACTATCAGGCTTGAAGCAAAAGACATTTTATTCATACACAATAATTAAAATATAGACAAAACAAAGATGGAAGAAAAGAATTGGTTTGACTGTAACCCTATTTAAATACTTAACAAAATAATAAATTATGCATTAACTGATTCAATATAGAAACATCCCATAAAGAGTCATCCTTGGCAAAGGCAAATTCAGTAAGATAGATTGTCTCACATGCAAATTCTAGCAACAGGAAGAAAACCTGCTGGAGGAAGTAGAAATTGAGATAGTACAAGGGCTTGCCATAATTTTCCAACCTGTGTTTATTTGGGAGCAGTATTAGAGAATTGGATACTGACAAATGTGACACCCTTATTCAAGAAAGCAGCAAGGATAATGCTGGTAACTACAAACCAGTCTGTTTAAATCAGTGGTGTGTAAGATTTTTTTAAAAATCAGGGAAATAAATCAACAGACACTTTGAGAAGTTAACATTAATGAAGAGGAAACAGGATAGATTTGGAAAAGACAGATCATGCTGGAGTAATCTAAATTAATTTGGTGATGAAGTAACAGAGAAGATTGATCAAGGGGAAGCAATGCAGGTTACTTATATTGATTTTTTTTTAGGAAAAGGCTTTGACAAAATACCAAATACAAGACTGATTAACAAAGCTGAGGCTCATGGAAAAGAGGGTTAGCAACTACTTGGGAAGCTAGAAACTTCATTGTGGAACATGATTGTTTCCCAGGCTGTAGGAGAAAGTGAGGTCTGCAGATGCTGGAGATCAAAGTTGAAACTTTATTGCTGGAACAGCACAGCAGGTCAGGCAGCATCCAGGGAACAGGAGATTCGACGTTTCGGGCACAGGCCCTTCTTCAGGAAGAAGGGCCTGTGCCCGAAACGTCGAATCTCCTGTTCCCTGGATGCTGCCTGACCTGCTGTGCTGTTCCAGCAATAAAGTTTCAACTTTCCCAGGCTGTAGAATGGTAAACAGTGTGGTCCCCGAGAGCCAGTGCAAGGAGCACTGTTTTATTAAACAGATATAAAATAATTGGATATTGGAAAACAGAAAAAAAATGAAAATTTGATAGTCCTTACTGTTAAGCCTATCTCCAAGTTTATGATGATGATGATAATAAACTTGGAGATGGGCTTAACAGTATAGACTATCATCTCCAACCAACCATAATTAGCAGATGAAATTTCATACAGAGAAAGTGGAGTCCTGCATTTCAACAGAAGGAGCAGTGGCCAGCAACATAGACATATTGGCAGAGTTCTAAAGATTGTGCAGAGACAGAGTCTCCAAGGGGTTTATATGCTTTGATCTTTGAAGTGGCAGAATAGATGGAGACAGTGGCAAACATATGTATGGGATCTTGATCTTAAATGAATCATAGTATTAAGTAACAAAGCAGGAAGTTATACTGAATAATCAAAGATCAGGCTATGACACAACTATAATATCACATCCTATTTTGGTCACCCCAGTTTTGAAAGCTTTTAAGGGGGCTTAAGAAAGTGCAGAGGAGACAGAGGAAATTTGAGAATATGGGAAAAGGAATAGTCTATTCAGCCCATTGACCACGCTCCACCATTCAATTAAATCATAATTAATCATCTGCCTCAACGCCTGATGAAGGGCTTTTGCCCAAAATGTCGATTTTCCTGCTCATTCCTGATGAAGGGCTTTTGCCCAAAACATTGATTTTCCTGTTCCTTGGATGCTGCCTGACCTGCTGTGCTTTTCCAGCACCACTTTAATCTAGACTCTGATCTCCTGCATCTGCAGTCCTCACTTTTGCCTCAGTGAGTAAAACCATCAGAGTGCTGAAAAACCTCAAAACAGGCCCTGTAGAGTGTTGCTGAACAAAGAGACGCAGGGGTATAGGTGCACAGAGCCTTCAAAGTGGAGTCATAGGTATACAAGGTAGTGAAGGAGGCATTTGGCACACTTGCCTTCATTGGTCAGAACATTGAGTGTAGGAGTTGAGACATCATGTTGTAGCTGTGCAGGACATTGG
Source organism: Chiloscyllium plagiosum (assembly GCF_004010195.1). Taxonomy (NCBI): domain Eukaryota; kingdom Metazoa; phylum Chordata; class Chondrichthyes; order Orectolobiformes; family Hemiscylliidae; genus Chiloscyllium; species Chiloscyllium plagiosum. The sequence continues at coordinate 15,038,660 of NC_057729.1, forward strand.
TGAGGTCACTTTTAGAATACTACACATAATTCTAGACACCTTTCTATCAGAAGGATGTTGTTAAACTTGAGAGGATGAAGAAAAGATTTACAAAGGATGTTGCCGAGACTAAAGGGTTTGAGTATAGGGAGAGGCTGAATAGGCTGGGGCATTTTTTCCCTGGAGTGTCAGTGACTGAAGGGAGACTTTATTGAGGTCTATAAAATCACAAGGGGCATGGATACTGTGAATAGCCAAGGTCTTTTTCCTAGGTTGGGGGAATCCAAAACTAGAGGGCATAAGTTTAAAGTGAGAGGGCACCGATTTAAAAAAGGACCTGAGGGGTAACTTTTTCATGTAGAGGGTGGTGCATGTATGGAATGAGCTGCTAGAGGCCAGTACAATTACAACATTTAAAAGGCATCTGGATGGGTAGATGAATTGGAAAGGTTTCGACGGATATGGATCAAATGTTGGTAAATGGGACTAGATCAGATTGGGATGTCTGGTTGGTGCAGATGAGTTGGACCAAAGTGTCTATGTCTATGCTATATGGCTCTATGACTCCATAATTGAGCCGACGACACTACACAAAGGAACACTTGCAGTGATGTCCTGGACCGGAGATGATTGACTTCCAATAAATTTATTTTTGTATGAGTTCATGACTTGGAACTCACTGTTTGTGTGGGAAATGAAAGCTGAGACAATCAATGATTTCAAAAATCATTTGGACAAGCGCTTTAGCAAATAAACTTGCAGGGCTCAAGGGTTAGAAGACCTGAATGGGACTGATTAGATTGCTCTATAGGATGAGCTGAATGGACTCCTACTGTACAGTTATGTCAATCACTGAAGAAGAAAATTTCCATTTGCACCACAACAAAGGCAGCATAGGTAGGCTCTGCATAAAAACAGAAAATATTGGGATTGCTTAGCTCAAAGATATAAAAACACTCTACTGAAGATTTGTATATAAAGAAATTGAGTTCAATTTGGCCCCCTCCTCTGCCCTGTTTCTGTCTCAACATGTTTTCATTGGACTAGTGTGACCTCAGGCAACTCAACTTCTGACTTGCTTAATTCTCCACTCCTCTCATTTCCCTAGCCTCTATTTTTATGACAATTGTATCTAAATGTATTCAGTTCTATTGAATGGTTATTGACCCTAACTACAGGGTGAGATTTACACCCAATTGACTGATAACAGATCATGCACCCTCGCCCCCAACTCTGTCTCTCATTAGTATAAGCCTCGGGTTGATATACTGAGGCCAAACCCCAAATTGGCCAATTATGTGCCTCAATCTGCCTTGGCCATGACTTTTCCCATGGCAAAGGGAAATCCTGCCCAAATAGGTAGCCTTGGCAGATTTCTACTAGAAGAGCTGGGGCCATGCAAGGAGGGACTCCCTTTAAGGGTGCTTCTGTGCCCATTGGAAGCATGCTCCTCCCAGCCCAAGTCTAAGCCTCTCCTATATCACCCCTTCCCTTGTCTCTCTCAAATCCAGTCTCCAAATTGCCTCAACCCTTTCATTAAGGTCTCCTGGTCAGGCCTCACCAATACGTTGAACATCCATTCAGGCCAATTTCCAAAACCTCATCTTTTTCAGATTGTGGCTATAGTCCCATCAGTCTCTCTTGGTTGAAGCTGATGCTCCTGGGTCCATTGATTGGCCAGCAGCTCTTTCAGGTTGGCAGCACACTAAGGTCAGACTTCCTCCCCAGATGTGGGTGGAAGTCTTGTCCTGAACTAATTAGTGCTTTGTTGTTTGTAAGATGGCTGTGGGACAGACTGCTTGTTCATGGGTAGGCTCCTGACGTAGGATTAATTGGCAAACATGATGCTCCATAAATCCTGCCCATGAACTTAGTATTTCTCTGGCTAAGTATGTCAAGAATTTTCTGATAATAATTGCTGATTTATTAAGCTAACAAATATATTAAAGTGCATACAGGGAAAGATTTTGTTTCATTTTCACAATTGAAAATTAACTACAATTGTAAAATAGTAAGTGAAGAAATCCTTACCAAATTGTGACTGACAGGCCCTTTTACAAATTTGATCTGATACTTTGCTGAAAAATAACCAAACACAAGGCTAAATGTGGACATCACAGTACTTTTATAATAAGCATCTAGCCTTTGAGTTCATTTGCAAAAAGGAGTTAAAATAATAATTAAATGCACAGCATAATGACAAATTTTGCTTTTATGCACACTTTATTGATAGTTCAGTCCACGATTTATGATTTCAGGACTCTAATGCTGCTGGATGCAAGTGAAGCTACGAGTATCAGCAATGCCCCAGGAAACAGCATATTTCCTTTCTCGCCTCCCTTCACATCTGTCCATCTGTTCTGGTTGTTTTTTTAACAGATTGACTCCAGTGTTGTTCCAGTTTAAAGGTCACATTTTATGTAGCTGGTACATCTGACTGTAACACTTGGAAGCTATCTAGAGTCAATTATTTTGCCATGAAGTGATTGCATAAGTGAACTGTATTGGTGCACACAGGTATATCATCTTCAGGTAGTAACTTCAGCAGGTGCAGAGACAGCTGGCCTTTCCTCACACTATTAACTTCCCTAAGATGCATTCTTCACCATTTGTGCAGCTAGTAACAAAATGCAGAGACATAAGACAACCAGAAGAACCATTATTTACTAATTGCCCAAATGGTTTGGAACTTGTTCTTAAAATATATTGCATGTGCGTGATACTTCTCCAGTTGCACAGACAACTTGGGACAGACAATAAATGATGGGCTTGTCAGACACAGCTCTTGAACGAATAACAAGAAAATGGTTTGCTTTCAGACAATTCAATGCATCAGCTGTTTGAAGATGAAGGTAAAATGGATAACTGATTCTAAGGAAATATTGAATATATAATGCAAACATGTTTTAAAGCACACCTCCAGCCAAACCTCATGAGCATGCATTGCTGAATTTTAAAAGAGATCTTGTGAAAAGCAAGATTCTTATTGGAGCAAGCATTTGGGATGTCAAGGTTGAGGGAACCTTACCACAGTATGTTCTAGCTCTGTACTGGCTGACATTTTGTCAAGAAACATTTCTCCTGCCCTGTTACCAGCAATGCTTTGTTCAATTATACTTCATCCTTACAATATTTTGTAAAATTTACAGTGTGTGCCTCTGGGCTGATGTTTCTAAGTACGCGTGAATGATGAGGCAGACTGAGATAATTTGTGGCCTCTGGGGGTTTGCTGCAGACCATTGCATTCCTCTCCATCTATAAAGCCAGCAGAAGCAATATTTTTTCATTTATCAGAAAAAAAATGCTTTGACAGCTGTGCAGGATTAATGTGCATAGAAATATATAACTTGTTTTAAAAAGCAGTAGAAAGCATCAATTTGATATCCACCAGCTTATCTGTATCTATCTCCACACACTTCAAGCTGTATCTATTCATTGCCATTTCAGTGCAAGGTGTCCTTTTCTCATTGGTGCCATAGCGTGATGAGATATTAGCAATCATGAAAGGCCCCACAAGAGGTGCCTGGGCTGTGAATGGGCTCTAATCCGGAGTATGTTTGCATGTCAATTTGTGCGCAACTTTCATGTCAGGTCCTTAAACCTAAAGGAGTATGGAATCACGTGGGTAAGTACAAGTGTACACAAGCTGGACAGCCGTAAATCAGAGACTCCCTGTATACAGTAACATAGGAAATAGCAGCAGGAATAGACCATTTGGCCCATCAAATCTGCTCCACCATTCAACTAGATCATTTGTTAATCTTGTAACCTAACCCCATTTTCTTGCTGGATGAATCCTAAATAGCCTGTTATTTTGAGACAAGTAACTCTACCCTATTGCTAATGGAAGTTTTTTTCCTTTTCTTGAGTAAGCACAATAGACCCTTTGACGTACTCTGTCTACATTCTCGTACTTTTAGTCAAATCAATCAAATGTCCTCTCAGCCTCCACTGTTACAATCTCAGCCTTCATTACAGCACCAGTTTATGCAAATAATATGCAGCCATAAGAAGATTAATGCCTATTAAGTGATTAAAATAATGTTAATTATACCATTAAAGAATTTGAATTTACTTGAAAATCATTGGAATTGAATGGACATCACTTTGTTTACCTTTTTCCAAATGTGCTTTGAGATCCTTGTGTCAGGCACAGCAAATAGCTTTAACCTTTTGGACATAAATAATTTGATCTTTCAATTTACAATGCATTTTGTTGCTATAGGACATTTTAAAATTGTTACTTTTAGTCCTCTGTTATTGTCTCAGCTTGCTAATTCTGCTCAAATCATGGAAGTCTATCTTAATTATTCTGTTATATCTTCCAATTTCTAATTGTAGTTGCTCCTGATCTCATTTTTTGGCCCTAATCTCTTCAGAAGGCAACTTCTCTGAGGACTGTGGTTTGTTTTTACCTTTCACTTTAAAAGTGCATTCCATTCAGCAAGGACTGTGTCTGGCAAACTGTTTATATCCTTCTTCTTTCAATTTATTATGTGCAGTAACTCACTAAAGGTCAGCTTTCCTCAACTCTCAATTGAAATGACAACATTTCTGAACTTTTTACCAGTCAAGCAGCTCACTCGCACTTTGAGAACCATGAAAATTAGCCAGATTATAAAAATCTCAATAGACGGTCATTGTATCCAGTATGAAAATTCACAAAAACAAGATTTTAAAATCTTATACAGCAAGACAGTCTTATTATTTCATGTTATCACTTGGTCAGGTCAAAATTATGCATGAAAAGTGAAGATTTTAAAAATAAATCAGTTATTCACTACTATTTAGAGTGACGAGACAAATGTCTGCAGCCATAACATTAATTCTTAACTTTTGTATATTGAAGAAGTTGCATTGTTGAAGTGAATTTCCAAAAACACACTCTGATAGGAAATAATTTTGAGCAACAATGAAACACCTTCTGATAACCATATTGTAAGAGGCAGCAGACCACTGTCCCGTCTCATTCGTAAATTCATACATTCATAAGATTTAGAAGCAGAATTAGGCCATTCAGCCCTTTGAGTCTGCACCATCATTCGATCATGGCTGATATACTCCTCACCCCCATTTGCCTGCCTTCTCTCCATATCCCTTCAACTAATTAAACATTTGTCGAACTCCTCTTAAATTTATTGACTGTCCCAGCATCCACTGCATTTTGAAGTAGTGAATTCCACAGATTCACAACACTTTGGGAGAAGTAGTTTCTCCTCAACTCTGTTTTAAATTTGCTACCCCTTATCCTAAGACTATAACCTCTCATCCTAGAATGACCCACAAGAGGAACAACTGCTCCATGTCTATTTTATCCATACCTTTTATCATCTTAAATACCTCAGCTTGATCTCTCCTCATTCTTCTAAATTGTAGAGATTATAGGCCTAAACAGTTTAATTCTCCTCACATGACAAACCCCTTATCTCTGGGATCAATCTAGTGAACCTCCTCTGAAGTGCTTCCAATGCTACTACATCTTTCTTCAAATAAGGGAACAAAACTGCACACAATACTTCAGGTGCGATCTCACCAATACCTTGTATTGTTGCAATAATACTTCCTTATCTTTATATTCTATTCCTTTAGCTAAAAAAGCCAACTTTCCATTCATTTTCTTTATTCTTTGCTGTACCTGAATGCTAGTTTTCTGCGACTCATGAATAAGTACACATTGATCCCTCTGCACCACAGCACCCTGAAGTATCTCTCCTTTAAGGTATGGCACACTCTGGCACCACACTAGTTACATCTTGCCATCTAGAAAAAAACATTATTGTGATTGTCTTTCTTCTATCCATCAGCCAGTTATCTATCCAGGTTAATAAATTACTCCTAATCCCATGTGATCCAACCTTGTGGATTAATCTTTTGTGCCTTAATGTGCCTTTTGCATGACAATGACATGAGACCTAAAGCAAGCAAACGAGATAACACAGGAAGACAACAACATTTGAACTTCCAGGTCTAATATCAGGAAAGGTACAGGGAAATCAAGACTGAATATTTGTCTAGGTGCAAGGGATGCTGGTCAAATCTGGAATATCTGCTGAACAGTGAGTTTTCTGGGAATAGGCAGAATTTGGACATGAGAGATGCCATGGAGTGGGGTAGGTGAATAATGAGCTTAAAAATGTGTTGCTGGGAAAGCGCAGCAGGTCAGGCAGCATCAAAGGAACAGGAGAATCGACGTTTCGGGCATAAACCCTTCTTCAGGAATGAGGAGGGTGTGCCAAGCAGGCTAAGATAAAAGGTAGGGAGGAGGGACCTGGGGGAGGGGCGTTGGGAATACGATAGGTGGAAGGAGGTTAAGGTGAGGGTGATAGGCCGGAGAGGAGGTGGGGGCGAAGAGGTCGGGAAGAAGATTGCAGGTCAAGAAGGTGGTGCTGAGTCTGAGGGTTGGGACTG
>NC_057729.1:15045425-15086248 GCF_004010195.1 Chiloscyllium plagiosum
CTGGAGGTTGGTGGGGTGGTAGGTGAGGACCAGTGGGGTTCTGTCCTGGTAGCGATTGGAGGGGCGGGGTTCAAGGGCGTAGGAGCGGGAAGTGGAGGAGATGCGGTGGAGAGCATCGTCAACCACGTCTGAGGGGAAATTGCGGTCTTTGAAGAAGGAAGCCATCTGGATTGTTCGGTATTGGAATTGGTCCTCCTGGGAGCAGATGCGGCTCCTATTAAACTAGGAGAAAGTGAGGACTGTAAATGCTGGAGAATGGAGTTAAGAGTGTGGTGCTAGAAAAGCACAGCAGGTCAGGCAGCATCCAAGGAGCAAGAGAATTGACGTTTCAAGTATAAGCCTGATTCCTGATGAAGGGATCTAACACAGCAAGCCCCCAGAACTTGTTATTAAGAACCAATAAACCTATCCCCTTGCCCCTGCAAACCAAAATCACACGCTTCCCCTTCTTTTTCTTCAGCAATCAATAACCAACTCCATCTGAGGAACCACCAACAGTCTGCCCCCTTCCCCTCACTCCACCCCCAAACACGCCATGACACCAGACTCTCCTCTGCAATGGCCTCAACAACCTCCCCAAAGAACCTTCACACCCTGCTCACCCAAGCTACAATAAACACTCCAACACTTAACCAACACATTTCTCAGCGAGCATCTTGGCACCACACCCAATCTGGTATCCTGTTTATTGGCACTCTAAACTCACAATTACCTTATTAAGAAATCCTTTCACAGAAGCTGTCAAAGTTACTGTCAGGGCTGCAGACATTTACATCACAGGAGGAGGAACTACTACTGTGAAAATGGAACTTTGCTCACCTCTTCTCCTTTATGCTGTACTACAGGGACATCATTGGATTGAAGGTATGCTCTACATTTCTGCAGGATCTGTGTTCGGAATTTCCTGCCATAAACATGGAGCTCATTGTGAAAAACAAGGAGCAGAATGGTAATGTGACCAAATTGTCACTGCTGAAAAAATTTGGCTAAACACGTTTTTTACAATTGCATTGCTTTTCATCAGTCCTTGCTGAGCAAAAATTAGCTTTTGTAATTCTTATATTATAACAGTGACTGCACATCAAAAGGTGTTCCTTAGCTGTAAAGCACCATGCAAAGTGCTATCTATAAATACAAGTTATTTTTTTCTTGAACCTTGTTGGCATAACCTTCTATTCCTTTCTCCTGAAATTATCCTTGATTGATGAAGGCAGGGTGATGGTTATTGTCTACATTGACATTAGCAAAACTTTGAGAATGTCCCTCATGGCAGGCTAATACAGAAGGGGAGATCACATGATTCCATAGTCAGCTGGTAAGAATATACAAAACTGGCTTGGTCATAGTAGACAAAGGGTAACGGTGGAAGGATGTTTTTCTGACTGGAGACCTGTGACCAATGGTGTTCCTCAGGGATTAATGCCGGGACCTTTGGTGTTTACAATACATAAAAATGATTTGGAAGAGAATGTAAGTGGTCTGATTATTAAGTTTGCAGATGACACAAAGATTGGGGGAGCTGCAGATGATGAGGAGGATTGCTAGAGGATACACAACATAAATAGGCTGGAGACTTGGGCAGAGAAATGGCAGATGGAATTTAATCCAGACAAATGTTAGGTGTGCATTTTGGAATATTTAATGCAGGAAGGAAACATATAGTAAATGACACAACCCTGAGAAGCATTAACATACAAAGGGATCCAAACGTACAGGTCCACAGTTTCCTGAAAGTGGCAACACAAGTGGTTAGGGTGGACAAGAAGGCATATAGCATGCTTGCCTTCATCATTTGGGGCATAGAGTATAAATATTGGCAAGTCATGTTGCAGCTGTATAGAACTTTAGTTAGATCACAGTTGGAATATTGCGTACAGCTTTATATCGTCATATTATGAGAAAGGTGTGGAGACTTTGGAGGGGGTACGGAAAAGGTTTACCGGGATGTTGCCTGGTTTAGAGGGTATTAGCTATGAAGACAGATTGGAAAAAACTTGATTTGTTTTCACTTGAAGTTTGGAGGTTGAGGGGCGACTTGGTAGAAGTTTGCAAAATTGTGAGAGGCATGGACTGAATGGATCATCTGAGTCATTTTCCCCCAAGGTAGAAATGTCATTAGTAGGGGACATAGGTCTAAGGTCAAGGAGAGAAAGTTTAAAGGAGATGTGAGAGGCAGAATATCTTACACTGAGGGTAATAAGTGCCTGGAATACACTGCCTGAGGAAATGGTAGAAGCAGATAGAAGATGAATGTTCAAGAGGCATCTTGACAAATACATGAATAGGTAGGAATAGAGGGATACAGATCACACTAGGGCAAAAGTTTAGTTTACAAAGGCATCATGTGTTGGCACAGGTTTGGTGGGCAGAGGGCCTGTTCCTGTGTTCCTGTTCTTCAATGTTTACCTAGTAGTGCCATTTACCTTGATTTCTTGTAGTCACAAGTTCCATCATCAAAACACTTTCTGGGTAATCAAATAAAGTAAATATATGGGTTGGCTTGTACACAAACAGCAATTATTACCCAATGTAAAGGAGAGACCGGCACATTAAATCGAGCTCTGCCCTACACATACTGAGAAATGCAATATTTCTTCCTCCTATCATCGAGAACTATGTTTTAAACATAATTGACTGTCTCCTGCTGTTAGATCAGAATATCATCTGGCTGTGTCTGTTCACAAGAATAAAATAACACATCTCCTGCCTATTTTACTGGCAATGTTACCACAAATTTGTCTGTAGTATTATGCAGAACTGGATCAGATAATCCTGAAATCTATTACCTGTCTTGTAATTGGGTGTCTATTAAATTCCTTCTTTGTTGAATTTTCTGTCCAGTTCCATAAAGATTCAGCAGAATACTCACTATTCTCCAAAACCACCTACAGCAATTGTTTTTCAACTTGATGAATTGACATATTCTTCCGATGCACGGTATCATCTTGCAGAAATCATAAGTTTCATTCTAATCTACCAAGATATCTGAAATCCTTTCAATTAATGCAACACTGCTTTCAGGCCAATAACAATATTGCAAAGGCTATCATCAGTAACTTTAACATCTCAGTGAAATATTTCCCAAAAGTGGAATGCAATGCCCACATGGAGGGAATTTCAAATCTTACTATATTTGAACATGGACAGCTTCAGTATTTGGGGAGTCACAAATGGTGCTGAACACTGTCCAATCATTGGCGAACATCATCACATCTGACCTTATGATAGAGGGAAGGTCATTGATGAAGCAACTGAAGATGGTTGAGCTTAGGACACTACCCTGAGGAACGCCAGTAGAGATAACCCAGATCTGAGATGACTGATTCCCAACAATCACAACCATTTTCCTGTCTGCCAGGTATGACTCCAACAAACGAAGAGTTTGCCCCCTGACTCCCATTGATTTCAATCCTGCTAGGGCTCCTGGATGCCACACCTGATTGATTATCAAGGGCTGTCACTTTTACTTCTCCTCTGGACTTCAGCTCTTTTACAGCTTTGGTTCAAACAAGGACAATGAGGTCAGGAGCTGAGAGGCCCTGGTGGAACCCAAACTGAGCATCAGTGAGCTGGTTATTGCTGCCAATGCTTTAGCCTTACCTTTCGCACTGAGCGTTGAGACTTTGTATCAATTGATGCAACTGAGTAGCTTGATAGGCCATTTCAGAGATCAGTTAAGACTGGCCAGACTGGGTGAGAATGACAGATTTCCTTCCCTGAAGGTGAGCCAAATATGTTTTCTGACAATCGACAGTGGTTTCATGGTCATCAGTAGATGGTTAATTCCAGAATTTTTTTATTGAATTCAAATTCCACCATCTGCTGTGGCAGGATCCAAATCTGGCTCCCCAGAACATTACTGAAAAATGTGTTGCTGGAAAAGCGCAGCAGGAATCCTGAAGAAGGGCTTATACCCGAAACGTCGATTCTCCTGCTCCTTGGATGCTGCCTGACCTGCTGCACTTTTCCTGAAACACATTTTTCAGCTCTGATCTCCAGCAACTGCAGCCCTCATTTTCCCCAGAACATTAGCTGAGTTTCTGGATTAATTGTCTAGCAATAATACCTCTAGGCCACTACGTTCCCTCAATTAAAGGCATTAATCTTTGTATGACACACACACAAAAATACAAAGCAGGAACAAACAAACAGAGAATAATGTTGTTTCTCACCTCCAACAATCTTTAATATCCAAAGACACAATAGCAGTGCGCAATATCTTCATTTAATTACACAAGTGGACCTCATTACATCAAAGTGAGGTACTGAAAAATTAGTCAGCGTATACATGAAACTTCATAGGGTACAGTAATTAAGCTGCAGGACAAGTAATTATTAATTCTATCTCAGAGTACTTCCGCTCAACTTGCATATGATCAGCACCTTGAAAAGATAGTTAACCCAACAACAGTATGATGTACAGCATCAAACCAAGGTCCGACCTGCCCCCTCAGCAAAAGCTCTCAAGACATCACAATGTCCCAGAAGTGTAGGGGTATTCTACCGATTATCCAATCAATTTATACCCCTCAGTCAGCAAGAACAAAGTACATTCTCTGGTTATTACCACATCACTGTGAATGGACACTTGATGCTTCTAATTTTGCTGTCTCACTTCAGACGTTATGTTATTGACTAACCTAAAATAAATTTAGTTGACTAAAATGCAATGTGGGAAATGCTGAAAGGTGCTATATACATTGCAGCTTCAACTAGGAGAAAGTGAGGCCAGGCAGCATCCGAGGAGCAGGAAAATCAATATTTCAGTACCTCACTTGCTGTGCTTTCCCAGCAACACACTCTCAACTCTGATCTCCAGCATCTGCAGTCCTCACTTTCTCCCAGTTGATTTCAACCCTACTGCGAAGCCTCTCCCAAGGATACCTACCTTGAAGAAGTTCTCTTCTTCTCTCTACAATTCCTGGTGAAGGGTTATGCCAGAAACATCTATTCTCCTGCTCCTCAGATGATGCCTGGCCTGCACAGTTTACTTCAATACAATATAGTGATTTAATAGAACAAGCAGAAAAATACAATTGTAAAGTTTTATTATTAAATGGTGTGCAGTCCAAAACTAACCTCTTAAACAGGTTTTTTTCTCTAATAACGGAGGCTAACCTTCACCCCAGGGATAATCCTATAATTCTGTTGCTGTAATTTATTGCAATTAAAACTGTCCCTCCAACAATTTCTTCCAGATGGTTCTCGTCATGTGCTCTATTTCACTGGTGCTGCACACCACTGAGAGATTTCAAATTTTTCTTTCATGTGGACATAATCAGGTGTCCGGAACAAAAAAGAATAATTATGTAAAGAAAATTAGATTGCCTCAGTGTGAGAAAAATACATACAGAAATGTAAGTGAACTGTGAGCTGTCCAATTGCCAATTTTTCTGGAAAGATTTTCTTTTTTTTGCACAATCTGCAGTCTTTGGTGAATAATGGACCAAATTGGTTCTTTACTCTATGATGTGGGGATGATGAAGTGCCTGTGATCTGCAGATGTACTCATCAAGGCAAGAAGGAGAATGGTGCTGTTTTTTGTAACAACATAAACACAACTAAGACAGAAACAGAAATAATGAACAAAGAACAAAGAAAATTTACAGCCCAGGAACAGGCCCTTCGGCCCTCCAAGTCTGGGCTGATCCAAATGTACTGTCTAAACCTGTTGGTCAATTCCTAAGCACCTGTATACCTCTGCTCCACAGCTACCCATGCATTTATCCAGGCGCATCTTAAATTAATCTACCGTGCTTGCCTCTACCATCTCTGCTGGCAACGCGTTCCAAATGCCCATCACCCTCTGTGTGAAGTACTTGCCGCGTGTATCCCCCTTAAACTTTCCACCTCTCACCTTGAAAGTGTGAGCTCTCGTTATTGAATCCTCCCTGGGCAAAAGCTTGTCTCTATCCACCCTGTCTATACCCTTCATGATTTTATAAACCTCAATCAGGTTCGCCCTCAATCTCCTTTTTTCGAGTGAAAATAAACCTTACCTACTCAACCTCTCTTCATAGCTAGCACCTTCCATACCAGGCAACATCCTCGTAAACCTTCTCTGCACCTCTCCAAAGCGTCCACATCCTTTTGGTAATGTGGCGACCAGAACTGTGCACAGTATTCTAAATGAGGCCGAATCAATGTCTTGTACAATGTTAACATGACTTGCCAGCTTTTATACTCAATACCCCGTCCAATGAAGGCAAGCATACTATATGCTTTCTTGGCCACTCTATCCACCTATGCAGCAACCTTCAGAGTACAATGGACCTGCACTCCCAGATCTCTCTGCCCATCAACTTTTCCAAGGCTCTTCCATTCATTGTATAATTCGCTCTAGAATTAGTATTGCCTAAATGCATCATCTCACATTTGTCTGGATTGAAAACCATTTGCCACTTTTCCACCCAATTTTCCAGTCTATCTATATCCTCCTGCAATCTCTGACAGTCCCTTATGCTTTCTGCTACTCCACCAATCTTCATGTCATAGATGGAGATACTCAGCAGTTCTGTCAGCCTCAGTGGGAAGAAAATAACACTAAAATTTCAAGTCTGGTGATTCCTTCTTCAGAACCAAATCAGAATTCTTGGGAATCCAAATTATTTTAGCTAACGAGTTATCTCAGCTTTAATTTGTTGAATGCTTGCAGATCTGAAAACGGCATTATGTTTTATGGCATGGTGGCTCAGTGATTAGCACTTATGCCTCACAACACCTGAGACCCGGGTTCAATTCCAGCCTCAGGTGACTATCTGTGTGGAGGTTGCACATTGTCTGCATGGGTTTCTTCTGGTTGCTCTGGTTGTCTCCCACAGTTCAAAGTTGTGCAGGTTAGGTGGATTAGCCATGCTAAACTGCCCACAGTGTCAAGGGATGAGCAGGTTAGGTGGGTTAGCTGTGGGGATATGGGAGAGGGTTGGGTTGGAGTGCGATGCTCTTCAAAGATTCAGTGTGGACTCGATGGGCCAAATGGCCTGCTTCCAATCTGTAGTGATTCTATGACTTATGTGGAATACAGTTATAATCAGATAACCTTAGTGCTACTTTAAAAAGAAGGTACTTCTAATTCGTCAATCATATTAACATTATGGAAGGTTCTCAAAAGAAAATGTCAGGAAATGCATTCTGCATTTAACAATATTCAAAGGTTATTTGTCCCGCTGTGACATTGGGCTGAGTCTTCCATATTTTGGCTCAATATGAAGTGTGTTACGAAGGGATCTTCTCCGTTGGGCAAGGCAATAATCCTCACACGATCTTCCAATGCTCACCTTATTAATAATCCACCTAGGCTTCTCAGCAGCCTTCTCCATGAGTTAAGCACTCAAAGGGCAGATATGCTCATCACTGCCTGGACCTTTCAGCGATCATGCCTTGGACACTATATTAAAAGCTGCATTGTGCACCAGTTCAGATGCTACAAGCAAGGCACGATAATTCCAGGTGAGTTGTTCAAACACTACGAAAGGGAAGCTGGCAAATCTGTTGGCCTACAGAGACCTGGAGGTCCTGGTGGATGGAATGATGGAAAGCAGGGTCATCCTCTTTCCTCAGGATGGCCAGAGAAAGCTAAGAAAGTGACCATCCGGGTCAGTGCTGGTTTTTATCATCAGACAAAGTGCACAGCAATGCAATAAGATCCCATCATGGAAACTGATAAAGAGGGTAACTTGGCAAGTTTGATCCAAAATTGGTTTAGTAACAGGAGACAGAAGGTGGAGGTAGCAGCCTGTTTGTGTGTCTGGAACCTGAAGTGCAGTGATCTACCACAGAAATTAGTACCAAATCCATTATTGTTTGTGATATTCAGACATGATGTAGATGAGATGATGGGAGGATAATAAGTAAGTTTGCAGATGACACAAAGTTGGGCCGAGTGTTGACAGTGAAGTGGAAGGCTTTCGGAGCGACGCTCCTTCATCAGGTGATAGTCCTGATGAAGGAGCGTCGCTCCAAATGCTAGTGTGCTTCCAATTAAACCTGTTGAACTATAACCTGGTGTTGTGTGATTTTTAACTTTGTACACCTCAGTCCAACACCAGCATCTCCAAATCATGAACATTATGTGGGGCATGGACTGGGTGAATAGAAAACAAGGGGTTATAATTTTAAAAAGTGAAAGGCAGGAGGTTTAGAGGGGATTTGAAGAAAATCATTTTCATGTAGAAATTGATGGGGTTCTGGAATACACTGCGTGGGAGGGCATTTGAGGTGGGAAAACTCATAAGCTTATAAAGTACTTTGTATGAGCACTTGAAATGTTATAACTTTCAAGGCTATTGACATCGTGCAGGAAAGTGTGACTAGAATAGGTAACAGTATATTTTTATGTACCATCCTGACAAGTGCCAACTTGTCAAACCTTCTTTTACAATAAGTTCCAAATCTATGCCTCTATCACTTGGTAGAACAAGGACAGCAGGTATACGGAAACGGTACCATTTGATAGTTCCTCTTCACATCATACACTATTTTGATTTTGAAAATCAAATCATTTTTCCAAAGTCCAGAAATTTTCAATGTGATAGCAATTCTGATATAACAGTTCCACACAGATTGCATTGCTTCAAAAACCCAGCCCAAGTAGAATTAGGGAGGGACAGATAAAAGTAATCTTTCTTTGTTAAGTCCGAAGTGGATGTTCCCATTTTCTCATGTGAAATGTCATTGAATCTTCCCACAACTTGATACCAATAAGCCAGTCTGATAGCAGAGATTAATTATTGCTTGAGGAAGGTACTAGAAAATTAGAGCAGTGATTATCAGCCTACATACAAATGGAAGTTAATCCGTGTCATCATTGAAAATTCAAAGAAGTCATCACTCCTGTTGTTGGCATAATTCTGCTTTCACCATATAACATTTCATACAGGTAAGACAGATCACAGTGAACAACATAAAGTGCTTCCCCATCTATTATCTTAATGGAAAAGCTGACACAAGTATCCAAAAATTGGTGTGTAAAGGTTATTTTCAGAAAATTTAAGTGTTCATTTTCTATTCAGCTGGGAATGCTATAATATATGTAGTGTTGCTTCTGCTACAAAGAGACTACAGGAACTCAACTTTAGAACAGGCTCTGGACATGGAGACAAATACAAAGCTTTATTCTGTTCCTCATTGTTTCTTATTCACTTAGAAAGAACTCCTTATAGTCTGTGTGGTCAACTTATTACAAAAAAGTTGTTGATGCATTGCAAGGCATATCAAAATATCAAGAACAATAGTGGATGAGAAAATTATCTAGTTATCTAGCAAGAAATTGTATGTCTGCTTTAATGAAGAATTGCAAGTTTAATATCAACTTTGCTATTTTGCTTCATAATTCTTGTTGAAAATTGTTTGATCAAAGTAACCATTCAAAAGCACAAGTTGAAAAAAATACGCTAGTCATTTTATTGAATGTAGAAGCTTGAAATTGCTGCCGTACTCTTGCTCGGCATTATTTGGGTTGATCTGAATACATAGTGAATGGGGTCACTACTGGTTAACACCTATTTAATAAATCTGAATTATTGTTATATTTCACCTGATGTCATGGGAATCACAAACGTTTGTCACAGCTCAAATCTCCATCTCATCACCGAAGTTCCCACTGGGAACAAAATAACGATTGCCTCGCAAATCGTACTGATAAAAGTATTTCTGCAGCACTATAAACAAATTGGAAAAACCATCAACCAGTACAAATCAAAACAATAAGTCATCCAAAATGGTGCCGAATCAGTCAACACAGAATGAAAACAAACTGCTTTTTTTTGCACTGGTCGGCGCAGATGCCAGATTCTGAGCCTACTCAATATACAGCTACCAATAACATTGACGACACACATCAAAAATTGTGTCATTCAAGCAAAATTCATTCCACTTAACCTACAGGAACCTAAGTGTATTTTAAATTGCTGTGATTACATTTTTCTTTTCAGATTGCCCATGTCCCAGGGCATGAAAATGTTACAACGGGACTACAGTTTCGATTACTCAGTTGGTATTTACCACCCATCACCCATCCATTTAAAACGTGACCTACTCTATCTATGCAATTGATGCCTGAACATTATGTACATGCAGTCAAATTCAATTTTCACCAATGTTCCTTCGAAGGTCACATTTTAGTTTCAAATTGCAGACAAATTTTGTCCTTGTCTTGGTTGCTTTTTTGTTCTTTGTCCCACAAATATTTGTCTTTCTTGGATTCTGCTGAGATGCAATCTTCTGTTTTGTCAAATTCATAAATTGTAAGACAGTGTGTCCTTTGTTTTCCAAGTACACTTGTTTTTAAAGAATGCTACTATGTTACATTTTATTTGTGAATTTTTGAAACCAAGTTTGAGCTTTCACTTTGATTAAAACCCCAATGTCCCAGGCCCTTTGCTCACACATTCCTCCAAACTTCACCTGAGAAGGAGCCACCTCACCCTTGAGGATACCAGCTGCCTGGAAAATATGCCAGACTACCAACCCAGCTTGGGCATGTCGCTACCACTGATAAAATTGTGGCAACTGAATGTTCATTAACTATCCACTTAAGGATCCCAACAGGTCCCAAGAGTGAGCAGGACACCCAACACCTTTACCACTCTGTGTGAAATGGGAAACTGGCTGGAGATTAGCAGTTGGCATTGGCAAGCTACACACTGCATTTTATGTGACTCTGCCTTCAGACGTACATCTGGAGGGCCAAAGGACTCAGCTCCAAGTGATCAAAATTGTGCGCATTTAGAGAAATGCTTTGCCTCAGATGCTCAACCTTCATACTGAACGCATGCCATGAACACATGGGGAAATTGAAAAAAAAACAATGTTTTGGAGAACATTCCTTGATATACCTAAGAGTTGTAGCTTGGTGCAACTGGTTTAATACAGCTGAAAACAGATTTGTCAATAAAAGAAGCATTTTTAATGAAAATAATTAGACATTGAATTGCCCTAAAGTTAATTTATGCAGAAGCAAAATAGCAGTAAAACTTGCGAATGGCACATATTGATCCAATTCATGTTGCCTACTACAAAATGAAGTTCAGAACGGTCAATACATTCATTTTCAATTACTTCTGTTTTATTCTAACTGGATATGTAAATATATTGTGGTACAATGGTTAGTATCTTAAAATTCATATAAAAATTACATTCAAAATCCCTTTAAAATGTGTCTATTGATGATGTCCAATATATAAGCATAATTTTCAGAGTTTCTTCAAATGCTATTAAATAAACATATGATTAATAAGCCCTCGGAGCAGAGACATGCTAGCTTCTAATGCAATGTTTTAAAATTAGCACAAAGAATTGCAGAAGCTCAATTTGCATTTAATGACCTTCTCCACATCTTTTGGGAAAATGGTACTGGAAAAATTAGAGCAACTAAGCTAAAACTTGACTCTAAATATTGCTTTATGCAGGGAAAGTGGTTTTTGGGTAAGGCATGTTGCTTTTAATCTCCATTCACTGTATTTGACCCTTTGTGGATCAGCACAGATTCCTTTCAGTTTGTTGCATGTGTATACAATGTAAATGAATTGCTTTGCATGCATGGCCAGTGTGGTATAATGAGATTCGCGTAAATCATGAAGATGCATCTGATAACATAACTCTGAAATCAGTAAGACAGATCTAGATCACCAGTCTAGATCAAACATGTGAAACAAAAGGCTTAGACATAGCACTCAAGTGTTGTATTTGGTAAAACATTAGAGTTAAGGAGAGTTACAATCCATAAGGGTTTGAAGAACCTTAGTCAAACATAAGGAATAGGGAGCTCAGAGACAGTTTATGTGCAGACACCTGCATCTGAGATACTCCAGAGAGGTATCTCAGTATGCTCGTAGCAATATTGGCTTGAAGAACATGTTTATCCTCCACATAGCTCTTGACTTGAATCTGAGGGAATGTTAGATTGGTATGACAGAAGAAGGTGGGCTGGGGTTGCTGAGAGAATTAGAGAGTGGAAGACAAAAGAGAGTTTTGACAAGCAGATATGTCTAAAGGAAAGATTGAATTACAGTGCTGAAGAAATGGGTCGGGGGAAGTGAAAGAAGGAAATAGTTAGGAAGAAAATGAATAGAACAGAGTTGTTATGAAGTTGAAAGCGTACCTTTAAGATAGAGTGAATGCTGTTTTGCACTGAGAACTGACAAGCACCTGCCACATGACTAACTAGCTGTCCCAGAGTGTACTGGAAAATTCAAAATATGTAACATTTGACTGTGAAATAGATACTTGACTTGGTTGCTGCTCTGTCAACAATTTGAATTTAACTAATCAGTTTAAATTATGCTGCATATACTAAAATGCAATCCAGTTCAAATTTATTGTTTTGTAAACATCGAACCAATAAAACAATCCGATGTTGGTGGTATAAAAAAGGCAGGCAGTTTGAAAGTCAAAGCAACTGCCATTGAGAAAGACCCAAGGTATTGGTACATTCCCTATCAAAAGGTACCTTTACATGTGAAACATATTTGCAGTAAAAAGAAACACAATGACCCAGATCTTCAGCCGAAGGAAGTAAGACACCAAAGACGACAACCACTGTATGGTTTTGAAATTAAGTAGATGTAATTTTAATAAGAGTTTTATTGTAACAGTATATTGTTATAGAGTTGGAGGCAGATACTAAGCAGTTAAATGAAAGGGGGGCTTAGAGTTGTGATTAATTGCTGTTTAATGTTTACTATTAGATTTAAAGAATAAATTGATATTTTTTTTTTAAATAGTGGAATTTGGGAGTTCTCTGTCACTCATATTTTAACATATTTTGAGCTTTTCTGGGTGTTTGGTTTAATTAGCAAAAGGGTTCACCACCGTGTCGTAACAGAGATCAAAGGACTCAGAAGCAGAATGAAGAATGAGAGTAGAGTAGTTGGAGGTTCAGGGGACTGGAAGTATATAGGGGGAGATTAGGTATTGTGAAGAGGAGAGTCACACAACAGGTTACTGATGTAGATAATAGGTGACCTGGAACATGCTAAGTACGATTGTAGGTTGGTCAGAGAGTGAGGCGAGGGTATGGATTGCCAATTAAGTGAAGGGAAGTGTGTGTATGTTTGTGAGAGAGAGATGTTGGTGGTTGGGTTCATGTGCTTGGATCATAGAAACATTGAAAACAGGAGTGAAGTAGGTGTTTCAGCTTTTGGAGCCTGTTCTACCATTCAATCTAATCAAACCTGATTGTCCATCTCTGTGCCCTGTTCCCATCCTGCCCTCCTCCCTCCCCCCCTCCCCCCCGCCATACTCTTTGATCCTTTTAGACTCAAGAACTATGTCTGATTCCTTCTTAAAACAAAAATCAACATTTTGGTCTCAACCTGTTTCTGTGTGAAAGAATTCCACAGGCTCACCATTCTGTGAGGAAAGAAATGGCTGAGCATTTCATTCCTAAATGGTCTACCCCATATCCTTAGACTGTGGTCCATATTTCTCGACTCCCAGTCATTGTTAGCATTCTCCCTGCTGTTACCCTGTCTTTTCCTATTAGAATTTTACAGGTTTCTATGTGATTCCCCTCTCATTCTTAACTCTAGTGAGGTTGTTCTAACTGATCCATTGTCCCTTCATGTGTCAGTTCTGCCATCCCAGATATCAGTTTGGTAGCTGTTTGTTGCTATTGCTCCATAGCCAGAATATCAGGGAATATATCAAGCCACGATTTATGAGGTGTTGGGTTGAAGTGGGTTGGTGATGAATTAGTTTCAGTTAATCAGTTATGCCCCAGGCATTAGAACAGTTTTAATTCATGGATGAGTTGGGCTGAAGAGTCTGTTTCCATTCTGTCTGACACTCTGACTCTGTAACCTTGAACGCTTCCTGGGCGATTATTGTTGAGACATGTTGGGATTTCTGCAAGCTCCCACTGAATTATTCCAATTTACCCCTGTGTGGTGATGATCTTTCCTGTCAGAATTTCTGGACTACCTACTTTTTTCTACCTACCATTGTGGACATCGGACTTCTGCTACATAGCACCCAAAATCTGGCCTGCAGCATGAACTAGATCCTCCTTCATATCTTCTATCTACTACCTGTAGTTCAAACTCACCCAGTGACTATCATCTCAAAGCAAGTGGGAGGTATGGCTCAGATCCAATCCAAATTCAGAATTTTTAAAAATATGTCAGTGTTATCGCCAACCTCAATTTAAACTGCACCTTGCTCTTCTGAACCCATCAAAAAACTGTTTATTTCCTTGGACAGGAAATAAAAATGATGGCTATTGCAAAAACAAATCAGCAATATATAAAAATGTGTTTGAAGGAGCATTAAGGAAAATGAATTTCTCTCAGGTGGATTGACTGAAGTCTACAATCTATTATATTCCTATTTATTACAAATGTCAACTCACACTTTTCTTTGTGGATAATGACTGCTCTGATTTGGATGGTGCAAGCTCGCTCCCTAATAAGAAAGAGATTTCACATAATAGGCACAAATTAAAAAAAAAACAACTTTCAAACTGTCAAAACACCATCACTCCTGCACAAAAAGGACATGGCCCATCTCACATGATAGTAATGCAGTAATTTTTACATCAACCTCTTCTGACATGTTATGACACACTTCTGGAGCAAATTTGAACCCAGATGTTTTGGCCCAGAAATACGGGTACTCCAGTGCCACAAGCGTCTAAATGGTACAAATATTTCTGTAATCACCCTGGACAGACACATTATGACACACAGTTCTGAGTTAGGTAAGCGTTGGGCTCAGATGTCGCTGTATTCCCTTCTGCCACCGCCAGTGCTGGACCCAACTAACAATGAAGTCGCCAATACTCAGGCACCACCTTCTGCCACTGGGCCTACCTTGCCGATGTCATCTCTGCCGATGTAGCAGACCCAGCCACCAATTCCAAGTCCTGTTCTTGCTCTGGAAAAGTAAACAGGGGCTCACTCTCCTCCACAGTAGGCCCGCCCAAAGTCTGTGCCTAGAGCCAGGCTCGAGATCTGCACCCACGGCTCATTTGAGATGGGGGGATAGGTCCACTCGAGGTTCATGCACTGGGGTCTCACTACCAATGATGTCCAAAAGGGAGAAAAGTGAAAAGAAAAGCTGTTGGAATGGATGGGCTACGGCACAGAATCCCTCCGCCACTTTGGATTCCTCACTTGGGTTGAGAAACGTGATATCTTCTACCATGCTAACAATCTTGACCCTTGGTTGAGAGAGATATTTTCCTACTGTGAGACAAAGGGAGTATAATGTAAAGGAAATGGTCTTAGTGGTGATGCCACCATAGAAGTGGTGATACGGTGAGAATGAGAGAACAGGAAGTGCAGAGAGCAGAAAAAAATGATTGCTTGGGAGGATAAAGTGGATAAGAACTTTGCTGCATGCCATAGTAACTGTTGTAATCTATGATCCTTGGTTAGATTGAATCTAGTGGAAAAGTTTGAGTAAGTAGTGGTGGCCTTGTGATTGTGAGGTAACAGAGAGAAAATGTTGTGTCTAGCCTTGTGGAGTGCAGAGGTTATTAAGTTTATTTCAGTATTGTTAGGCATTTCTTTGACAACACATTGATCCAGGCCACTATCTCCAACAAGGCAAGCTACATCTGGTGGCATGGTCTCCTTTAGCGGTCTGAAAGAAAGTGCACCACCTTTCTTTTGTTCAACCTATTCACAAATATCTCCAGGTTCCTGTTGGCAAAGCAAGGAGCTTACTTGGTTTACTGAATAAGGGTGTAAGACCACAGAGTGATTGTCAGTTTATGGCTTGCCATGCCTGTAATGGGGTGAAGCTGGAGTTTAAACATGGTATCAGCAAAGTTGTACTGAGTAGTTCTGCCTATCATGTTGCACCTTTGCACCAGAGACCTATTGTATAATTAATGAGCTGAAAAGCAGATAATTGCATGAGAAAACTCAATACAGATATGGCAGACTATCTGATATAAATCTCACCAAAGAAAAATCTTACCCAAAATATAGGAAAATTCAGCCCCTCAAAGCAGAAATCAAGGCTGGCACTGTTGGAAGTGCTAACCTGTCAATGTTAAATCATGCCTTCTTTCTCAGTTGGACGCAAAAAATGCTAAAGTATAAAAAATGGTCCCCACTATAAGAACATCTGACTTGCGAATGTTCATACTTATGAACAAATATCTCTCTCAACAAGCGTGTATTAACATTAATTATAAAACTCTGACATGCATATGTTTCCTCATACTTGCAAACGACTATCTTGTATTGCACTGTATTGTGTTCCGATTTGCGTACAGATCTGCCTGCAAAAGTGCTCAAGGACACAACCCATTCATAACCTGGGTACTGCCTGCATTCAAAGACTGAATCAAAGAGTTGTCCCCAATCTTTTGACTAATACTTATCCCTCAATCAACCAATATTACTACTTCATTAGTTACTTTTTAATTGTTTTAATTAGTCAAGTTGTAGTTTTTAATGAAAAAGAAACAAATATCACCATCAATTATCTGGACACCATTATATTGTTTTACTGGGAGCTTGCCATGTGCAAATTGTCTGCTGTATTTTTTACATTACAACATTATTTCATTGGCTGTGAATGACTTTAGGACATTTGTGGTAATGAAGGTGCTATATAAATGCCAGTCATTTTTTTTCTCTCTCTTTAGCCCTCATTCATGAGTGCTCTACTCAGGAAATATCAGCAGAAAAAAAAATAGTTTTCACTGATTTATACTCAGGATTATGATCAGTCATAATATATTTCATGATACTTATGCAATGATGTTCTTGGGCTCTTTCTTGCTCCAGTAGATTGTATAAATGGGATGTGTTCATCTCTATTGAGACCATGAAGGATTGTCATTATCATTGAGTGTATAAGCAACAACAATGCTAATTAAAGGCTATAACAGAATGCTTCAGCTGAATGCATTGATTAGACTGCTCTGGTACTAATTAGTGGTACATTTTGCAACATCAGAAAATAAGTAAATCTAACCTCCAGAATACTTTTTTGTAAATGTCTGTGGGACACCTCAGTTTCGGATCATTTTTATAGCCTTGTTCCAAACATAAGCAAAATAACTGAATTTCAGAAATTAGGTGTGAGTGACTACACTTTATGGCAAAGCAGCAATAGATCAAGCGTAACATTCTAGTCTCTTAGCAAATTTTAAAATCATTAGGAATCGGGGGATGACACTCCAGCAGTTAGTGTAAAGACTGTGGATGTTGGATGCTAATTATCTCAGTCGCAGGAAATCACTCCAAGCATTCTGTCAGGCAGGAACCTAGATCCAACCATCTTCAACTCTCCACTAATCCCTACCTTCCATCATCATTAGAAATGGGTATGTTCCATGATGGTTGCACAACATTCAGTATCATTTGTGATTTCTCAGATGCCAAAAGAAGTCCGTGCCCACATGCACCAAGACTGGGACAACATTTGGATTTGAGGTCATAAGTAGAAAAGAAACATTTGCACACACAAGTGCTATATAATGATCATCTCCAACAAGAGAAAGTCTAATCCAATTCCATTGACATTCAGTGAAATTACTTTTACAGTTTTCATCTACCATCAACATCCTGGAAGTCTCTAATGACCGAGCCATATGTAACTGTGCTCATAAGAGCAAATCTGAGACTGTGACTTCTGCAACAAGTACCTCATCACATCACTCCCCATAGCCTGCTCATCATCAATACTGCATAAGTGAGGAGCATGATGAAATCATCTCCACTTGCTTGGACTGGTACAGCTCCAACCACGCTGATGAAGGTCAATTCCATCCAGTACAACTTAGCCATTCAAGTAAATGGCTCACCTTCTCAATGGCAATTAGGAATAGGAATTTCTATTTAGATCACAATTCTTATTGTCTCTGATGAGAATTAGGAACAAATGCTGCTGTGCCAGAAACACCAATATTCAATGAGAACCCACATCATAGTGTTGCAGTGTGTATCATCTATAACATGCCTTGCAGTAATCGTCAGGAGTGTTTCAACAACACCTTCCAAATCTGTGACTTCTACCCAGGACAAGGTCAACAGCTACTTGGAAACATTGCATTTATGAGTTTCATTCTTATACATGCATCATTATAAATTGTAAGTATATCACAATTTTTTCATCAACACTTTGCTGTGATTCTGCAGTTTGGTAACTGCCAGCACTCTGGATGTATCAATACCACCCAAGACTGTGAGAAGGTAATTGAACATCACCTTCTCAGGAAGAGTTTGGGATAAACAATAAAATAGGGCAGTGAAATCTATGAATTATGATTGAATAAATAAAACAGGGTTTCAGGGGCTGAATGGCATGTTTTGTTTCCTGTGGTCCTATGAATATCTAACACTGAAAAATTGGTTGGGCTGTGGGTGGATCCTAATTCAATTAGTCCCTTCTATCCCTTAAGAAGCAGTCAGTAGCAATTCAAATGCCTTTAGCCAGAAAGAAAAAACAAATAACATTAAAAAGTAAATTATTCCGATCTTCAAAAATCTTCACATGATGTTCTGCAATCACTTCAACTGCATGTAGACTTCACTTCACCAGTAATAGAATCACATTCTCCCCATGTCTGCGTGGGTTTCCTCTGGGTGCTCCGGTTTCCTCCCACAGTCCAAAAATGTGTGCAGGTTAGGTGGATTGGCCATGCTAAATTGCCTGTAGTGTTAGGTGAAGGGGTAAATGCATGGGAATGGGTCTGGGTGGGTTGCACTTTGGCGGGTCGATGTGGACTTGTTGGGCCGAAGGGCCTGCTTCCACACTGTAAGTAATCTAATCTAATTACTTAAGAAAAGAAAACTGCCAACAGGATTTACTTTTTGTAACTTTTACTTGAAAATAAATTCAAAGTAGTGTAAATTAAGGATAAATTAACATGCAAATCACAGTTGGTATAAACTATAAATTACAAATGGAATAGCAGACACCACAAAGGCTATCTTATAAATCTTATCGGCAATCCAAACACTTGCAGTGGCCCAGTTCCAGCTATATATTTCTTCCAGGAATATTTGATTTCCAGCTGTACAGTTTATCCAAGCTGAATTTCAGTTTATTTCCTTCAAAGATATTGCCAGTTTTCCACAATTAGCAGCTATGTAAACACAATTCCTCCTGTTCAGTCTTCTCCAATCTCATGCTTCTCTTTCTGTCCATGAACCATGTGGGCTCCATAGTTTAACTTTCTTCTGGTAGCTACTGCCTCAAGGTCAAGGGTTACTAGGTCACATCAACCCATATTTCTTATGATTCAGAACAATCACTGATCCCTTTGCAATTGTTTAAAGGCAAATCTTTAAAGGTCTATTGTTACTTCTGACAACACCCAATTTATTTGTTATCCAGAATACCTCATTTTACCTCTATTCTCATGTTTTACATTCTATCTCTCTTCTCATTTGATTCATTTATTTTCTCTCTCTTTCCACACATCCCACTCCTTCAACTTATTTTTTTCCTAATGTACCTCTACTCATGTATTCTAAAAGTATTCTTCATATATTTTACAGCTACTCTCAGTTTCCATTCCAAGGCTCCAGTGACTGATTACATTCTGCTTGCCCTCATGCATCTTATTCTATCTCTCCTCATATCTGTCCTAATATCTCTTCTCTCATATTCCTCACATTGACTGTAAGCCTTATTCTCTGACAAGAGGGCAGATGAAACTTAACGAGAGCAGGATGGAGGTGCATAGTTTGAAAGGCTGAGATTAGGTCATTCCATTCCATTCATTGTACCAAACAGTGAAATTAAACTCACAATCTGATCTCTCATCCATTATGTATCAATCTATACAACTTTAATTAACCAGATTGGTTTATGTGATTCAGTAAAGTTATAAATTAGCTGGCTATGCTCCATGTATATTATTGACAATGCAATCTGCAACTTCACTCAGAAAGCATTACATATTCATTGAGATTAAATCAATTGATCAGTTTCACCCCAGGCTATGTGTGTTTATCTCACTAGGATTGGCCATGCCCGCTGGATTTTCAGTCTTTAGCTGCTGCAGCCTTTATGGACCATTAGGTCCAAGTTGAATTCTGTACCTTTGAGAGCTTCTGAACGGGCAGCAAGGAGTAAGATACATTCTAAACCTAGATGCTTCATGCGCCCATCACCTTTAGCTGGCCCAACTCTTCCCTGAATGGAGATTGGATAATTGTCTAGAGTCTCACTCCACTCCCCCAACACCTCCCAATGTTCTTGACTTCATTGGCTGTTGCTTCCTACAGTTCTTATGTTCGCTGCTAACTTACGATCACACTTCTCCCTTATTCCCATGCAGGAACTCACTCCTTCTCCTTACCATCAATTCCCTCTGACCTCTACTTGTTGTTCCTCCAGTAACATTATTTTATTGTCAATTCTTTCTGATGCTCTTCCAATTTCCCTTACCCGCTTTTGAAGATCCTGCACACACAGCGGCATTTTTTCCATCTTTTTCCAGCCACAAGTATTTTTTGTCATTTGAGCCTAATGTTCAGCCCTGCACCTCATTCAAACTCATTGGTGGAAGCAGCTTGTTTGTTTTGTTAGTTGGTACATTCCAAATTGATGCATCCAAACAGCACTGAGTGAACATTGCATGTAAAATCCTGAGTTTCACACTTTAAAGATTTTAAAAATCCAATATTTTTACAAGGACACCAAGATCAAAGAACAAAGCCTAATGTTCAGCCCTCCACCTCATTCAAACTCATTGGTGTAAGCAGTTTGTTTGATTTGTTAGTTGGTACATTCCAAATTGATGCATACAAACAGCACTGAGTGAACATTGCATGTAAAATCCTGAGTTTCACACTTTAAAGATTTTAAAAATCCAATATTTTTACAAGAACACCAAGGTCAAAGAACAAAGAACAATGAACATTTAAAGCCCAGGAACAGGTCCTTCAGCCCTCCAAGCCTGAGCCGATCCAAATGTACTGTCTAAACCCGTCGGTCAATTCCTAAGCATCTGCATCCCTCTGCTCCCCACCTACTCATGCATTTGTCCAGACTATCTTAAATGAATCTACCGTGCCTGCCTCTACCATCTCTGCTGGCAATACGATCCAAATGCCCACCACTCTTTGTGTGAAGTACTTGCCGCGTGTATCCCCCTTAAGCTTTCCACCTCTCACCTTGAAAGCGTGACCTCTCGTTATTGAACCCTTCACCCTGGGAAAAAGCTTGTCTCGATCCAACCTATCTATACCCTTCATGATTTTGTAAATCTCAATCAGGTCCCCCCTCAATCTCGGATGAAAATAAACCTAACCTACTCAACCCCTCTTCATAGCTAGCACCTTCCATACCAGGCAACATCCTTGTAAACCTTCTCTGCACCCTCTCCAAAGTATCCTTTTGGTAATGTGGCGACCAGAACTGTACACAGTATTCTAAATACGGCCGAATCAATGTCTTGTACAATTTTAACATGACTTGCCAGCTCTTATACTCAATACCCCATCCAATGAAGACAAGCAAACTATATGCCTTCTTGACCTTCTATCCACCTGTGCAGCAACCTTCAGGGTACAATGGACCTGCACTCCCAGATCTCTCTGTCCATCAACTTTTCCCAAGGTTCTTCTATCTATTGTATAATTTGCTCTAGAATTAGACTTGCCTAAATGCCTCACCTCACATTTTTCTGGATTGAAAACCATCTGCCACTTTTCCGCCCAACTCTCCAGTCTATCTATATCCTCCTGTATTCACTAACAGTCCTCTATGCTTTCTGCTACTCCACCAATCTTTGTGTCATCTGCAATCTTGCTGATCATACCAACAGTGCCCTCTTCCAGATCATTTATGTATATCACAAACAACAGTGGCCCCAACACTGACCCCTGTGGAACACCACTGGTCACCTTTCTCCATTTCGAGAAACTCCCTTCAACTACTACTCTTTGCCTCCTATTGCTCAACCAGTTCTTTATCCACCTAGCTAGAACACCCTGCACACCATGTGACTTCACTTTCTCCATTAGTCTACAATGGGGAACCTTATCAAACGCCTTACTAAAGGCCATGTATATGACATCAACTGCCCTTCCTTCATCTATCAACTTGGTCACTTCTTCGAAGAACTCTATTAAGTTGGTAAGGCACGATCTCCCATGCATGAAACCATGTTGCCTATCACTGATAAGCCCATTCTTTTCTAAATATAAATAGATCCTTTCCCTCAGTACCTTCTCCAGCAACTTTCCCACCACCAACGTCAGGCTCACTAGTCTGTAGTTACCCAGAATATCCCTACTACCTTTCTTATACAGGGGGACAACATGAGCAACCTTCCAGTCCTCCAACTCCTCACCTGTATTTAAGGATGCCACAAAGATATCTGTCAGGGCCCCAGCTATTTCCTGTTTCACCTCCCTCAGCAACCTTGGATAGATCCCATCCGGTCCTGGGGATTTGTCCACCTTAATAACCTCGAGCATACCCTACACATCTTCCCTACTTATGTCAATGTGATCCAGACTAATCAAACTTCTATCTCAAACCTCAACACTCATCATGTTCCTCTCCTCAGTGAACACTGATGCAAAGCAATCATTCAGAATCTCACCCATTCTCTCAGGTTCAACACACAGCCTTCCTTTGTTATCCTTTTTCTAGTTACCCCCTTGCTTCTTATATAAGAATAAAATGCTTTGGGATTCTCCTTAATTCTGCTTGCTAAAGCTATTTCATGACCCCGTTTAGCCCACTTGATTCCTCATTTAAGACTTGTCCCACTCTTCCGATATTCTTCCAGGGTCCATTCTGTCTTAGCTGCCTAGACCTTATGTATGCTTCCCTTTTCCTCTTGGTAGTCATACAATTTCTCCTGTCATCCATGGTTAAAAAATCTTGCCCTTCCTATCCTTTGCCTTCAACTGGACATGCCTATCCTGCACTATCTTTAACCTATCTTTGAAAGCCTCCCACATCTCAAATAGCTGTGGGAGACTTATGCCCAAGATGTCGATTCTCCTGCCCCTCAGCTGCTGCCTGACCTGCTGTGCTTTTCCAGCACCATACTCTTGACTCTAGTCTCCAGCATCTGCAGTCCTCACTTTCTCCTGTTCTGACGTATACAAATAAGTTGGACCAGTATGTGTCATTTGCAAGTTTAACTGTTCTTTCCCTTCTGGGCAAGACGTCATTTCGTAAATAACACAGGAACCATTTTGCGCTGTCCGACAATCACATCTACAATCTCAAAAACACCAAAAAACTACAGTCATGAATTGCACCCAATAACATATGACTAATTTAAAGAAGCACCTCAATTACACTGGATTTAAAGAATAAGTCATTATTAATCATCAAGGAGAAAAGATAAATTTCACTAAATTCATTCATCACAGAATCAGTGTTAATACAGTGATTATTATAGGCTATTTGATCTATTGTGTTTGCACTGTGTCTGTTATCTAATCCTGTTCTATTTTCTGGTGCCAATCTCCTACCTTTTCCCTTTCTTCCTGCATGCTGTTACTACACAAAAAACCATGCAATACTCTCCTGAATGCCTCAATTGTTTTTGCATCAACCACATTTCCAGGCAGCTGGAACCAGCTTCTCCCTATCTACTCTGTCCAGCCCACTCGCGATTTTGACAATTTTAATTAAATCTCTTCTGAGCCTTCTCTCCAGGAAGAATTGTCCCAAATTCTTCAATCTCATTCTCATGTCTGGAACTATTCATGAGATCACTTCTGCATTCTGTCCAATGTATTCACAGTTTCTTTTAATAATGTGGCACTCAGTACTGTACACAATATTTCAGCTGAAATCTAACAAGAGACTTGTACAAGCTCAACATCACCTCCTTACCTTTGTACTACATATCACTATTACTAAAGCCATGAAAGCAAGGTGAGGTAATGGTGTTGTGGTATTATTGCTGGACTATTAATTCTGAAACCCAGGTATTGTTCTGGGGACTTAGCATCAATCCAGCCATAGTAGATGGTAGAATTTAAATTCAATTTTTTTTAAAAAATCTAACATTAATAGTCGAATGATGCCCACAAATCTATTGTTCGAAAAGCCAATCTGGTACACTAACATTCTTCACGGCAGGAAACTGCCATCCTTACTTGTTCTGGACTGCATGTAACTCTAGACTCACAGCAATGTGCTTGAGTCTTAGCTGCCCTCTGGGATGGGCAATAAATGCTGGCCTAGGCAGCAGCTCTATCATCCCATGAATGAATTGAAAAAAGAATACTGTACACTTTATTAAGCACTCTTTCCAGCTGTCCTGCCATCTTAATGATCTGTGCACGTATAAGCCCAGGTGCTTCTGTTCTTGGCCCCCTTTAGGTTTGTACTCCCCATTTTGTACTATCTTGCAGTGTTCTTCCGAACAAAGTGCATCACCTTACACTTCTCAGCATTAAGTCTCATCTGCAACCTATCCAGTCACACCACCAAGTTGTCAAAGTCCTTTTGGAGTTCCATACTGTCCTCACAGCTCACAATTTTCCCATGTTCAGTATCAATTGTAAACTTGGAAATTTTCCCTGTACAGCAAGATAGTTACACACATCAGGAAAACTAAATATCCCATAAATGACCCCTGGGGAATTCCACTACCTACCTTCCTCCAGCCAAAATAATGTTATTAACTGCATTTACTTGGTTGAGATGTGATGTGTGAAAAACAGAGGGCTGAATAGCACCACCTTTTGAGAAAGTGCAAGTCCTGTTAGTTTAGTGGAGTGAACCTTGTAGTGAGGTAGAGTGAGTTTTCTTAGTGTATGACTCCTCTCTTTGTGTTGCACTTCCTTGTCACTGTTGGGTAACTCTATGTACAGCCAGCCAAACAATACAGAAGACTGAAAGCTTGGGTTAGATTATTCATGCATGCTATCCTACATTGTGTATTTAGTGTTCAGAATTCCCAATCTTTGTACCTTGTTAATGTCCAAGAAGTGATGTCATAGGGCATCAATGGAGAGTGCAGAGCTTAAATAAATCAAATGCATGAATTGTGAAAAATAAGGTTTATGAAGTTAAGAAACTACTTGCATTCCATGAAAAACAAACTACTTACATAACTTTGTTAGCCGTTGCCCCCACATCTCCTTCGTACAACTTTGTCTTCCCTTCACTCTCACTGTGACACACTGAGCTACACCACTCTGTAGATGGGGTGGGCTGGTGGGTGCCTGGTCGATTAGACGGTGTCAGTCCTGGAAGTTTGGTTAGGCGACACTAGGGGAGTTTGTCAACACACTAGAGTTTACTGACCTTCCAATAGTCGGATGTGGGCATGCAGGGTGGAAGTGGAGGGCTTAGCCACCTCTGCAGTCTCCTGAGTGGAAGCTGTTAGGGACCTGTGCATGGTTCATCTTCCAACTGGGTAAGTCCTGGCCCTACCCTGTTTCATGAGGAGGGAGAAACTGGTGTAGGCTCAGCGATCCCTATCCCATATCTTTGGTTCTGATGACCAATGACTAAGTACAAGTCACTGACGATTCTTCAGCAGCCCCTGAGGATGCGAGGTCGTCTAGATGGTAGCCACTAACATGTCCATGGAG
Source organism: Chiloscyllium plagiosum (assembly GCF_004010195.1). Lineage (NCBI taxonomy): Eukaryota > Metazoa > Chordata > Chondrichthyes > Orectolobiformes > Hemiscylliidae > Chiloscyllium > Chiloscyllium plagiosum. The sequence continues at coordinate 15,070,910 of NC_057729.1, forward strand.
GCAGACAAAAGATCGCAGCACTGCCTGTAGTGATGTAGCATCTGAGTAATGACAGGCAATGCTTTGCTGGACTAGCTGCATTGCTTGAACTTCTCAGGTATGAAGGCTAGTGCCTCCTGGACAGTTGCCCATTGTGGCTCTCTGCCTTTATTCCGGATGAAGGGCTTTTGCCTGAAACGTCGATTTTGCCTGTCCTCGGAAGTTGCCCATTGTTATTGTTCCACTCTGTGTAACTGAATGAAGTCCCACATTGCAAACATTATAGGATGAGCAGCTGCCTGGCCCCTAGCAGTTCTCCAATTCAAATGGCTGGAGGCATTGACCTTTATCTGTTGACAGTACAAACTTAAAAGAATTGTTCAGAATGGCAGAATCACAAAGACCAAATTTGGAATTATATTTTATGTATCACTGTATGTAATTATCATTATAACAATCCAGGTGCTGAAATTCATACCTTATCGACTGTACAGGTATTTCTGGTATAACGCGTGTTTCATCAATGCAAATTGACTATAACGCGATTGATGAACAGTGGACATCGTTTGGATGGCATGAACATTCTACTGCACAGGTATAGTGATTGTCTGTAGTGATTTTCTATAATGCAAAGTTCTGTGGGGAGTTTCGATAGCGTGAGGTTGCACAGGAATGCAACAATCAAAGAAATACCCATAGTGTAAAAAATAATAATAGTAATTGCTCTGCCATTATACATTATATTACACTTCAAGATTCATGACTAATATTTAGTGTTCAAAGTGTTGTAACTACATTATTAACAGAGCGGCTTTTAAAACGTTGCCATAATTTTAGACATATATAACAACATTGCAAATAAACTTGTTTCTTTATTGGCAGTTTTTTTTGCAAACCAATTAAAATTATTGTTTTTCAGGCAAGTGAGAAACAATTATATAGAATTGCTAAACAATATCAATATTATCCTGAACTTCCTTTACTATGAAATACAAAACAACTTTTTATCTACAGTCAATAAATATTTACCTCCAGAGATGATAAACAAAGATTCCATTTTAGAGAAATCAATAAAGAAGCTACTGTAACATGCAGCAGCCTGAATTGCCAAAGGCCTCAGTCCAAGCTGCGCATGACTCTGCAACTGAAAAAAATGTCCTTAATTTAATAATTATAATCTCTTGAGAGAGATAACGGTAGTCAGGAACTATAGCCATCACTTAGTAATGTATCAGGTATTTTCTAAAACAGAAGGATGAAAATATGGGGATTAAACATCTCCCAAGATATTTACTCATCCTCTGGTCCTGTAACTGACACAATAGCACTGTTTCTCTCACACTTCTCGGGTGGAATTGTATGCCCCAGGGAATGCTCAAGTAAATGGAGAGGCTGTGAAATCTAGTGCCACTGTACCCATCGCCTGTTCACCTCTACTGGCATCCATCTAACCTTGGGCCAGTTGAGATCTTTAAGTAAAATATGAAGTTGCCATATTCTTACCAGACCATAGGTCTGCTCTCTCATTAGAGAAAGAGACTGCTGGTAGCGAATTAACTGGAGGTTCACCACAGCACAGTCGAGGAGAGATGTTGAGGGGGAGTGCCGTTCATGGAAACCTCAGTCAGTGTAGGAATTGAACCCACACTAATGGTATCACTCTGTATCATAAACCAGACAATTGAGCTAACCAACAGTGATAAGTAACTGATTGATGACCACTTCAGAGCCTCTTCCTGTCACAGCTGACATGTTTTTAATCAGAGGCAGAAGATGTCCATATCATTTGTTGAGATCACCAGATATAACCCAATCCCCTTTTGAGGGGGTTTCTCCAGTTCAATCACTTGTGCTCATTAGGGGCTGCCTCAATATAGCACAGCCACCCTGCGTGGTCCTCCTATTATGTTCCCCCTTTTACACCTCACTGTCAAGCACAGCCTCCAACCCATCCTCATCAGTCTCTTACAGTTTGTTGCTAGTTGAATACAAATAGGGGAACCATTGACAAAGCTGAATGTTGTACTAGCTCTAGTTGCCCTGAAGGGGGGTGGTACATTTCTCATACAATTTCATACAATTCGCTAGGCTTAATGAGTTAAAAGTGAAGCACATTGTTGTGTGACTGAAATCTCATATCGCCCAGACTGCATAAGGACAATTGCTTTTCTTCTTGAAAGGACAATGGTGAACCAATAGGATTTTATGTCTGCTTTAATTACTCCATATTTTTATGAAATTTGATTTCTCCTCTATTTTGGTTTGTATAAACTCAACATATTCCTGCTTCTAAGTTCCTTGTTTCAATGTACAATGTCTTTACAGAGAGACAGGGACTGCTTCATTGTACAAGAAGTCATGAATGGATTTAAATCCTAAAGAGTCAACATCAGCACATCATACTTACTTTAAGACAGAGAATGTCTTTGATTGGCTAAAGACACTACCCTGAGGAACTCACACAGCATATTCTGAGATGGTCAATGCTGCCATTGATTGCATGTTATCTGTTTGCATTCAGATCTACTTTCAGTCAATGATGGGTTTACCCAGTTTCCACCAGCTTATGAACTGGCAAGCAACTTATTGTTGCACACAGACAGAATTAGATAGTATTATTGTTAATTGCTTATGTCATAACGTTGATGAATGGGAGGACACCTATATGGTATGCTAACAAACAACGGAAGCATATCATACTTGGTTGGATAATTCAACTAACTAGGAGAGCTGAGGGACTAAATTCTCAATTTAATCAATCTCATGATTTCCTTTCACAACTTATTTTAGTCTGTGGGTTTGGCTTGGCACCTGTCAGATCAAAATGAAAAGGCTGGTCCTGTATATGAAACGAGTTCAAGATGATTTTTCAAACCAACAGTCATTCTTTTTTTAATAAAAGGGTGATCATATTAGATAATTGTATGGTTATGGAACTCAAGCACTTCCCAGCATTGGGAAACACATAAGAGAATTACAACAAATGGTTTTTGAGAAGGTTGTCTTATGTCCCATGCATTCTCCTATGTAGTACTCATGAGCAAAAGTTAGGAGTTTAATATCCATTCATAAATGTTCAAGTGTAGAATCATAGATTCTTACAGTGCAGAAAGAGGCCATTCAGCTCATCAAGTCTGCACTGACCCTCCAAAAGCCATCCCACGCAGACCCACCCCTCTATCCTATCCCCGTAACCCTGCATGAGGTTTTTAACCATGGCTAACCCACCTAGCCTGCACATTCCTGGACACAATGGGGAAATTTAGCATGGTCAATCTGTTTAACCAGCACATCTTTGGATTCTGGGAGGGAACCAGGCCACCCAGTGGAAACCCACAAGGAGATGGGGTGAATGTGCAAATTCCATATAAAGTGCATAATCAAAGTTACCTTTCTGAGCAGCATTGTCTTATATGGCTCTAAATTCTATCCACACTGAACATCAATGAGATGGGTCTAAATGTATTTCAAAACTCACCTGCAGAAGAGACTGCTGGGATCAGTACGCAAATGTTTTCAGATCAACTATTCTGGCATTTTGAAATTTTAAAATAATTTTCCTGTGACTCAACTGGTTGGAGTCATACCTGGCACCTAGGAAAATGGTTTTGGTTGTTGGAGGTCAGCTATCTCAACTCCAGGATATGTCTGTAGGAATTCCTCAGGGTAGTGTCCATCTTCAGCAGCTTTATCAATGACCTTCCCTCCATTGTAAGGTCAGAAGTGGGGGTGTTCACTGATGATTGCACAATGTTCAGCTCCATTCATGACTCCTCAGATGATGAAACATTCCAGATAAATGCAACAAAATCTCGACAATATCCAGGCTTGGAATGACAAATAGCAAGTCAACGTTGTACCATTCAAATGTCAGGCAATCATCATCTGCAATAAGGGACAATCCAACCATTGCCCCATGAAATTCAATGGTGTTACTATTTGTGAATGCCCCATGAGCGACATCTTATGCATTACTATTGATCAGAAATTCAACTACACTGGCCACATAAATACACGGTTATGAGAGCAGGTCATAGGCCAGCAAGTAACATACCTCCTGACTCACCAAAGCCTGTCCATTATATACAAGTCAGTAGTGTGATAGAATATTCCGCACTGGCCTAGATGGGTGCAGCGCCAACAACACTCAAGTAGCTTGGTAACATCCAAGTCAAAACAACCCGTTTGACTGGTACCACAAGCACAAGCATTCACTTCCTCCAGCACTCAACTTAGTACATGCTGCTGCTACTGTCTACAAGTTGTCCAGTAGAAATTCAGCAAATATACCTAGGCAGCACCTTTCAAATCCCATGACAACATCCACCCAGAAGGTCAAGGGCAGATGTTATAGTGGAACATCGCCAACTGCAAGTTCTCCTCCAAGTCACTCACCATTCTGACTTAGAAATATATCACCGTTGCTTTCGTGTCAATCGGTCAAAATCTGGGAATTCCTTCTCTAATGGAATGTGGGTCAACCCACAGTGGGTGAACTGTAGTGGTTCAAGAAGGCAACTGATCAGCCCATTTTCAAGGTCCACTAGTGACAAGCAGTAAATATTGGCCAGCCAGCGACAAGCTTAACCCACTAGCGAATTTTTAAAAAACTTAGAATATGTACTGTTAGAAACCTTAAGCATGAACATGTACTGATATAGTTAAAGAATAATGTCTCTAGATAATCTTGGTCATGTGTCATACAGATTTGTTTCCTTTTGCTGGTAAAACAATTTCCTTCTGCCACCCTGTCCCTATACCGTTTTGTGTGGCTTTTTGTGGTTAAAGGGGGGCTTTTTCTCATTGATTTGTGGAATATGGGTGTCACTGGCTGGGCCAGCAGGTATTGTTTATCCCTAGTTGCCCTTGAGGAGGTGATCGTGACATGCCCTTTTGAATTGTTGCAGGTAAACACATAACGGCGATAGGGAAGGAACTCCAGAATTGTGGTGCATTGACACTGAAGGAATAGTGAATTTCTGAAGTGCGTTTTGTAGATCCCTGGTGAGCATCAGGGATGGATGGCGTGGATGTTTATGGATGTGGTGTGATGTTTATAGAGTGTTCTTGGAGCTGCACTTTTCCGGGCAAATATTGCATCACACTAACTTACTAACTTGTACATTGTAGCTGATCAGCAGGCTTTTGGGGGTGAGTTACTTACTGCAGTATTCCTAGCTCCTGAGCTACTCTTGTAGAATTAGCACATATATGTTTAGTCCAGTTCAGATTCTGGTCAACAATGAACTGTAGGGTGTGGACGGTGAGGGTTCAATGATGATATTGCCATTCAATATCAAGAGATGCCTTTCCATCTCTTTTGAGATCAGAATCTGCATTGAGAAGACTAAGGAAAATTATATTCACTCCTATACTCTAGTTTTGAGTGTTAGCATGGGTTCTGGGTGTCCTTGTAACTCTGGGAACAGCCTGCTGAGGAATCAATAACATGGTGAAAGATGTGTAAAATAGTTTCACAGCTTGTACTGTTAATATCACTGTTTTAAAACATGTACTACAACATGTGATTCATTACAGAGCTCTGTCTTGCAGAGATAGTTTGGCCATGACATTGGCCACAATTTTACAAGTGTTGCCATGCATTACAGCAATGTTACTGTTGGAGAAAGTACCAATGTATTGAAAAAATGAGGAAAAATATGAGTTAGAGCAACACTTCTGCCATCCCCATGCTTTGTAATGTTTAGTATTTGGGTTTAAGTATAGCTTTGACTAAAAATAGGTCATCCTCTGCTTTTGAGGTAAACAGGAAATCTAAGACATACTTGCTACACTTTGTTGACAGGTAAACTATTGTGAAACACAAAAGACAATATCTATTCCCTCAGAATAGATATTGTCTTCCCGGAATTGGGAAGCTAATATGCTGATAGCTGTACACATCATGAATGTTCAGCTGAGTTCTAAAAGATTGCTTTGTTGACACTATTCTTCAGGAAAGGTTATGTGAAGTTTTAATAAAATTCTCAGCCTTTGATGTGCTTTCAGAGAATGCATCTATTTGATCCCACACCTTCATGTCAGTGTAAGATTGATGTAGCACAAACATCTGGCCCCTTGACTGAAGATTGTTACCCCCAGCATGGCAAGCAGCTTGCTTTTTTGACTACACTATTAGCCAAGCCAACACAAGGCAAGGCAAAGGCATGGGTGCTGTGATCATGCAGGTAGATGCTAAGCGAGTGGGTGCTATGAGACCAAATCCAAGCTGTGAGCTGAGTGCCTGTCCTTGCACACAAAGTGTTCTTGTAGCAGCCTAGTCACCAGTGTGCCCCGCAATACAAGCCTGTGCTTCCTGATTATCCTGCAGGTGGATCGGAGAAGTGCACTGATCGCTGACATAACAGCAAATATCGAGTGGTAGGAGATGCATGTGGCTGGTGTTCATAGATTGTGCCCGGAGATGCTGTTTCATGCTGAGCGTTGTGGAGGCTCCTCACAGGTGGCAATGAGCTGAAGTCACGAGGTACCTGCTCTGACTTTTGGGTTGAAAATGCTAAACATGTCACTTGTTTGGTGAGATATTAATGAAGCTAGTTGCAGCACTAATCAGCCATTTAATGAGAAAATCGTCCTTGCCTCCCAAATATACCTCATTACTCAGCGAACACATAAAAAAGATGCGGCAAGTTAGTCCTGACGCTAAGATTGGCCGTGTTGCACTTTTCAAGCGATTCTACCAAAACTTACCATAGCTCATGTTGCTTAGGTTCCCACAAGATCCCTCCCAGAGATAACATTGCAAGTCCAATCTTCTTTAGAACTACAACCACATTCTAATACTTAAAGTACATGGGAATTAATATCGTCTCTAAGCTACAACCTGACATAGATGACAGCATTGATTTCCAGTTCTGAAAGTCAACGTCACACATAGACCCATTCAAAACAATAGACAATAGGTGCAGGAGTAGGCCATTCAGCCCTTCGAGCCTGCACCACCATTCAACATGATCATGGCTGATCATTCCTAATCAGTATCCTGTTCCTGCCTTATCTCCATAACCCTTGATTCCACTATCTTTGAGAGCTCTATCCAACTCTTTCTTAAATGAATCCAGAGACTGGGCCTCCACTGCCCTCTGGGGCAGAGCATTCCACACAGCCACCACTCACTGGGTGAAGAAGTTTCTCCTAATCTCTGTTCTAAATCGTGAACCTACGCTGCACTCTCTCAATAGCCAGAATGTCTTTCCTCAAATTTGGAGACCAGAACAAAACAAAACAAAATTAGAGGGAACACTGGTGGCAAGCCATGTACTCTTAATTTATTTTGTTTCCAAGTTAGCTTGCTGCTCACATTACAAACAGTTTGAGTGACTGCTCCTCATTGCTTCTGATTGCACTGTGGCTCATTGCTTCAACAAATCGCTTCTCACTGTGAACCTATTTCTATTTACTTTGCAGACGTTGACTGATTTATCCTGTTAGTTCAATATTTTCTTCCTCAATTAATTCAGATTTCTGGCACTTCTGTTTTCTTTTCATCTTCAGATTTTCTGGTCTGATTTGCTTCATTAATTGAAAAGTTGATATCGAGGTTTTTATTTAAAGTGGTAAAAATAATCCTCACTGCAAAATCCAACAGTTCGGCTACAGGCATTATTATAGCACTGCACTATTAATGACGCCAATGTAGTCAGTCCAGAAATAAGCATTCCTTCACTTGGGGCAGGTGATTAACTTTATCCATGTACTAACAAATCAAATAATCAACATTGAATATATTTGCATTGTTGGACTCCAGAGTTGAATTTAGCGAGGGGAAAAGGGACAGGGTATCCACTATCCAAACCCATTGCCAAGAAAATTTAATCCTACAAGTAATTATCCAGTTCATAGGTGCATGCGTTTAGTAGATGAACTGGCACTGCAATTAGATATAGATATGAACTGACTATGATACTATACAGATGCAGCAGTATATTTTAATTGAATATACATACACAACCAACAGTTCTCAAGACCCTTTTGCCCAACTCCTGCCTCCAAATATTGAGACAATGCTTCGTGGAGTTGCCAACCTGCTGGGCACAAGATTAGAGTGAAGAAACCAAGACCAATTTTCAATGCTCAGCTTTGCCTCCCACCAACCCATCAGATTGCTATAATACTGACGCATGAGACAACCCACCCAGAGAAAATGGAGCTAGCCCCAAACCAAGACAGACAAATGGCAGCGACCACATGGTCAGTGAAGAGAGAGAGAAAGAAACCTACACTGCTGACACAGCAGTGAATCTGCACAGTTACTGCTTTTGCTGTTTGAATTCATGTATCGCTGGACATCAGAGTGTGTCTAGGAAAAATTAACAAACAACAAAATTCATAGCTGACCTTAGAGGCACCTGTGTGGGAGAGCTGAGCACAGGAACATATAAGTGCATAACTTTTTATGTGTAACCTTGCTGTCAGTCTATAGTAATGAGTAGAGTGAGTTCTTTCTTATTTGCATGTTTTATTGGGATCTGTCTCTTAATTAAATTTTTAAAATATGAACTTTATGTGCTAAGTTAGCTTGGATCACTGTGGATTTTTAAGAGCAAAAAATGGTGCTATTTTCTGGGTCTGTAGATTGTGAAGGAGCAAAGATGGCCTTAGGTGGAGTGATGTGCTCTTCCTGTTGGATGTGAGAGTTTAGGGAGAGTTTCCATGTAACTGAGGATTATGTTTACAGGAAGTGTCTTTGGTTGCAAATTCTATCAGATAGCATGGATCGGTTGGAGTGGCAGTTAGAGGCAATGAGGAATTTACAAGAGCTAAGGGATGTGATGGATGGCAGTTATAAGAAGGGAGAAAAGCCATAGATACAGTCGATCGGATGGGATAACTCCAGGAAAGATAGGAGGGGTAGGGAGGAATGTAGGAGTCTTCTGTGGCTATCTCCACTTCAAACAACTATGCTGTTTTGGAAAATGTAGGGGGTGATGGACTCTCAGGGGAATGTAGCATGAACAGCCATGATTTTGGTATCAAGACTAGCTGTAATGTAATGAAGGATACGTTGGGTAATATCTGGATTACTCCCAGTGCTATGAGCTAGTGAGGGTAGGAATAGGAGAATAGAGCAAATGAAGAAGTGGCTGAGGAGCTGGTGTAGGAGAGAAGGGTTCTCATTTTTGGATCATTGGAATCTCTTCTGGGGTAGAAATCACCTGTGCAAGAAGGACAGATTGCACCTGATTTGGAAGGGGACTAATGCACTGGCAGGGAGATTTGTTCGAGCTGCTCAAGAGGATTTAAACTAGTAAGGTGCGGGGTGGGACCCAGGGAGAAAATGAGGAAAGAGATCAATCTGAGACCGGTACAGTTGGAAAAATGAACAGATCAAACAGTCAGGGCAGGAGAGAACAAAATAGAGACCAAGGTAGGACTCATAAATTAAACTGCATTTACTTCAATGCAAGAGGACTAACAGGGAAGGCAGCTGAACTCAGGGCATGGTTAGGAACATGAGACTTGGATATCATAGCAATTACATAAACGTGGCTCAGTGATCGACAGAACTGGCAGCTTAATGTTCCAGGATACAAATGCTATTGGAAGGATTGAAAGAGTGGCAACGGAGGTGGGAGAGTAGCGTTTTTGATAAGGGATAGCATTACTGCTGTACTTAGGTAGGATATTCCTGGGAATACACCTAGGGAAGTTATTTGGGTGGAACTGAAAAATAAGAAAGGAATGATCATTTTATTGGGATTGTATTATAGACACCCTAATAGTCAGCAGGTAATTGAGAAACAAATTTATAAGGAGATTTCAGTCATCTGTAAGAATAATAGGGTGATTATAGTAGGGGATTTTATCTTTCCAAACATAGACTGGGATTGCCATAGTGAAAACAAGTTTGTTAAGTGTTTACAAGAAAATGTTCTGATTCAGTATGTGGATGTATCGTTACAAAATGGGGTAAACCCCTTTGCTAATTTAAATCTGACACACAGAGAAGCTCACCTCTGTTAAATTTTGAGAGGCAAAGAATTATCTCAGAGATTAATATTTAAATCCAACAGAGAACATTAAAACAAGAACTATTTACAACACCTTTCTCTTAAGCCTATCTTTTACCTCCCACTCTACAATACTGGTCAAATAAAAAAAAAGATCAAGATTTTTTTTAAAATCATGTTACAAAACCAATGATCTATCGATTCTCCTTTGTTAAATTTCCTCTGTAGATTTTCCTCTGTATTTTCCTGAGTCATCTTTTCTTCAGTCTTCTGCTGCACAACTTTGCTTATGGGCAGGTACCTTTCAGAAAGCTATTTGGCTCGCAGTCTGTATTTGTTGGTGCTCTTTGCAGTTCTTCCCCTTAATCTCTCAAAATGTCTGGTTTTATACCCCAAAATATCAGATCATTTCATTGGTTTGATGTCGTCCCAAGCAGTAAAATTCAAATTCGATTGAATTTTAGTATCTGGGTCATAATTTAAAGTGATTGCTGAATTTGAATTTGTTTTTGTTCCATGGCAATGCAACTTCAGCAATTTGTTTCAAAAAAAAGTAACATTTTTAAATTGTTCAGCACACTCTGTGCTTTCAGTCAGGCTTTGTTAGCTTCCCCTCTCTCTCTTAAAGGTACACCTACACCTTCAAAACAGTACCTACTAGTGAAGGTGCAAATCTTGACCTACTCTTGGGAAACAAGGCAAGACAGGTGACTGACTCAGTGGGGGAGCACTTTGGAGCCAGCGACCATAATTCTATTAGTTTGTGAGAAGATTTGTAGCTCGAGTGCTCGTTGTTGTGGTTCTGTTCGCCGAGCTGGAAGTTTTTGTTGCAAACGTTTCGTCCCCTGTCTAGGTGACATCCTCAGTGCTTGGGAGCCTCCTGTGAAGCGCTTCTGTGGTGTTTCCTCCGGCATTTATAGTGGCCTGTCCCTGCCGCTTCCGGTTGTCAGTTTCAGCTGTCCGCTGTAGTGGCCGGTATATTGGGTCCAGGTCTATGGCACTCATCCACAAACTCCATCAACAAACACATAGACCTGGACCCAATATACCGGTCACTACAGCGGACAGCTGAAACTGACAACCAGAAGCGGCAGGGACAGGCCACTATAAATGCCGGAGGAAACACCACAGAAGCGCTTCACAGGAGGCTCCCAAGCACTGAGGATGTCACCTAGACAGGGGACAAAACGTTTGCAACAAAAACTTCCAGCTCGGCAAACAGAACCACAGCATAATTCTATTAGTTTAAAATAGTGATGGAAAAGGATAGACTGGATTTAAAAGCTGAAGTTTTTATTTGGAGGAAGACCAATTTTGACGGAATTAGGCAAAAACATTACTCAGAGAGTAGTAGGGGTGTGGAACACACAGCCTGCAACAGTAGTGGGCTTTAAGGGCATTTAAACCCTCTTGGATAAACTTATGGATGAAAATGGAATAGTGTAGGTTAGATGGGCTTCAGATTGCTTTCACAGGTCGGTGCAACATCAAGGGCTGAAGGACCTGTACTGCTCTGTAATGTTCTGTGTTCTATATTCTATGTTCTATTTTCAAAAGCTGATTGGAGGCAGATTTTTGCAAGTAAAGGGACAGCTGGAAAATGGGAAGCTTTCAAAAATGAGATAACGAGAGTCCAGAGACAGTATATTCCTGTTAGGGTGTAAGGCAAGGCTGGTAGGTGTTAGGAATGCTGGATGACTAGAGAAATTGAGGCGTTGGTTAAGAAAAGGACGGAAGCATATGTCAGGTATAGACAACAGAAATCGAATGAATCCTTAGAAAAGTATAAAGGCTGTAGAAGTATAAGTGAGAGGGAAATCAAGAGGCAAAAAGGGGACAGGAGATAAGTTTGGCAAATAAAGTAAAGGAAAATCCAAAGGAGTTTTATAAATATATTAAGGACAAAAGGGCAACTAGAGAGAGAGTAGGGCCCCTCAAAGATCAGCAAGGCAGCCTATATGTGGAGCTGCAGGAGGTGGGGGAGATACTGAATGAGTATTTTGCATCAGGGTTTACTGTGGGGAGGGACATGGAAGATATAGAATGTGGGGAAATAGACAGTGACATCTTGAAAAATGTCTATATTTCAAAGGAAGGGGTGCTGTATATCGTGAAATGCATAAAAGTGGATAAATCCCCAGGACCTGATCAGGTGTAACCTAGAATTGTGTGGGAAGCTAGGGAAGTGATTGCTGAACCCTTTGCTGAGATATTTGTGTCATCAATAGTCACAGGTGAGATGCCAGAAGACTGGAGGTTGGCTAATGTGGTATCACTGTTTAAAAAAGTGGTAAGGAAAAGCCAGCAAACTCTCGACCAGTGACCCTATCATCAGTGGTTGGCAAGTTGTTGGAGGGAATCCTGAGGGACAGGATTTACATGTGTTTGGAAAGGCAAGGACGAATTAGGGATAGTCAACATGGCTTTGTGTATAGGCAGTCGTCTCATGCACTTGATTGTGTTTTTTGAAGAAGTAACAAAGAGGGCAAAGCAGTAAACATGATCGATATGGACTTCAGTAAGGTGTTCAACAAGGTACCTCATGTTAGACTGTTTAGCAAGGGGTTAGATCTCATGGAAAACAGGAAGAACTAGCCATTTGGATACTGAACTGGCTCCAAGGTAGCAGTGAAAGGGTGATGGTGGAGTGTTGCTTTTTAGACTGGAAGTCTGAAGTAAGTTTGTTGATGACACCAAAATTGGAGGTGTAGCAGACAGCAAAGGAGTTTACCTCAGATTACAATGGGATCTTGATCAGATGGGCCAATGGGCTGAAGAGAGGCAGATGGAGTTTAATTTAGATAAATGTGAGGTGCTGCATCTGGAAAAACAAATCAGCGCAGGACCAACACATTAAATGGTAAGGTCTTGGGGAGTGTTGCTGAACAAAGAGATCTTGGAATGCAGTTCATAGCTCCTTGAAAGTGGAGTTGCTGGTAGATAGGATAGTGAAGAAGGTGTTTGGCATGCTTTCCTTTATTGATCAGAGCGTTGAGTATAGGTGTTGGGAGGTCATGTTATGGCTGTTCAGGACATTTGTTCGGCCACTTTTTGAAACATTGTATGAAATTCTGGTCTCTCTCCTTTCAGAAGGATGTTGTGAAACTTGAAATGCTTCAAAAAAGATTCAGAAAGGATATTGCCGGTGTTGAAGGATTTGAGCTATAAGAAGAGGCTGAATAGGCTGGGACAGTTTTCCATGGAGCATCGGAAGCTGAGGGGTGACCTTATGTAGGTTTATAAAATCATGCCGGGCATGGATAGGATAAATAGACAAGGTCTTTTCCCTGGGTTGGGGGAATCCAGAAGAAGAGGGCATAATTTTAGGGTGAGAGGGGCAAGATATAAAAGGGACCTAAGGGGCAATCTTTTCACACAGAGGGTGGTGTGTGTATGGATTGAGATGCCAGAGGAAGTGGTGGAGGCTGGTACAATTACAGAATTTAAAAGGCATCCGGATGGTAGATGAATAGGAAAGGTTCAAAGGGATATGGGCCAAGTGCTGGGAAATGGGACTAGGTTCGGTTAAGATATCTGATCGGCATGGAAAAGCTGGAGCGAAGGGTCTGTTTCCATGGTGTACATCTTTAATACTCTATGACTCTGTAACTGGCAGATGGAGAATATATTCTACTAATAAGCCAAACATTTTTGTTACAGATCTCCAAGTGTTGCAGTGATTAATCCAGTAGATCAAGTAATTTGAAACATAATTTGTCAACTGACCAATGGTAACACTCTTGAAATATAACACAGATTAATGAGTAGTATTTATTCATCCACATCAGTATCCCAACTGCTGTTAGCAGCTATGGGAAAACAATGTTGATGCTGAGACTTTCCATTTATAGTCCATGGAAGCAAAATTACTTTCCACAATGCACTCTGGTGCAGACAATATATCTCACAATGGAGATAGATGAACAGAAAATTTCCTATGGCAAAATAAAAAAGTAAAATGTTAGATCAGATTACTTACAGTGTGGAAACAGGCCCTTCGGCCCAACAAGTCCACACCGACCCGCCAAAGCGCAACCCACCCAGACCCATTCCCGTGCATTTACCCCTTCACCTAACACTACGGGCAATTTAGCATGGCCAATCCACCTAACCTGCACACATTTTTGGACTGTGGGAGGAAACCGGAGCACCCAGAGGAAACCCACGCAGACACGGGGAGAATGTGCAAACTCCACACAGTCAGTCGCCTGTCTCTCCAAGAGTTTGTACCAATGTTCCTCTATCAACTAGCAGTACCAACAAAAACAAAAATTTCTGGTGATTCAGTTTGCAGGATCTTGCTGATATGCTTGCTGTAATAACTACAATAACTGCACTTTTAAAAGTAATTCATTAACTGTAAAACACTTGGATAATAAGGTGCCACATAAATACAGAAGATTTTTGAAGGAGATTTATTTTCCTTTAACTTCCTTCAAATGCATGTATATTCCTAAACAGGCTAGCTGGTGAACCAACTCCACAAAGACAGCTTCTTTAAAGGTCACTGTCTTGAAACATTTATTTTGTGAAATCTGAGTTTAAAACACTGCAGTGTATTAGCCTGTGTCTTGATATAAACATTAGTCATTATTTTTCAGCAATTAGACATTTGCAGAATGAAAGAGAAGGATTTGTTTTGTTTTTGTGATGTCATCTTGTTTGTTGTACATTAATAATGAAAAGTAATTCCTCTGCTCGGTAAAGAAAGCAACAGAAATATATTTACATGAGCTGTACTATCTACATATGATTGAACATGCACTGACTGCAAAATTCTAAGAATTGTTTTTAAACAACTGAAATAACAAATTATTAAATAAATATGGCAATGTTCGAGGGATACAAAGCAAATGGCTGATTAATCAGTCAGAAGATTGTGGTCTAGAATCCCACACCTTCATTGGCATACAAACTGAGTGATTGTATGAGTTGCATGAGTTAAGATTATAATTTACCTGAAATCTCACATGGGGTGTTAACCACTCTTTGAGATATTGTTAAAGATACGGAGGTATGGCATTGAGGGTGAGTTGGAGGTTTGGATTAGGAGTTGGCTGGCTGGAAGAAGACAGAGGGTAGTAGTTGATGGCAAAGGTTCATCTTGGAATGCCGTCACTAGCGGTGTTCCGCAAGGATCTGTTTTGGGACCATTGCTGTTTGTCATTTTTATAAATGACCTGGAGGAGGGGATAGAAGGTTGGGTGAGCAAGTTTGCGGAAGACACGAAAGTCGGAGGAGTTGTAGACAGTGAAGAAGGATATGGCAGGTTACAGCGGGATATAGATAAGCTGCAGAACTGGGCAGAAAGGTGGCAAATGGAGTACAATGTAGCTAAGTGTGAGGTGATTCACTTTGGTAAGAGTAACAAAAAGATGGCGTACTGGGC
>NC_057729.1:15086751-15121111 GCF_004010195.1 Chiloscyllium plagiosum
TTCTATGTTCTATGTTCTATGTTCCATCTCATGAAACTTTTCAAAATAGAGCAGAGCTTTCCTGATATCCTGAATTGAATCATAGAGTGCCTATTGTGTGGAAGCTAGCCACTCATACCATTGAGCCTACACTGATCCTCCAAAGAGCATCTCACCCAGAACCCCCACTCCATCCCTGTAACAATGTATTTCTCACTGGCCAATTCACCTAACCTGCACATCTTTGAACTGTGGAAGGAAACTGGAGCACCTGGAATAAACCCACGCAGACACAGGGCAAATTTGCAAAATCCATGCAGACAGTTGCCCAAGATTGGGATTGAACCTAGGTCCTTGGTGCTGTGAGGCAGCAATGCTGACCACTGAGCCACTGCTCCACACCAGTGAAAGTATTTGAGATAAGGTAAAGTTTCCTCAGCTTAACTTGATAAACATTGTTTGCATTAGAATAATGAGACAGAAATCTGCATTTTGGTTTGCAGGACTTGGGAAGTTTGATCAAATCAAGAGCATTATTAGAATCTAAAGCTGAGTTTGATCAGCTGTATTAGCATTGGCATACAAAGGATTTGTCTCAACCCTGTAGGAACTTCATGAAAAGCATCAGATTTAAGCACACAGCTTTGAGATGGATTCAGGCATCAGGAATCCAATCGTGTTTGAATTCAACCTACCCAGAACACACTGAAATCTTTAACCCAACTCTCAGGTATCAGAAGTGTGGAATTGATGGTGAAACAGAAGGTTTTTCTCCACCAATAATCCTATCATTTAAACTGTTTTTTGCAGAAGACTACAAAAAATAGGTACAGGAGTAGGCCATAATCACAGCACTTCCAAATGTTATGAAATTGTAAAAGATTGCTCCACCATAACCTCAGCACTTCTACATGTTATGAAATTATAAAAGATACAGAGAATTTGTTAACAGATGAAAGATAATTTTTGAAAGAATGGAATAAAAAGAAGTACATTTGTAAAAAAAGAAAATCTATGTCTTGTTCATGTCCAGGATTTGAGCATATTGGGCAAGGTCAGCATTTAATGATCATTCTTAATGATTCTTGAATATATGATGGTGATTCACCTTCATGAATCACTGCTGTTCATGTAGTGTAGGTACAGCCATTGTAGATTTCATGCTTTTCCACAAGAAATTCCAGGCTTTTCACCCTGTGACAATGAAGGAAAGGCATGATAATTCCATTCAGTGTTGCTATTTGAAACACAGGAATTCTCTGTACCTTTGAATGTTACAATTCACAGAATGCACTAATACTTTTACTTATGCATCTCCTTTAACCAAAACCTTCTTTTCACGGTTAAGTCCACAGTCCTAGTGTCGGTCTTATCGTCAACTGTAGATGTAATACCAATTCATTTTCTTAACTTAAACGGAGTAACCATTTTGACACAATTAAGTAAACCTGGTTTCTTTTTGTGCTAAGATTTCATCTTTATCTGCACTAAATTCTCTTCTGGCTTTCTCAAGAATGTCATTGAGATGTTTTCCATGTTTCACTGTAAGTGTGCTGAAATACCGCCCGTTTTGATCTCTGCATACTATTATATAATTCACTCACTGCGATTCTCTTTCCACACATGCCTTATTTATTTATTTCTGAATGATACCCAAGCTTCCTCATGCTGGTCTTTGAGTTTCCAAAACCTGTAGTCTCCTGTGCAATTCAAATCCACTTTATTTCCAACTTTCTAAGGTTTTAAGTTGTATGTTGGGAATTGATTGGATTCTTGCCATTTTATGCTGTAACACAACTTTGGCAAGCTTTCTTGGTTAGGTGTCAGGTGTCTTTAACTCTTCAAGACCATTTTGTGGGCTCAGCTCTTTGCACTTAAGTAATTTACATTGTTATTTGGCAATTCTACACACCCTTGTATGGTTTCCAAACTGTCCAATACTGGCATGGACAGATCAGCATTTCTGCTTGAATCTGTCCTTTATTCAATTGGATTATAAATAAGCAAGAGCCTATGCTCTCAGAACCAGCTTCAAAATTAGGGATTCCTTCTCACATGCTACCAGACATTTCATTTCCCAATATAAAGTTTATATTTTAATTGGAAATTTAGGCGCAATTTCGATCATACAAAACCCATTTATCTGAGCACAATTTAAGGTTACTTTATATAATGGGAACGGTAGACACGTCTCATCAACACCCTGTACAAACAATTTAATTCTTTGACTGTTCTGAAAAAAGATTACACTCTGAACTGAACTTCTATCTCAGGATAACAATACTTTAAGACACTCTCTTGGACAAAGATGGAGTGACTTCCCCTTTAAATATAAACCCATTTCAATTGTTTGTAACACTATATTTCAACTATAAAAGCATGAGGTAGAATAGTTTTTTCCTCAAGCTTCTCTTTCTCATGCAATGTTTTCTGAGCAAATTCCTGTCATGTGAGATTTAAAAGGAAGTTGCCAGGGTTGGAGGATTTGAGTTTTGGGAGGGGTTGAATAGGTAGGGGCTGCTTTCCCTGGAGCGTCGGAGGCTGAGGGGTGACCTTATAGAGGTTTATAAAATCATGAGGGGCATGGATAGGATGAATAGACAAAGTATTTTCCCTGGGGTGGGGAGTCCAGAACTAGAGGGTATAGGTTTAGGGTGAGAGGGGAAGATATAAAAGAGACCTAAGGGGCAACTTTTTAACTCAGAAGGTGGTATGTGTATGGAATGAGCTGCCAGAGGAAGTGGTGGAGGCTAGTACAATTGGAACATTTAAAAGGCATCTGGGTGGGTATATGAATAGGAAGGGTTTGGAGGGATATGGGACCGATGCTGGCAAGTGGGACTAGATTAGATTAGGATATCTGGTCGGCATGGACAAGTTGGACCAAAAGTTCTGTTTCAGTGCTGTACATCTCTATGACTCTATGATCAGTGCAATTATTTTAACATTAATTTCCTTTGCTGATGCTTTCTTTTCTGAAAACACCTTCAGTGTTTAATCGCTCCTATTATTCCCACTGGTTTACCAACCCGTTTTCAACAATTGGCTTTTACATTCCTTTATGAAAATGAAAATATTCTGGTTTCTTTACACTACTCTATATTATCCTGTTGCCTGAAGCAGCTTTTTCTTTCTCTCTAAAACCATAAACATACCTACTCCTCCAGCTACAATGCTGGTTTTCATAGGATAACTTATGAATATTTAGTTCTCTGTAACAAATATCAAATGCTTCATCCAGAGCTGTTACTGTTTTGTTAACTCATGCTCTTTAAATAGGACTTAATATCTGGTAGAATGCTATTTCTGAATTCTTTAATAATCAAATCTTCCCACACCTTTTCAAGAAATTGTTTTATCCTCAGACAAATGAAACCAATGATTCCAAAATATTTATTTTTCCCTAGTGAATTTAACAAATGTCTCACTGGGTTCCACATCTACTATCCTAAATCTTAATTGGTAAGCTTTATGACCAAGATGTTAAATATTGCAGTCTCAACTGTCTTATAATCTGAGGACAGTTCTACTCAAAGTTGGGAATAAACATCCTTTCCTCTATTTGCCAGGATTCTTTAAAGCTCAAGAGCATTTTGACTGCATAAATTGTTTTAGCACTTTTCCTAAATGAGAGAAAAGATGACTGTGCACCTTCTTCCAGAAATTCAGGTACAAAGAAAGATCTGTGGTTAAATCGAATTGGACATCCCTCTTCATCCAAACAGTCAGATGGGGAACTTTTGGGATCGAAGCAACTTGAGAAATGATGAGTTTTGTGGCAGAATCAAACAGGAAAGTACGTCGATGCCCATCTTGGCAAAGGGAGCACGTCACTATCTTTAATACAATTGCTGAGCAACAAGGTGAGATATTCACAGTAGTGTGAAAATGCTAAACAAGGGGGATTATAGCTTTTTGGACAACTCATTAACTGGCTACTTAGGAAACAGAGGTACATAGTATATTGCACCAATAACTGCCATTGAAAGGTAGCTGCAGGGATACTTTGCATGCATGAACAGGCACCCAGCTCACAGATTGAACCAGGCTGCTTGCTTGCTTTATTATAACTCATTAACTAATACCTACATTCTTGCACCAGCTGACCTTGCCGTGCCTTGCCTTATCTTGCCAATTAGTGTAGTCCAGGCAGTTTGCTTCACTATTCAGCAGTCCTCAATCAAGGGGGCAGACATCATGCTGGACAACACTGCACTACATCAATCTCACATCCGCACTGTGTGCCAATAGCTTATACAACAAGCACACCACATGTACAATAAGCGATGTCTCAAAGTCTTAGGAGTGTACCCCCTCACAGAAGTGAGGGGAGTGGATGCCCCAGAAGTGTGAGTCAAGGACAGCCTTCAATAACACACTAATGGATTGGTCACAATCAGACACATGGTTGGAATGATCTCAGTTAGGGGTCTGTGCCTCTGTAGTGAGGGGAATGGACCACAGTCAGTCCTGTGGCTCCATATCTGACAGTCAGAGGTAAGGCTGGTGTGGTCGGCAGATGTAGAGCCATCAGTAAGGAGTCTGAGCATTTCTTGTCCAGGGATGTCCTGTGAGGTCACTGAAGGGGGTGAGCTATGGTCAGTTTCTGTAGATGGACGCAACAAATGAAGGGGAGAAGTGATATGCAAGGTGGCAGAGAGGATGCATGATGCTAGGGAAAGGAGAGTCAGGAATCTATTCTTTGGGATTGGGGGCTACAGACTGGGGAGGGAAGGAGGGAAGATAATTGTGAAGTAGAGAGTGGTATGGTAAAGCATGATAGGAAAGCAGTCATCTTGGAGGGGGATTTATCTATGGTCAGGAGGGGGATTTATCCATAGTCAGGAGGGGCATTTATCCATGGTCAGAAGTTGATTTCAAGGGAAGACAGTGAACAACCTTACCTGGCATGGCCCCCTTATATTCCAGGGGCTGTGGGGAAGGGGTATGTTGGGGAGGAATGTGGGCAGGTCCAGGGCTGTGGGGGAGGGGTGCAGGAACATGGGTATGTCAAGACTCATTTAGACAGGTTTGGTGGAGACTGTGAAAGTGCAAAGCTGATATAATTCATAGGTAAGACTACGAGATGGGGATCTTAATGTTCAGGACCTCACCTGCACATTGAGGCAGAGGCAGAAGACAGTGCTCACTGTCACCTTCCTTCTTGCAGAAAATCAAAAATCCACAATAAAAAAGAAAATGACTGGCCACTTCCAAAGCTGGCAGGGCAAGTGTCTGGACCTATGAGAACCGTTTTCAGTGAAACAACATTACGTAAAGACCCATGCACTGGAAGGGACACAGATCTGTGGAGTGCCTAATCCCTGGAGATTCCAATTCATCGGCTCCCCGTGTACTATATGCCTCTCTGGCTCACACATCACTGACCACTTCATTCCCCTGAGACCAGGGGAAAAATAAGGATGTTGTGGGATGAGGGATAATGGTATTACAAACACCTATTTCCATTCTAATGTCTTGTACATCTTGCCTCCACATGGTGCAGCAGGCTCTCAACACAGACATCAATCCATTCTGTGTGGGCATGATCTTCAGCATTATGACAGCACAGATATCTATATGCCTCTCTGGCTCACACATCACTGACCACTTCATTCCCCTGAGACCAGGGGAAAAATAGGGATGTTGTGGGATGAGGGGTAATGGTATTACAAACACCTATTTCCCTTCTAATGTCTTGTACATCTTGCCTCCACATGGTGCAGCAGGCTCTCAACACAGACATCAATCCATTCTGTGTGGGCATGATCTTCAGCATTATGACAGCACAGATATGGGCAGCACGGTGGCACAGTGGTTAGCATTGCTGCCTCACAGCACCAGAGACCCGTGTTCAATTCCGGCACATTCTCCCCGTGTCTGCTCCGGGTGCTCCGGTTTCCTCCCACAATCCAAAAATGTGCAGGTTACGTAAATTGGCCATAGTGTTAGGTGAAGGGGTAAATGTAGGGGAATGGGTCTGGGTGGGTTGCACTTCGACGGGTAGGTGTGGACTTGTTGGGTCGAAAGGCCTGTTTCCACACTGTAAATAATCTAATCTAAATATATTCAAAGCTACACAAAGACTCAATTGAACAGATGCAGAGGAAATACATTGACATTCACACAAACATGAGAACTAATGTATGGTCATTCTTCTATAATGCGATGGTTGCCTTCTTGTGCAACCACATAATGTAGAATAACAGCGTTTTAGAAATAACAGTTAAAGTGGTGGCGATGTCATCATCTTACAGCCAACACACATTTTAAAGTTCGCACTTTTGAAACAGTGTCCCCAATTCGTCAATTACATTACAGCGAATTTGCATTAACGAATCACACATTACAACAGAATGACCTGTACAGTGCAATGTAATCCATGCCACCAAAGTGCTTCTGACAGTCGTTTTTCTTCCTCTCCCTCCCATTATAGAGTCATACGGTGTAGAAACAAACCCTTTGCCCCACCATGTCTATGCTGACCAACAAACACCAAACTAGACTGATTTTATTCACCTTCCATTTGTCCACAGCCTACTATGTCCTGACATTTTAAGTGCTCATTCAGATATCTCTCAAATATAGTGAGAATTATTGCCTGTTTCACTTTCCCAAGTAGTGAATTCCATAGTACCGGACTCTGTGCTGGTGACAGGGGCACAATAATTCTAACCACAGTCCTTCAAGTAAAAGTGTATAAAGGAGAACAATCCAACTTTTGAGGTGGTTGCTAAAGATCTCATAACACTTTTCAAAGTAGAGCACTGTTTCTTGACACTGTGAGCAATTTGTCCAAACATTGCTTGCTTTGGAATGAAGAAGAAGTCTACACTTTGGCTCAGAAGTTTCAGGCACTTTGATCAAATCAGGAGAATTAATGGGAAGCAAAGCTATTTTGATCAGTCGTTTAAGCATCAACAAAAAGAGGATCAGTGAAGCCCTGTCGGCTTCATGAAAACTGTCGGATATTAAAGATGTTGTTAATGGGTGGATTAACAGATCAGAGACTAAACCGTGTTTGAATTCAACTCATCCACATGCATTTGAAGTTCTTAAGCTATCTCTAAGACATGACATGTCTGAAACTGGTGATGAAATAAATCACAGAATCAAAGAAAGATTGCAACACAGAAGAAGGCCATTTGATCCATCATATTCTAGCTATCACCTTGCAAGAGCAACTTAGATCATTACACTCCACAACCTTTTCATGGCAAGTTCTTCCATTTCACATAACAATACAATTCCCTCTGAGTGCATTGATTGAATTTATCTCCACCACACTCTCAGGGGCACGATCCAGATCCTAGCTATTCATTGAAGAATAAGATTTTGCCTCAGGCCACCCTTTTAGTTCTTTTCCCAAACACTTCAAAATGCTTCACTCCAGTTCTTGACTTTTCTGCGAAATAGGCAGAAGCATTTCGTGATTACATGTTTGGACAACTCAAGATTTTGAACACCCACATGCGACACGGTGGCACAGCGGTTAGCACTACTGCCTCACAGTGCCAGAGATCCGGGTTCAATTCCCACCTCAGGCGACTGACTGTGTGGAGTTTGCACATTCTCCCCGTGTCTGCGTGGGTTTCCTGTGGGTGCTCTGGTTTCCTCTCACAGTCCAAAAATGTGGAAGTTAGGTGAATTGGCCATGCTAAATTGCCCATAGTGTTTGGTGAAGGGGTAAATGTAGGGGAATGGGTCTGGATGGGTTGCGCTTCGGTGGGTCGGTGTGGACTTGTTGGGCCAAAGGGCCTGTTTCCACACTGTAAGTAATTTAAAGTAAAAATCCCTCTTGATCGTCTCTTTCTGAACAGAGTTCCAGTTATAGTAATCTACCCAGGTAAATAACATCCTTCCTCTGAGGCACCACCCTTCAGATTTGTCTTCTTGTTTTGTCTCTAATGTGTTTACACCTTCCTTAATTACGGCATTCAGAATGGGACTCCATTCAGCCCCACTCCAGTTGATGCTGAAAATTTGCTTCATAAATATTTTTTGCAACTTCCATGACTTTCTACTCTATTCCAATTATCTATTGATTTTTTTTAATCCACTGATTTCTGATTGGAAGTTAGAAATAAAGCCAAATCTTTGGAGAGAGAGAGATAAAATATTTTATTTCTCTTATTGCTAACCAAACGTTTGGAAGTGGCCCTGTACTGAAGGCTGCTTAGCAACAGCCACTGAGGAAGTGACTTTATGAGGACATTCATTGGTGTGTCAGTTAAAGGGGAAAAAATCCTCTGAGAAAAGATGGCAGTAAAAAGAAAGCTTTCTCTCTCCCTCCTGAAAGAGAAGGAACCTTACAGCAAGACAAGCTGCACACACCTCTCAGTAAATTATTTTCCGAGAAACTGAAAAAAAAATCCAGAAATCAGTCTCTTAAATTCAGAAAGCTGAACCATCACTTCAAATTAAAATGAAGGTCAAACTGGTTTTCCGTCTAAACTGAAGTCTAATTTGAAGATCTCATCAATTCTATAGATGGTAACATTACCATCTCAAAATGGCATGCAGCCGAGAGGGGAACTTGCAGGTGGTCATGTTCCAATGTATCTGCTGCTCTTATGTTTCTGGTTGGCAGAGTTCATGGTTTCAGCATATCTATAGATGGTACACACTGCTGCTACTGTGCATCAGGGTGGATGTTTGTGGATGTAGTATCAATTAAATGGGCTGCTTTGCCCTGGATGGTGTCAAGCTTCTTGAGTGTTGTTGGAATTACATTCATCTAGGTAAGTGGAGAGTTTTTAATCACACTCATGACATATGTCTTGAAGATGGTGGACAGAGTTTGGGAAGTCATGAGGGGGTCAGTTAACTCATTTAGCTGGATGGTTTGTTTGCAAAGTAATTGAAACTGTGGATTCAATTCATACACCAGCTGAGGTTACTATGAAGGACTCTCCTTCTCAATCTGGCCTGAAGCATGGTGACCTTTAAGTTAAACCACCACCAGTCACCTCTTTCTCTTTAATGAGAGAGCATCTCTATGGCTACTTTACCTTTAGATGATAGACAGATTTTGGGGAGTCAGGAAGTGAGTTACTCACTACGTGATTCCTGAGCTCTGACTTGCTCGTGTAGCCACAGTACTTGTAGGGCTAGTCTAGTTCCGTTTCTGGTCAGTAATAACCCCCAGGATGTTGACAGTGGGATACTCAGTGATGGCTACATTTTTCAATGTCAAGTGACAATGGTTACTTTCTCTTTTCTAAGAGTTGGTCATTGCACACAAGTGCCAGGCATCAATGTTACCTGTTACTCACCAGCCCAAACCTGGTTATCATCTATATCTTCTTATATTGGAAATTGACTCTTTCAGGATCTGAAAAGCTATGAATGGTGCTGAACATTGTGCAATCACCAGCACACACTCTCATTCCAGACAATATGTTGAAATTAAGGTAATTAATGAAGCAGCTGAGGATTGTTGGGCCTAGGATACTACCCTGAGGAACTCCTGCAGAGATGTCTTGGAGTTGAGATAACTGACCTCCAACAACCATGACCATCTTCTATTGTGCGGTATACGGTATAACTCCAAACATTGGAACATTTTCCCACCTATTTCAATCAATTTCAGTTTCAATGGGGGCCATAATGCCCCATTTTGTCAAATCCATCTTTGATGTCAAGGACAGTCACTCTCACCTCACCACTGGAACTCAATTTCTTTGTCCATGCTTTGGTACAAGGTTCAGACTGTAATGACATAATTAGAAAAATTGTAAAAATTATCAGCATTTGATGTAGCTTCCAAATGTAAACAAATTACCATTAGCAATACAGCCTCCTGACAGTCTTGAAATCAAATAAATCATTTTGAATTGTGACTCTGAAATGGTTCAAATAATGCTTCAGAAAGCAGATACTGATAAGATCCCAGTGTATTTTGAGTCAGAGCAATGTACGTTTATACTACTGTCCACTATGAAGGCTGTTTCTTTGGCTTTTGAAATGTATTGTTCCTCCATATAGGTTTTAAGACTATATAACATATAACATTTTAACTCCTCCAAATGGGTTACCGTTCTTGATTCTACATAAGTGAGGTCTATGTTTAGTAATCCCACCCATTGTTTGAACATGAGTTGTTTAATTCTTTCAAATTCTAGAAATGTTTAAGTGGGCTTTATTGTGAGAATTCCCTGGTGTCTGCCTCTGGTACTGACTCATAGATGAAAAATCAGAGGTCTCTTTAGATAAACAAGGAATAAAGTTTATAGAATGTTCTTGTTAACAGGTTTTAAATGAACAGTGTCCGGTTATTTCAGACCACTTTAACTTACTGACAAGCTTCTACATTCCATAGGAGATTCAAGATTTATCCGATCTGTCAAAGTGCCTAATTTGTTCAATGGATTAATGTATCACGCTGCTTCATAGCAAACTCAATAAACTATCATAACATTGTTGTAAGTCGCTGGCCACCTACATTAGGTAACAATGATCATGAAGCTTGCCAAAATCAATAGGTTATTTACTTCTGTAGTTATAGAGTCATAGAGTCATACAACGCAGAAACAGACCCTTCATTCATGCTGACCAGTTATCCTAAACTAATCTAGTCCCATTTGCCAGCATTTGGCCCATATCCCTCTAAACCCTTCTTATTCATATACCCATGCAGATACCTTTTAAATATTGTAATTTACCAGCCTCCACTACTTTATCTGCCAGCTCATTCCATACATGCACCACACTCTGCGTGAAAAAGTTGCCCTTTAGGTCCCCTTTAAATCTTCCCCTTCTCACCTTAAACCTATGCCTTCCCACTGGTACACCTTTCCATAGTTAGTTCAGCTGCCTTAATTCCCTTTCTTCTTTTATCCCCTCAAAGGCCCTTTCTCTCTCTAGTTTCTGGAATTCTCTCCCATAAAACTTTAGCTCGAGTTTCTGCTCTTCCAGGCAAACCTTTGCCAAGGTAACCTAGTCTGAGGTGTAAAAGCACTTTTTTGAAGCTAGTCAACAGCTTTTCATACAATCACTTGAAAGTGGAACTTATGGATTGAAAATAACAATGAAGAGATCCATGACATATCAGTATCAGCGCTGCATGACTCCTTGACCAATATCCTAATTTCTGATCTTATTTTTGTTAACTTATAATTCTCTAAACGTAACAATACTTGTTATAATTTGTGAAAATAAAATATCATGAAATAATAATATTTTGTGAATTAAGTTAAATGATGGTCAAGGACATGAACCAACCTTAGCAACTTATAACTCAAAATGTATTTTCAAACCTACATCGTTAACATCGATCTTCGTCCAAACGTTAAAATGCTTCGTAATGTGGTTCTACCTGTTCTTGCCTTCCACGTGTTGACTATCTTCCTAGTTATTCTGGGAATCACAAATACATTTGTTTAACACTTACTTTTTAAACTGGAGAATTTCTTGCATCTGCACTTATTTCTTGTTGTTATAAATAATAGAAGTTTATTTTTTAAGACAAGATAAATTCATTAATCTTCAGCACAAATAATACTTCTAAAACATTTTTGATGATCATTTGAAAGTTTCCACTTTTGCAGTGATGCTACTCAGCTGTTTGACCTCATGAAGAAGATTCTATAATACCATCTATTCTCCAGACTTTCAAATGCTTCACAATGTGTTCCAAGCAGTTTTTATCTCCGAAATTTACAATATTGTCGACGTTCCTGGTGATTCTTACAGAAATACTTTGAGACATCTAACGCTATTTTTAAAGTTATCAACATAAAAATTAATAACCACTCACTCTGGTGTCAAGTATAAAAAATGCTGCTTTAAGTCATCTTATTAATAAGGTGGAAAATTACTTTCATGTAATTCAAATATCGGGTAGCTGTTTACCTTGACATTCTTAACTAATTTAAAATACTGAGAATATTGCAGTTTATCAGTTAAATTGCATAACTAAAACTGAACTATAGCACTGATTAAAATACATCCAGATAGAATGCAATGTTATCCCATTCTTTTACCTTCAGAGACCACACATTTAATAATTTGTAAAAAAAAATTATAAAAATGCCAATGAGTGATAATGTTGTGTTAGATTCAAGTTTATTTGAATAACTTCAGAACCGATTATCATGGTGAGCACAATATTTTCTGGTATAATAAAATCAATATTAATTTTAAAAACTTAAAATAATTGACCATTTCCAGTGCAATACAGTAGGATTTTTAAACAGATATTCTAAGGTTACTTGCTGAGGAGGGAGATGAGGAGTTGTGTGTTGGTCTGATCACAACTCTGTCAGTTTTTAATACAGTGCTAAATTAAGTTTATTGTTAGTGATTCTGTTAACTTTATAGCAAAGGACAGACCAATACAATGTTGCATTCACCAGAATTTGAATGATCAAATCTACCCCATTACTGAAAAAAGGCTGTGGGTGCTGCATATCAGAAACAAAAAGAGAAGTTTCTGGAAAAGCTCAGCAGATCTGGTAGCATCTGTGCAGAGAAATGAAAGTTAACATTTTAGGTCCAGTGACCCTTTCTCAAAACAATCAAAATCAACAGTTCAATATTTCAAATTTCAATGATCTACTCAAGGAACAATAATGATTCTATTTTAGACTTAAATTTCACTTTAGTTTCTGTTAATTTCCTGGAGTTCAGCACTTGCTTACTCCATATAAAGAAATACTTTTCCTACCAATGCCACGGCTCTGAAAAAAAAATCTGTTGGAACCCAGAAATGACCATCTTAGTTATTGGGATGAACATATTTAGTAAAAGACATTGGAAAGAATGAACAAATCAAGCACTTGTGGAGAGAACTGAAAAAAACCTCACCAGCCACGTTATATAGTGGCGCTCCAGGCTACAGACTACCTCAAAGTGCTCTACAGTTAATGAAGCTCCAGGCTACAGACTACCTCAAAGTGCTCTACAGTTAATGAAGCTCTTTTGAAGATATTGTTGCAATGTAGAAAACTCAGTCTAGACTAACTAATGATACAGGTTCTTTTGCAATCACCTGAAGAGCAGACTGGATCCTGGAGTAATACCTCTTCCAAAAGACAGCACCTGAAACAATACATTGTACTCTGATAAAGGGCTCTTGCCTAAAATGTCGATTCTCCTGCTTCTCAGATGCTTCCTGACCTGCTGTGCTTTTCCAGCAACCCAACTCTCGACATTGTACCCTTAGTTCTGCACTATCAGCCTTTTTGGAGCTTTAGCCACAGAATGGGACTTGATCCATATCTTTCTAAATCAGAAACAAAAACGTATAGCTGAGTCACAGTTAGCACCTGAGTAAGCATAACATTTCAGATTAATTTTCATTCTATTATGGCATGAAGTCCAACCTAAAATACAAAGACTTTTCTTCTCACCAGTAGTGCTTCCTGTCCTGCTAAACTGTTCTTATTAAGAATTATTCTCAGGAGATGGGCATTACTGCTAGGGTCAGCATTTATTGCCCATTCCCAGTTGTCCTTGCGAAATTAAATCTGGTGAACCTGCTCCCAAAATGACGTCAGGCAGAAAACACCAGCATGTCGACCCCATGAATAATAATGGAATTGTCATATTCAAGCTGGTTTTTTTCTTCAGAGTTCTTATGAAACTTTAAATGTTAATAACATTGGAAGTTCACATAACAGAAGCAAACTGTGAAACAGCATTTGAAAATTTGATTAATTTTCTTTAAAGTTAGTGCTGTTCATGTTATTAATGCTGGAAAAAAAATCAATTGAAATTGGTGACAGTCATCAAAAAGATGAACTGTTAGAAAATAAACTGAACATTGGACCTAATAAATTGGGTTATATTCAAGCATAAAAATTTCAACTTTGTTTGAAAACAAGTATTTTTAATTATTCATTTGCTGTTTGCTCTACCAAGTGTGTATCCAGAGTTATTAATGTTTAAATATGCACAAGAAATTATAGATACTCTGCACACCCAGGTTAAGATAGTTTTCGATGTGAAGAGGAATTTCGCAGCTGATAGTGTTTCTACCCACCTGCTGTGTTTTGCAACATTGAGTTTTTATTTTACATTTCCAACATTTACATTATTTTGCATTTTGTTAGAAAACACCAGTGATTCTTTTTTCAAACTATTCATTCTCCAGAAATTGATTTACATTTTTGACCATTATTTTAGACATTAAGTACTTTCTAATCACATTAGTTGATGTTAAATTAGCATAATTATAGGCAAATGCTGATTATTAGAGCTTCTAGAAGCTCTAATAATCAGCATTTTGTCGAACAAAATTACCATTTGTTAAACTGGAAAAATTCAGATCTCTGTTTGTTACGAGTAAAATAAATGCGATGTGATAAGGGTTAAAACCTTAGGCTGAATATAACGATGACTTCAGAAGTGAGTTGGGTGAATTAACTATGTCATAACTGAAATTTCAAAATGACTACAACAGATTTAGTTGAAAAAAATTAAGTCAATGGTGTGACAGATTCCTACTTGTACTGCATTTGCATGTTACGAATAGTCATATTAAAACTTGTAAGCATTAAGGTCTGCCTTCAAGATTGAGTTATGGCACATGGATTTCTGTTCAGTGGTGACAAGCAGCAGTTGGCTTTGTGCAATGATGTCTGTTATATTTAGGAGATCAGGGAAGTGAAGCAGAAGAGTAGTATTGTATAGGTAAGGTAAAATTGCCATAGTCACAGTGTGAATGAGTCAATGACTAAGTGTTTGTGATGACTGCTGGTTGTTTAACTGGATGGACACCATACCTTGGACATAGTGGGACATTGGGATGGAGTATCCTTCATGTTAACCTCTGCCAGCATAGGAAATGTCCCCATGCAAACCAGCTGCTCATCTAACTGAGCTAACTGAATTCCAGCAGCTTGCAGGAAGGGGTTAGGACTGACAAGGGGAAGTCCAGACTCATAGGGTCTGGTGGGAGGGTTTAGGCAGAGGTATAGATGACTGGAAGAGTGTTTCAAAGAAGAAAGGAGAATAGCATTGGGGTGTAGAAGTGTGCAGTTGGAGAAGCCTAGTGTCTTTGGAGTGGTTTATGACAGAAGGTGGGGGGTGGGGTGATGTTGAATGCAATGTGGGGCCTAAAGGGCAGCTATATTACTGTCCGATATTATGCCCATGCACAAAACAGGAAAGTGCTGTCTGGCACAGGGAACCTTCACAGTCATGGATTTGAGGGAGTTTGACTTGTGGTGCGGTGGGAGAGTAGAGGTACACATGTACATATCAATTAAAGCAGAAGTCAGCCACTTGTCACTTCAAACCTCATCCACCGTTCAATCAGGTTATGGTTAATCCAATTCCTTCACATTCCCAACAAATCACGATAATCTTTCAACTCTGGAATATTATGTAGGAAAATGTAAGGTTGTGCACTTTAGAGGAGGTGAATACTATTTAAATTCAGAAAGATTTTCTTTGTTTATTCCTGCTATAAAGAAAATTTCCTCAAGGGAAGACCCGCTATCTGTGTTTAATTATTGATTTTTGGAGAAAATTTGTAGCTCACATTGTGGATCAGGTTGTAGGTTTGCTCACAGAGCTGGTAGATTTGTTCTCAGACTTCTCATCACCGTACTAGGTCACATCATCAGTGAGCCTCCAATGAAGCATGGGCGTTTTGTCCCACTTGCTATTTGTGTGTCTTGGTCTGTTGTGGTGGGTGATATCACTCCTGGTTCTGTTTCAGAGAGGTTGGTAAATGGGGTCCAAATCGATATGTTTGTTAATGGAGTTCCAGTTTGATTGCCAGGCGTTGAGGAAGTCCTGTGTGTGTCTTTGTTTAGCCTGTTCCAGGATGGATGTATTGCCCCGTCGAACTGGTGTCCCTCTTCGTCTGTGTGTGTGGATACTAGTGATAGTTGGTCATGTCTTTTGGTAGCGAGTTAATGCTCATGTGTCCTAGTGGCTAGTTTCCTGCCAGTCTGTCCAATGTAGTGTTTGTTGCAGTCCTTGCAAAAGGATAAGGAGCTTGCTAGAAATATAAAAAAGACAGCAAGAGTTCCCATCAATCTTTTAAAAGGAAAAGGCGAAGTAGAGTGTTGGTCCTTTTAAGGGGGAGAACATGGAGTTTTTTAAAATCTACTTACAGGTCTGAGGATTCTATGAACATCCAGACCAGAGTACTACCAATACTGGATTTGTCAGCCCAGCGTAAACCTACTGGTTTCCTGCAGGACCCACGAGGATACCCGGAACCAATGCTCAAACTCTGATCCCACAACAACCTGATCCAGAATGTAACCAGCTCCATCACTGACTTGACTCAGAGAAGGTCCAACCAGCCCAGGATCTAACCAAGGACATGCACCAATATAACCCTGACAAGGCCTGACCAGCCCAGGCCCAGTCCCTGAGACGGCCCGGCCCTCCTTGAACCAACCCACTTACCTTTTGGTGCAGCAGACTCACACCACCAACACCGGGTACCACCCAGATGCAGGAAACCTAGCAAAAAACAGGGAAAACACGCTGGCTTGAGGGTGAGGCTAAAACAATGTGGTTTCAAGTCCCCGCCCACCCCAGCATACTCCTGGCAAATGTCCAAGCTGCTGAAAACAAAATGGATGAACTCAGATCTGGACGTATGTTCCAGAGGGAGCCGAGAGACCTGCTGTGTGCTCTGTTTTATGAAAACATGGCTCACTCCTACTATACCTGACTATGCCTTGTGAGCTGTGGGTTCTCCATAAATCACATGGACTGCACGGCATCCTTGGGTAAGGCAAAGGCTGGAGGGGTATGCTTCCTGATCAACACCTCCTGGTGCTCAGATGTGGTGACCTTGGTGAGCCACTGTCCAAATCAAGAATATCTAACAGTTAAATGGTGTCCCTACCAACTGCCATGCAAAATCAGCTCCACCAAGCTGACAGCAGTCTCTATACCACCCTATGCAGAAGTGAAAAATGCTCTGGCTGAAAGTTATACCACTACAAACGCTCTGGAGATAAAAATCCTCAAGGCCTTATCCATCACAGTCAGTGACTTTGAACAGGGCAACCTCAAGAGGGTGCTGCTGAAATACTACCAACACATCCCCTGCCCCACAAGAGAACTGAACATCCTTGATCAAACCTACACAACCACACTTCAGAAAATCAGATCACAGCACTGTGTTTCTCCTCCCAACTTCAATCAGAAGCTGAAACAGGAGGATCCTTCACAGAAGGTAATACAGTGCTGGTCTGAGACAGCGGAAGGTCTTCAGAAACAGCGGGACTGCTTACAATTGGAGGACTGGACCAGATTCAAGAACTCAGAGGAAAACCTTGATGAGTATGCCACTACCGTCACAGACTCTTCATTAGCAAGTGTGTAGAGGACTGCGTGCCAAAGAAGTCAATCCTTGTGTTCCCCAACCAGAAACGTTGGACGAACCAGGAAATCCATTCCCATCTGAAGACCAGGCATGAAAAATTTGTTGCTGGAAAAGCGCAGCAGGTCAGGCAGCATGAAGGAGCAGGAGAATTGACGTTTCGGGCATAAGCCCTTCTTCAGGAAGGCTTATGCCCGAAACATCAATTCTCCTGCTCCTTGGATGCTGCCTGACCTGCTGCATTTTTCCAGCAACACATTTTTAAGCTCTGATCTCCAGCATCTGCAGTCCTCATTTTCTCCTCCTTGAAGACCAGGCATGCAGCTTTCAAGTTATGCAATTTTGACCTGGATAGAAAATCCAGATATGACCTCCGCAAAGCCATCAGAGATGCCAAGAGGTAGTGCTAGACCAAGTTAGAGACCCAAACCTGCCACCTGTGGCAAGGCCTTCACAGCATAAAGGGATACAAAATAAAGCCGAGCAAGATAGCAGACAAAAACACAACCCTCCCAGATGTGCACAATGCTTTCCACACTCAATTCGAGCAGAATGCCAACAGTGCGGTGGCGCCTTCTCCGATCGCCCTGGGCACACCTGTCCCCACTGTCACTGCTGCAGCCATCTGATTGGTCTTCCTAGTAGTCAAGCCACTAAAAGCAAAAGGCCCAGCTGGAGTCCCTGTGCAGACCAGTTGGTGGATGTACTCACTGACATCTTCAACCTTTCCCTCCTACAAACTGAAGTCTCTACCTGCTTCAAGAAGACCACCATTTCTCAGTACCTAAGAAAGCACATGCAATGTGATTTAACGACTACAGCCCAATGGCTCTGACCTCCATAATCCTGAAGTGCTTCAAGAGGCTGGTCACTTTCCCCTTATCAACTCCAGTCTCCCAGCCTACCTCGATTCCCTACAATTTGTCAATCGATGTAACAGCTCCACAGCAAATGCCATTTCTCTAGCCCTGCACTCATCCCTGGAACATCTGGAAAACAAGGACACCCACCTCAGGTTGCTACCCATTGACTATAGCTCTACCTTCAACACTATATTCGCCTCCAGCCTGATCTCAAAATTCTGAGATCTAGGTTTCAACTCTGCCCTCTGCAGCTGGATCCTCAGCTTTCTGACCCACAGACCACAGTCAGTGAAAATAGACAACTGCACCTCCTCCATGATAATCCTCAACACTGGAGTACCCCTCCACCCCCGGATATGTTCTCAGTTCCCTACTATTCTCCCTGTACATCTACGACTGTGTAGCCAAATTCCAAATGAGATAGAGTACTTGGTCTTTCAAATGCAGTGACAACAATCTCTCTTTCAATGTTGGCTAAACAAAAGAACCGATCATTGCCTTTAGGAAGAAAGCAAGGGAATACATCCCTATCTACATCAATGGAGCTGAGGTGGAGAAGGTCAGGAATGTCAAGTTCCTAGGAGTGACAATAACTGACTATCTGTCCTGGACCTCCCATATAGATGTGAAGATCAAAAAGGCCGAACAATGCCTCTTCTTCCTCAGGCAGCTTGGGAAACTCAGCATATCCACTAGGACCCTCACTAACCTCTGTACATGCATCCATAGGTTCAAGAACAGCTTCCCTGCCATTATTAGACTGCTGAATGGACCTCTCTAACTTCAATATTGATCTTGCTAATAGTAATCTTGCTTTGTACATGTCCTTTGCAATCATAACCTTGTATTCCTCTGTCTAAGCAATCTATTATCTCCGTGTCCTTGTTTGTAATGATCTACCTGTACTGCTCGCAAAACAAAGATTTTCACTGTACTTAGGTACATGCGACTGCAATAAATCAAATCAAATAATAGTGGACAGCAAGGAAATGGCAGATGAACTGAACATATATTTTGTTCTGAGTTTACGATAGAGGTTATAAAATCATTCCAGTTATAGCTGTAAATCAGGAGGTGGAAGGGAAAGAGGAAACTGGTGAAATTACAGTCTCTCACTAGGGAACTGGTACTGAGCAAGTAGACAGAGCTGCAGGCTTCCAGGTCCTTCCACCTTGATGATCATAATGCCAGGTTGTTAAGCAAAATGACTAATGAAGTATTAGAAGCTTTAATGCCAACTTTCTAAAATTTGTTAGATTCTAGAAATGTTCATTTCGAATGGAAAGTAACAAATAGAACTCCTTTATTCAAGAGGGAGCAAGGCAGAAAGCAGGAGACTATAGGTCAATTAGTTTGAAGTATGCTGTTAATAACATGTTATTAAGGAGGCTATAGCTGGTCACTTAGAAAAAAATTAAGGTATGTATGAAGAATTGATATGATTTTGTGGAACAGAAATGATGTTCAAGCAATTTATTGGACTCCTTTCAGGGAGTAACATCCATCATGTATAACGAGTGAAAACACATTGCCTTGCTGTACTTGTATTTCACAAAGGCATGAAGGAGAAGCTCATGGTGTAGGGAGTAACATATTAGTGCCAATGGAAGACAGACACTATCCATGAATAGAGCTTCTTCTGATTGGCAGGTTGTGACAAGAATGCTATGCATGGCTAGCATCTCAGTTCTAAAAATTGATGTCAGTGACTGAAGTGAGAAGAGCAAAGACACAGTAGGTATACCTGCAGATGACACAAAAGCAGGTGTGAAAGTTTATTGTGACGAGAACTGATATAGATAGGTTCAATGAGTGGACAAAAAAATCTGGCAGATGGAATACAATGTGAGAAAATATGAAATTGTTCACTTTGAGGGAAGAATAAAATAAAAGTGCATTCCTTAAAGAGGGAATGAATGCAAAATTCCAATGTGCACAGGGATCTAGGTGTTCTAGTGCAAGAGTCACAAAGAGTACAGGAAGTCATTAAGACGAATGGGATGTTATCCTACAAGAGTAATTGAACATTAAAGTAAGGACATTATGATTCAGTTGTACAGGATATTAGTGAAACTGCATCTCAAATACTGCCTGCATTTTTGCGAACCATATTTAAGAAAGGATTTAAAGAAACCACTGGAAGTGGTTCAGATGAAGTTTACAAAATTGTTACCAGGAATGAACAACCTGACTTATGGGGGACTGAGGAACAAGCTGGGCTTGTTTTCACTAGAGTTTAGAAGAGTTAGAAGCAACTTAATTGAAGTATCCAAGATCTTGAATTGTCTTAACAAGTTAGATATGAAAATGACATTCTCCTTTGTGACTGAATCACCGTGGGTGGCATGGTGGCACAGTGGTTAGCACTGCTGCCTCACAGTGCCAGAGACCCAGGTTCAATTCCCACCTCAGGCGACTAACTGTGTGGAGTTTGCACGTTCTCCCTGTGTCTGCGTGGGTTAGCATCTAATCTAATATAGAATCTCTACAGTGTGGAAACAAGGCATTCAGCTCATCCGATGAGCATCCCACCCAGACTAACCCCTCTCTCCTATAACCCTGCATTTCCAATGGCTATCGCACCTAATCTACACATCTCTGAACACTATGGATAATTTAGCATGGCCTATCCACCTAGTTTGCACATCTTTGGACTGTGGGAGGAAATCGGACCACTGAGCAGAAACCCACCCAGAAACGGAAGAACGTGCAAACTCTACACGGACAGTCACCCGATGCTGGAATCAAACCTGGATACCTCACATTGAGAGGCAGCACTGAATCACCATGCCACCCTATCTAGAACTGAAGGGCACTGTTTTAAAATTGGTTGTCACCCTTTTCAGGTATAAATGAGGAGAATATTATTCTCTCAGAGGGTTATGACTTTGGAATTCTCTACTTCAGACAGTGGTAGAGGTAGGGTCATTGAATACTTCTAAGGTGCAAGTAGATAAATTTTCCTCAGGCAGAAGAATTAAAAGTGGATCAGGTGTAAGTGGGAATGTAGGATTCAAAACACAAACAGATCAGTTATGATTTTATTGAATGGCAGAGCAGGCTTGAGGGACCATAAAGCCCACTTCTGCTCCAAAACCAGGCCTCCGAGAATGCTCTTGCAGTGTCCATTCTGGGACAAGCCAACCAGAGACACACAAGAGAACTCTTGGAAGTCTGGTTTTCTACCAAAGAGGCCATCAACAATCATATAGACCCAGTGTACAAATCGCTGCAGAGAAAACCCGGAAGTGACACTTACCCCAACAGACAGGACCACGTAGAAACCAAGTGAGACCGAACAACAGCGCTTCATGAAAATCACAGTGATGATGTTACCCAGCATGGTAACGAAATGTCTGCATGGTAACCCAGCAGCTCGATGAGCTCACCAACTACCTCATCCACAACCCGAGCTATAGATCTTCGCAAAATCCTTAAAGACCACAAAATTAATTTTGTGCCCATTGAACTTCTTAAACTTCAGAAGATCTCCCTCTACAGTTAGCTAAAGTAATGGCCTAAAATTTGTTGTCTAATTAACAGTGAGTCTAATAGTGTTCTCACATATTTATGCACAAATACTGACAGCAATGTCAGTTACAGGCAGATGGTTAGCCTAGGAAAATAGGCATGGGGATTGCAATGAATGATGACTCCATGGTCATTGTATAGAATTCAATTGGCAGTTTGCCAGCAATGTGTTACCTGCTCATTATAATGACTTCTGTATGCTTCATAAATCCTTTTCTGTGCTTCTTTTCCAGCCTTGTATACATGTGCCAAGCAGGACAAATGATGAATTGTAAAAAAATAAGATATTCAACATCACTAGAAGATAATATTTGAATATAGTTTTTCAAAGAGCTTTGAACATAAATTTAAAACTTCCAGACATTCAAATAAAACTCAACATTTACACTTGGGAAGAAACATTCTTAAATTTTGGGTGAGAAAATACTCACTATTGACAGCCATGTCCAACCATTACTAGTGTGATTCACATAATTACTGGCCAAATATGCCAGTGAAACATATTCTTTTCAATGATTTCTCATTGTGGCTTTTCATTTCTCCATGTAGTGACAATAAAACAATGTAGGAAATAAATACCAGGAGTATATATTCAGTGCAGCATGAAGTTTACTGATCTCACATGAATGTTCAAAGTTGGTGAATGCATCTTTAAGTAGAATATCCCATCAATTGGACTAGCCTCGCACACTGCTAACTTACCACATCCCCTTCACTCACCTACTATCAATCTCTGTTAATCACTCATACCTTACACTTATCAGCATCACCCTTCCCTCACACTGTTGCAAGCCACACATTCACATTTTGCAGCATTGTGCACACAGTCAGTTATTCAACTATGATAGTCACATCACTCATTTACTCCACAATTACCCTGACACACTTGCATCTCTCATCCAGGTGAAGGTGGCAGAGAGCACCAACCTGACAGTGGGAGATGCACATGGAGATTCTAACTCCATGTGGAGAAGAAGGTGCTGCTCATTCATGGGCAAAGTAATTGCTGAGGCCAAAGGGAATGTAGATGAGAGTACCAGGGTGTAAGGGAATGCAGATAAGCGTATCCACGGACTTAATCCTCATTGCAAAATGAGGAAGCAATCTCCTCTGTTTCTGACAGTATAAGCATGCATTTCTTACATTTTCCTCTCCTAGCACAGGCCCTTCCCCATTCCCCTTTCTTATTTCACACAAGAGTGACAATATGTTAATAAATAGATCAAAGAACAAGTTCCCATGTCTAAATTGCATTTGCTATCTTTGTAATATTAGTTCCTTCTGTTCCACTGCTACATCGAGATGTCACACAGTGGAAAGATTCACATAGGAGCTGCAGTGATTTGGGCAAAAATATAAATCCAAAAAAAAATTTGGAGAAGAATTATTGTCCAGTAATGTCTATTAATTTTTATAGGCATGGAGATCCATTTGCTCAGATTTTAATTATTTTTAAATTCATTACTTCCCAGTTCAGCCAGCCCACTTCAAGAAAATGGAAGCACCTATTTGAATGGGCTTTTTAATTCCCTGCAGAGGAGGGTGAGTATGCTGACTGCAGTTGGCCCAATCTCAACTAGTCAACATTGTCTTGTCATTGTTTAGAGAATCCCCACCATTCATATCACATATCAACACCAAATGCATATCATAGTAGTTTTTAAAAATCCCATTAAAATCAGTACATTAATATAGGAACAACTTACTGCAGACCCTGGAATCTGTACTGTACCTAAAAACAAAAAAGAAATGCTGGAGATCACAGTAGAGCAGGCAGTATCCATGGAAAGAGACCAAGCTAGTGGTTCGAGTCTTGACCACTCCACATCAGAAAAAACAAAAATTAAGGAACAAAAATTTTAATTACCTGGTTTATAGGCTGACTTGAAAGTGTGAAAATTATTTAGGAGCACATTTGCAGGGAAATTACAGAGAAATTAAAGATTTATATAGTATTTATAAAGAGACACAAACATTAAGAATTATGTGCAAAGGTTTGCCAGCAATAAAACAACAGACCCAGAATGACAAAAAGCACAGACCAAGTTTCTGTATGGAACAAAAATGACTATTAATTACAAGTAATTTAGACACTGGCTACAGATAAACAATTATGAGATGTCACCATATAGCACTATTAATTAAACTCTAATGCCTTATTAAAGTCTTCCTGAAACACACGCTCAGACATAGACATACTAACAAAAACTTGGCTGTTACGGGTAGAGGGAAAGACTGAGAAAGCAGTTCAGTGGCTCCTCTTCCCAAATATTGCTGAGATGATTCTTGTCCTGGTCAGAAAATAGTTTTTCAGTTAGCCCTCTTTGGATACTTTCATTGGTTTGAGGCACAGGGTGGCTAGTTCACTTATAAAACGTCTCTAACTGATCAATTAAAAGGATGTAGCAAACAACAGCTGCGGAAAGAGAGAAAAACTGTTTTTCTCTCGCCTTAAGGTCACTTTTCTTGCAGACAACAGAGTGAATTTCTGAGTTGGTGGAAATTTGATCATTTTTCCATCTCTAGTTCATTGCTCCAAGTTGTTCAGCTCCTTAGAAACAAGTATGTAGTTATTGGCAAGCAGAAAGTCTGTGTAATTGTTAGCTGGTAACTAACCCATAGGTGACTCGGTTACCTGTACAAATGTAGGCTCCAACTGTGCATAGCCCCTCAGCTCCAGTTCATCTACAAACTATACTTCAAATACTGCTTCAACAAGCAGCTGTGGAAGTGATTCTGGATTAGTAGTGTTGGAAGAGCGCAGCAGTTCAGACAGCACCCGAGGAGCAGTAAAATCGACGTTTCGGCTTTTGCCCGAAACGTCGATTTTACTGCTCCTCGGATGCTGCCTGAACTGCTGTGCTCTTCCAGCACCACTAATCCAGAATCTGGTTTCCAGCATCTGCAATCATTGTTTTGACCTAGCTGTGGAAATGATACTTTCCATCAGCATCAAATCACTTGCACTCAAAACATGCATCAATCCTCATTTTATTTTGAGAAAAAATGGTTCATTTCTCATTTTAGTTCATAATTAACACCAGCACTACTAATCCAGAATCTGGTTTCCAGCATCTGCAGTCATCGTTTTGACCTAGCTGTGGAAATGATACTTTCCATCAGCATTAAATCACTTGCACTCAAAACATGCATCAATCCTCATTTTATTTTGAGAAAAAATGGTTCATTTCTCATTTTAGTTCATAATTAACAATACAGAGAAATAAAAAGAGTCTCTCCAGTCAAGAAAAAAATGCATCAAGTAGAATCAAAGAAGGACAAAATGAAAAAAGGCTAAATTAATTACCTGTACTTAACTATGCATAGTATTCATAACAAAACAAACGAATGAGTAGCAAAGATTAATGTTATCACTGAAGTGTAGAAGAATGAGAGGTAACCGAATTGAAACATATAAGCTGTTAGAAGTTTTGACAGGGAAGGTGCCAAGAGGTTGTTTCCCCTTGTGAGAGAGTCTAGGACCCGAGGGCATAATCTCAGAGTAAGGGATCGGCCATTGACAACAGAGTTGAGGAGGAATCTTTTCTCTCAGAGGCTAGTCAGCCAGTGGAATTACGTAGCATAGAGAGTTGTCAAGGCTGGGACATTCGGTATATTCAGGACTAAGATAGACAGGTTTTTAATCAGTAAGGGAATCAAGGCTTGAGAAGGAAAGGCAGGAAAGTGGCTTCAAAAGTTTCAGATCAGCCCTGATCTCTATTTGGATGGAAAGTAAAATAAGACTTGATGGACCGAATGGCCTACTTTTGCTCCTACAGCTTACCAAATCTTACGTTCTAAGCAGGAACTATTCTTGGCGAAAAGAGCATTGCAAGGAAATTTGATAGATGTGTTTAAAATCATGAGGGGTCATCACAATGTGAGACTCTACTCAACATTGGTGGAATGGTTAAGAACCAGAGGGTACAGATTCACGGTAATTAGCAAAAGAATCAATCAAGAGATAATGATTTTTTTTGCATCCAGTGAATGGTTAGATTCTGGAATGCATTGCTTGAAAGTGTAGTGGAGGTAGGTTCAATTAAGGCAATCAAAAAACAAAAAAAAATCTTAAAAGGAATAATGTGCAGGGCCTCAGAGAAAAGCCAGGGTAAATGGCTCTTGGTAAATTGCTCCTCTGGATAATCTGCATATGATGGGCAAACATCGCCCATTGTGCTGTAACCATTCGATGTTACTATTCTTAATTGTTTTATATGGCAATATCATTTCAAATAAGATCCCCACAGTCAGAGGCAAAAGAATTCACTTTCTCTGGGCTAGCTTCCAAATCAGGTCCTCAGATAGTACAGTAAGTCCACTGCAACACCCAATTCTGCAACAGCACAAAACTGTCGATGGTGCTGAAATTTAATAGGGTTACAGAATTGCTGCATTGAATTAAAAACGCATATAGATATGATGATTCATGAGTTTATTTCTCATTTAATAAATGACTGAAGTGTTTGCTTTCACATTTCAATGTGGCTTTATTATGTGAAACAGATGGTATATAGGTTTTATCAATAAAAAATACATAATTAAGGATGGGAAGGATGCAGTTCACATTTCAATTTATCCCTCTGCTTAAATTATGAAAAGTTCTACCCAGTTCTCCATTGAACTTTTTTTAATTGCTGGATGATTCGAGAACTAACTTTTGAATATAACATTTATTTTCCATCTCTTACAGAGTTCGAATATTTTAAGAACTGAGCTCCCATAAGTTATTCTTCAAAAACAAATAAGCACTATATTAATTTCAATTATTTTCTTTTGAAAAATATACATTGTAATCTAGGACAAATGAACCCATTTGTATTCCAAAAACCCACAGACTCCCATAACTACCTGGACTACACCCTCTCCCCCCAGTATCCTGCAAGACCTCTGTCCCGTTTTCTCAATTCCTTCACCTCTGTCACACCTACTCAGACAAGGAGACATTCCACTCATAAGCATCCCAGATGGCCAGCTATTTTGAACAACGCACTTTTCCCCACTCAATTATCGACACAGCCCTCCACTACACCACCTCCATTCTCTGTTCCACTGCTCTAAACCACACCCCCTCCAAATGCATTATAGACAGGATCCCCCTTGTCCTCACCTTTCACTCCACTAGTCTCTGTATCCAATGCATCATCCTTAAACACTTCCACCAACTCCACCTAGACCCCACCACCAAGAACATCTTCCCCTCTGCATCCCTCTCTGCCTTCCGCAAGGACTGTTCCCTTCACCAGTCCTTGGTTTGTGCGACTCTCCCGATCGACCACTCTCCCTCCCCCCCCCACCCCACAAAACACCTGATACCTTCCCCTGCAACTGGAAAAGATGCAAAACCTGCCAGCAGACCACCTCCCTCACCTCCATCCAGGATGCCAAATAATCCTTCCAGGTGAGACAGAGGCTCACCTGAGTCTTCTCCAACCTAGTTTACTGCATCAGGTGCTCCCGATGCGGTCTTCTCTACATCAGGGAGACCAATCATAAACTAAGGGCATGCTTTACTAAGCATCCCAGCCAGGCCCACAGGGGCTGACCGGACCTCCCAGTCACCGTCCATTTTAATTCCCCTTTCTGACATGACCATCCTTGGCCTCCTCCAAATCTACAACGAACCAAATTGTAAATCGGAGGAACAACACCTCATCTTGGGCGGCACGGTGGGCGGCACGGTGGCACAGTGGTTAGCACTGCTGCCTCACAGCGCCAGAGACCCGGGTTCAATTCCCGCCTCAGGCGACTGACTGTGTGGAGTTTGCACATTCTCCCCGTGGCTGCGTGGGTTTCCTCCAGGTGCTCCGGTTTCCTCCCACAGTCCAAAGATGTGCAGATCAGGTGAATTGGCCATGCTAAATTGTCCATAGTGTTAGGTAAGGGATAAATGTAGGGGTATGGGTGGGTTGCGCTTCAGCGGGTCGGTGTGGACCAACTTGTTGGGCCGAAGGGCCTGTTTCCACACTGTAAAGTAATCTAATCTAATCTTCCGCCTAGGCAGCCTAAAGTCTGGAGGACTCAACGTTGAGTTCTCCAATTCCAAGTAACCTCCCTTCCCATCCCCTGACACCTTTCCAGCCCCACCCCCTCCCTTCCATTCTTCTAACTGACCTTTCCTTCCAGTCACCAACTGGATTCATCCCTCCCAGCAACCAAGCAGGCCGTACCCTCTACCTTTGTTCACCTATCACTACCTCACCACTCCACTCCTCTCCCCACCCAAAACTCTCCCCCATCTCCCATCTTTATCTGCAGCTCCCCTTACCCCCACTCCCAGTCCTGAAGAAGAGTTATATCCAAAATGTTGATTTCTCCGGCTCCTGATGCTGCCTGGCTTGCTGTGTTCTTACAGCCTCCTGCTTGTCCACCCAAAATGTCTAATTTAAGCAAAAAATGAAAGAGCTGTGAATGCTGTAAATCAGAAACAAAAACAAATGTTGCTCGCAAAGTTCAGTAGTTTTGGCAGCATCTGTGAAGAGAAATCAAAGTTAATGCTTCGGGTCTGATGACCCTCCCTCAGAACTGATGATAGCTAGAAAAATAGCAGTTTATATTGCAAAAGACAGGATGGGGAGTGAGTGGGGATAGAGTCCAAAGAGAGAGACAAGAACAATTAGACAGAGAAAAGAGTCGATAATGATCTGGCTAAGAGGCTAAATAGCTGTTAATGACCAACTGTTAGTGACCAACAATGGGTAATGTCTAATAGCATACACTGTGATAACAAGGCCTGGTGTGTGTGGTTGGGGGCTAGAACATGAGGAATTTAGGACCTAAAATTATTGAACTCAATATTGAATCCAAAGGGCTGCAGGGTCCCCAAGTGGGAAATGAGGTGTTGCTTCCTCAGCTTGCGCTGAGCTTCGCTGGAGCACTGCAGTGAACCTGAGTCCAGGCAAACAATCATTTTGGGCCAATAGTTTCCTGCTAATCTCCAGCGTACCGATTGGTCCCCATTTTCCATTGCAATATTACATTTCCCCACCCTCCATTGTTCTCTCCAAGAGCAAAGTGACCCATCATTTATTTGTTCAACAGCCTGGTGCATGAACACATATATACTTTTGTATTATTAATAATACTGGAGGGTAGTCAAATTTATTTGAATGTCACCAAGTGGCAAAAAAAATCATCTGATGCCAATTAATCGAGACTTTCACATTCCAACAACTGGACATTAAAATTAGATTTTATTGTCATGTGTACCCAAGTACAGGAATACACGAATATAGTGAAAAGTGTTCAAAGTCACCATTCTCCGTCGCCAGTTTGGTACAAAACTAGAATTTTTTTTAAAAGGCAGAAATAAAAAAAACAAAGTCAAAAAACAAAGCCAAAAAGTCAAGAAAATGTCCAGGTCTTAAAGTCTTACCTCCACGTGCTGCCCGCTTTTGCTGTTAATGCAGTGCTGCCACCACCTCCGGTCACATAGAGGCATCCAGGAGGAACCGTGCCAGTCCCTAATTGCCGGGAGGAACCACATCCACCAGCACTGCCACCTCTGACTGTCAGGAGGCTACCAATATCCCATCCACAGCCCGCTGTCACTGCCAGGCCAGTGTCATTGAGTTGGCCACCACAGAAGGCTTTAGGATAAAAATAAAAAATGAAAAAATGATGGGAAAAAATAACATGAAGAAGAACAGAAGTAAAACAAAAAAGAAATGAAAGGAAAGCAGATGGGAGCGACATG
This sequence comes from Chiloscyllium plagiosum, assembly GCF_004010195.1. Classification (NCBI taxonomy): domain Eukaryota; kingdom Metazoa; phylum Chordata; class Chondrichthyes; order Orectolobiformes; family Hemiscylliidae; genus Chiloscyllium; species Chiloscyllium plagiosum. The sequence goes on from NC_057729.1 coordinate 15,116,117, forward strand.
CCCCAGCCTCAGGAGCCCTTGCACAGCCCTGCTAATGTGCCATCATCTTAACAACTTCCATTGTTGCTCAAGTTTGGAACCAATGCTGAAATTTGAAAACTTACCCTTTCACTTCACAAGACCACTGCTGCAAAGAGGAAAACAAATTCCGCATCATTGAAATCAACCCATTTTATGGCAATAGTGCAGACAGTTATGCATTTTTACTTAAATTTTGATCAAGTTAAATCAGAGAGAAACTGGACAGCATAACATAAGCGGTAACTAATTAGGTCAGTAAATGTGTCTAGCAAGAGCACTATCAAAACCAAGCAGCTTGAAATGACCTTTGTAGCTATTACAATTATTCATACAGCATAATCTCAAGGTCAAGATGTTAAAATACAATTTTAATAAAGTTGTCAACACATCAGAGTAATTCCAAAAAGGTCAATAAAAACAATAAAATATGTGTAGAATGAATTGTAGCAAAGCTATAAATCAATCACTTAGTTTTCATGAGATCACAATAATGCTGATAGTGAATTGAGGTTTCCAGCACAACACTGCCACTACTGATTATAAAATATAAAACTTGTTATATTAAAGTCCTACTCTGACTTATTAAAATCAAAAGCCCTTGATTTTGCATTGTCTCATATCACCTTTCATCCATCTCTGTCCCTTTTTTCTTTCACGTCCCTACTTTTTCTCCAATTTCTTCATCCCCACTTTCTCACATTCTTCAATATTTCCTCACATTCTTCCTCCTCATATTTCTCCTATTAATCCTACTCTTCTGTTCTTCTTTTGCTCCTTCTTTCTCTTTACCCTCTCCATCTCCATTGTTCCATCTCTTCCTAAACATGTTCCACATTCACTCAATCCTCATGAGCCGTTGCTTTCTACCTTCTGCCTATTGCTGACTCCACCTTCTTCTCTCCATCTTACTTTTATTGTCCTACAGTTCACATGTATCAGTAAAATAAAGTCCACATTCCCTCTGCTCACCATTGAGAACAAATAAAACATTACAAAAAAACTACTCTTGACCTGCACAATATGAAACCATTACATTCCTGATTGTTTTGCCAAAGTTAAAATTCCAAAGTTAAGTAGCTCCAATAGTCTTGTCCTACTGTTTTAAGCAATGATGTGGAGGAGTTAGTGTTGGACTGGGGTGGACAAACTTAAAAATCACACAACACCAGGTTATAGTTCAACAGGTTTGATTGGAATCACTAGCTTTCGGAGCGCTGCTCCTTCATCAGAGAACTGTGGAGCATGATGAAGGAGCTACTCCAGAGCTACCTGAAGAAGGAGCAGTGCTCCGAAAGCTAGTGACTACAACCTGGTGTTATGATTTTTAACTTTGTTTTAAGCAAACAGTTTCTGCTTCAGGTCAGCATACTTGAAAGAAAACACACCAGGAACAATGCTGAGGAATGACTAAATCATTATTTCCCTTCAATTACCGATAAAATGACTTGACCTAGCTTGCCTTGACATAGGCCTGCTCTATTGGCTGAAGCCTGGGCCTGGGTTGTGTGGTCAGACTGGCTGCTCAAAATGGTGGATTTATGAAAAATGGACAATAAATGAGGCATGCTGGGAAATTGAGTGAAGCCTTGGCCAAAAGTGACTGTGCTCAAAGACTCTACAATAAACATGCTGCAGAATCCAGACAGGCTACAGCTGTAGACAGGAAGTATGCAACTGACCCAGCAGCTGCAGACAATACAATATACACTTGAATTGGAATGGAACGGAATTGACCCAAATGATATCCCCAGGTCAATTGGAAACATCGAGTTGCTTACCAGACACTGGGGCACCAGGAATGGATGCCCAAGGACCACCCTGCTATCAACATGTCGACGCCTAATTGGGTCTGATCAATCAGAATAATCAAGACTTGATCAATCTATTGGTGGACATCGAAGACCCTCCCAAAAGGGTGCAAAAACATCTTAGTATAAGAATCACTGCAACACCACCTTTAGCTACAGTAGCTCGCAACCAACTACAAAGAAGAGAAGACACCCCTGGGACCACCGGGGAAAGACCAGATGATCAGAAGACCACGTGGATCAATGCAAGACCTAGTGTGGTGGTATATGACCATCCAGAGTTCAGCTAAAAGAATAGATAATCAGAGGGTTAGATCAGGTGGACAGTGAGAGCCTTTTTCCTTAGATAGTGATGGCTAGCACGAGGGGACATAGCTTTAAATTGAGGGGTGATAGATATAGGACAGATGTCAGAGGTAGTTTCTTTTCGCAGAGAGTAGTATGGGCGTGGAATGCACTGCCTGCAACAGTAGTAGACCCACCAACTTTAAGGGCATTTAAATAGCCATTGGATAGACATATGGATGAAAATGGAATAATATAGTTTCGTTAGGCTTCAGATTGGTTTAACAGGGGGCAACATTGAAGGCCGAAGGACCTGTACTATGCATTAAATTCTATGTACTAAAAGCACAAGATATTTGTTTAGATTCGTGACGTAAATTGTTAGTTTGTAGTGTATTTTATTAATTGTGTTAAACGAATATTTTCATTTATTACTATTAACAGTCAACGCACAGTTTCTTTGCTAGATATGAGTTCAACACACTGTGTGGCAATTGCAAGAGTTGGAAATTCTATCTCAAAACTGAATGCCAGATATTTTTAGTTATTGTGAACAAATTAAATGCATATGGCAGAGTTGCAACCCTGGAGTTAAAAATGCTCTCGTCTGTTCGTTGATCAACAATATTTACACAGCATGACAACAATCAGCAGGAGACACCAGGAACTAAATCAAATAAATGGTACAAATGCTGTAAAACACTCACTCCGACAGTTTGATCCATGTGTTTTAGGAATAATGCACAAAAGGAAAATGCAAAGTCTCTTTAAGACCAAAATAAACTCAGAATACTCTGAAAGAAGGTTGATGGTTTCCTGATTATTATGCCACTGGATTTCCATGTAAAAGATGGTACGAGTTGCTCTTGGCATCCAGCCAGATGTTGCTGTACGTTTCACTTGATTCTTCAACACACTTTGCTACAAGCCACGTCACTCAGACTTATATTAGATTCCACCCTGTCTCACTATTCTGCTGTACATTTGTGACGGTCAGAAAACCCAAGACAAAACATGAATGATTATGGTTTGAACAATACTTATTGCCACATTTCAGTAGCCAGGATCGACCGTCTATTTCAATGTGTTGAAAAAGGAATCTCTGGGGATTCCATGTCATTAGGTGTGTCATGATTTGTTTGAGAGAAGAGACAAGGACATGTGCCTTTTTAATAAGTAGTAACTTTTTAATGCTGGTTTTTGATAGAACATGGCTGCTGATGAGCATGCCTCAAGGATTGAAATGATTGGATGGGAAGTGAGAAATCCTGCAAATTAAATACCAAGTTGCAAATGCTGTTATATTGCTCTTGGTGCCACATTTATGAAGGAATTATATGAGTCCTTGGAACTATGTGAAGTGTATCTTTCCATTGTTCCATAGATCGTTCGAAAGTGAAATTTACCTGCTTAAAATATCCACCAACTCTTAATTAGGTTATGTTGATTTCTAAGAAGTGTAATCTTATTCAGTGGTTTTCTTTCCATTGACATTGTTGGAATTGTTTTCTTTATTGTTTAAAGCTATCAAACTATCTAGGATTGCAGCAGCGCCTAAAAAAAACTCGACACTTCATTCAACTGAATCTTGTTTAATAATTTAATTTATCAGTGTTGTTTGGAATAAAATTGTTCTTGTGTCATTGAGTAGAATTAATGTTTGCACTGGGAGATCGGGAATGTTTATGCGGCATTTTGATGTTGACCTTGCACATTGCAGTCAGGGTAAGTCAGCCAGACCCAGGTAAGAGTAAATGGCCATCTGTTCAGAAATTGGTCTTCAGAGATCTTGGTTTCTTGCCGCATAACTTGTTTCAGCATATAATGTAAATCCACTTATGGAAGTAAGAGGTGAAATAAGTATCATTCACTGCCATGTTAATAAGAAAAAGGAGAAGTATTTTCTAAAGGGAGTAGCAACTGATTATATTGTTTTCAGTTTAAGCAATTGCTTGCTACATCATAAGTCCTCACTCCTGACCATTAATCATTCTTGTGTTGTTGTCAAGCACGTATCACACGAACGCCCAGACCTATAAAGCCATACACACTTGTATTCAATCTGACATATCTGCTATCTGACTGCTTAGTTTGATTGCTTTATTTAATGTGCTACTCATTAACAGCATCTCACTGAAAGTCTCAAATAAATTTACATATTGGGTATTGGGGTGTTTGCCCATTAACAATCACTAAAGGTGTTAGACAAAGTTAGTGATTGTCCATTCAAGTGCAAGTTTTTTTTCTCTAAAACAGCACTTTAAGTCCTAATTAAACAACATTTCTATCACTTTAAACATTTATTTTTGCAATCATGAAATTTCAATCTTACAGAATTTACTTATGGAAACCTTTATTTTAACAAAAGTAAACTTTCCCCATTTTACCACTTCTTTCTTTTCCACTCTTTTATTTACTGCTGATTTTACATAGAATAACTAACTTAAATTTGAATATCCTGCTTTGGACCCTATAAATTAAAAACTCAATTACTGCTGAAGGGAAGCGAAGGGACCATAGTGTGTGATTAACTAATACTCAATCAAAATATTGCAGGTATTGCACCAACTCGTGGTTTCTGTACATTTAAGTATTTGAGGTATAGCCCAACACTAAGTGCTGCATGCCTCAGCAAGGGACTACTGTTTATAAAAGGCTAGCACCACTTACCTCCAGACTGCATCTCTCAAAGGAGAGTGAAATCTGGCTACAGCAGCAGATGGAAGAGGTGAAAGTGCATTTAATTATCAAAAAGAGACCTTGAAAATTGGTACAACAGCTGAGGGCAGTTTTGGATAGGGCTGAGGGGGGAGGTGTTGGATGGTGTTGGGGATGAGGGCAGGCAGCATGCGGTGTTGGATGGGATTGGAGTCGGGGGTTG
>NC_057729.1:15121548-15150441 GCF_004010195.1 Chiloscyllium plagiosum
CTGCTAATCTCCTGAATGGGGAGCAGACTTTAAAAACTCTGAGCCCCAGAGGAAAGGCATTTAATTGATTAACTGAATAATCAATTTTCTGAACGAAATAGTGCCCACCCATCTCGTTCGGATAATCGAGGTTCCCCTGTAGATGGCTGGATGGCTGGTTTACAACGCAGCCTGCCAACCGTAACTTCATTTCCAACACTAACTGAGATTATGATAAAAGTCCCATCTCCTCAACCTTAGCTCTTGCCCGAATATGGTGACTCAGAGGTTAATCTCACCATCATTGTTCCCTTTCTAATGAAGTTGGCCTTCTAGGATTATAGCAACTTTACCCTTAACTCTGAATACTTCAAATACACGTTCTTAACGACTGCACAAATACCCTCAACAAGATATATGTCAATACGGACCATGCCAGAGGTGAATGTGAGTGACATGTTACCAAAATGTTACCCACAGGTGACAAAATGACCAGCATCATAAAACCCAACTTTACAGTCAGCATATCTCAATATAGATTCTCCATTCACACTGACATGCTATTCACGTTGACCACACATCAGCTGTAGAGTGCAACATCGTAGTTTGTCTTTCTATCTATGTGTCACAAATCAGAGGGGAGAAGTCCACAGAAACGTGCAAGCAAGTGCAAGGAAAGATGATGCCATTCATTTGTCTCTGAACACAATATTAGAGGTTTTGTTTCACTTTTTAAAAAGTTAATTAAGTTCATTTAAAAGAAATAGCAAGATAAACCATGCTGAAGTAAATTGTTTTAAGTTCTGTGATATATTCAGAACTACCAATATTAAAAGGAATTTATTTCCAAATCTGAACGTGGGTGACTCTATCAAGTACCTTATTAGCTTCAGTAATGATTGTGGACCTTCTTCTAAATCACTACAATCTTTGAGCTCGCAGTGGACAGTGAATATCAAGATACTGACTCATTGAAAAACAGTAAAATCCGAATCAGAATGACATTGTTTGAGGCAAGAAAAGTGGGTTGATGAAATTCTCATAATATTACAGAAATCCTTTCATTGATTGGGGGGGGGGGTTACTTGGACAGAAAGTGCATCTGTACTAATGTGCAATATAGCGTGAAGTACACTGCAAATTTCATAGGCACTTAGGGAACTGCACATGGAGTCAAATGTTATGGCACCAATCAAATAGACTCAAGCGAATCTTGTGATAACGAAGACTAAGATCAGTTACAAAACATTTAAAAATGCAGCCCATTTCACTCAAAATTACAATGCATGCCCTTTTTTCCGCTGGTATGACAGTAAATGAGATTAACGTACCTTAGCAAGCACTCAAACTCTCCATAAGTAAATATTAAATATTGCTATAAAGTTAACTCTTTTTGATTTTCTTTCTAATTGTAACTTTGGTTCTTTAAGCAATGAGTATGGCAAATGTTATATAATAAATTTTATTACCATAATTATACTCACATGAATAGATATCTTGCATTGTGGAACTTTACACTGATTTTGATGTATTTTTGCTTGGTGTGTTCATGGAGGTCACAATTCATTTTTAATAATAAAGACAAACAACTCCTGAGCCTGTTGATCATATGGATGGGTGAGTGGTGTAATACATCTCTCTGAACAGATTGATCAGAGACAAGAAATTGGTCAAATTAAAATAAAGGGAAAAGGGGTAGGACTGGTGTAAGAAAGGAGCAATAAGACTGAGTCATTAACAAACTCTATCCAACTTGTTTCTGCCTGATTACCTGGCTTGGATCCACATTGACAACAAAATCTCCCAGTTTCACAGCCTAAGTACATTATATTTCATTGTGGACCCTCCATAGGTTAAATACAATCTACCGCAGAAAAACAAAATCTAATGGGTGATGTGATAATTAGCTCAACAGTTGAACTTCAGTGTATGGGGACAATGGCACTAAGAATGAACTTTTAATGTAATATAAATTATAAATGGAAGTAATGAACATCTGCAGTGGAAGATATAGTAGGCAGGACGAATTTCTCTAAGACCATATTACTTAGGACCATAGTTGTATGTAGATATTTGAATTAATGTAAAAATGTGACGTGAACTTAATGTAACTTTTATGCTCTGGTGCAAATATGTAAATCGGTCTTAACCATGTGTAATTGAGATTTGCTTGCTTCCTAGTGGAAAAGTCATCACCTGACCATAAATTTGATAATTCACAAAGTGCACTTTGAAATTGGGCAGATTGTTCTTATCATGTTCACCAGTCTGTATTAGTTTCGGGAGATTTAGTAGAAGAACCTTACCTTGCTGATTGTGTATACAAATGACCGAGCAATGGTAGACATGGTTTACATAGACATTAACATTCAACTGTTGAGTCATCAATAATCAGTGATCCATGTAAGAAGCGATAGGGAAAGAGGATAGTTGAAGAGATTTTTTTTCCCCACTCAGTAGTGGGCGTCTGGAACTCACCATCTGGAAGGGTGGTTGAGATGGAAGCTCCTGTAACATTGTATTTAAATATTCATTGGCATTGTCATAGGCTCTGGGGCTATGGCCAAAAGCAAGAAGATGGGCTTAGTGTAGTCAGATATTTAGAGTCATAGAGCTGTACAGCATGGAAACAGCGCCTTCAGTCTAAGTTGCCCATGCTGACCAGATACCCTAAATTAATCTAGTCCCATTTGCCAGCATTTGGCCTATATCCCTCTAAACCCTTCCTGTTTGTTGACTAGAGCAGACATAATGGGCCAAATGGCCTTGTTCTGCACTATAAATATGTGAGTCTATTCTCAGTCCTTTCTAATCAGATGGCTAATGTTGACAAGAAGAAACCAGCATAATTTAAACTGGAATTTTGCAAGTCTATGGTTTTCTAATAATCTGGCCTCTTGCGTACTTTCAACTTCCATCACTATACAATTGGTGACCAAGATAAGTTGTCAGTATTGTTGTTGTAAAGTCTAAGTTTTGAAATTGTCTTCCAAAACTTCTCTACTTCTTTATCTCTTCTCCTTGAAGGAACTTCTTTTAAAAAAAAACAAATGATTCACTTTGATCAACATTTCAAACACTTAAGATCTGACTGGATTGGGGCCTCTTTTTTGTGATATTGCTCCTGTACCTTCAAATGACTTGCAACATTAAAGTATCATATAAATGCAAGTTTTTGTTATGGAATGAGTTTACTGCTATCTGCTTGCACATTGTCTCTTTCAAAGTTGTTGTTCTCTAGATAATTAATGAGCTAATTATTTTGATGTAATAAACATGGCTTTGGTTATTTAAAATTATGAGATTTCTTTGTAATAGTGCCCTGGATAACTTTCAATTATTTGCAAGAATTTTGCAGGGAAAATAATACAATCTGACTTTGAAAGTAAGAGATGAACAATTCTACCATAAAAAAGTCTAAAAAAAGGAACAATTATATGAATTTGATGAATGATCTTCCGTGTTTAATACATAAACAAGAATAATCTGACAAAATCCTTCTGTGTCAAATACCTGATTATCCCTTAATTTTATTTGATTCACCTGGAATCATACGTAGTACAAGTAGGAAATTGAATTGTTGGTATAACAGAGTGATAAGAAGATTAATACAAAGCAATAGATTAGATAACTTGGAGACATTTGTTTAAAAAAGATTTGTTGTGACAATGAAATGCGACACATAACACATATTAGCAAGTCAAAGACTTAAGCACACTTTATGAAAATTACTAATGTAAGGTAATGAAATATATAGCCTTAAATTTATTCAGAAACTATCCAATAAATCCAACTTTCAGAGACATACTGTCTGTACAATGTATACAGGATACTTAATGTTGTGAGTTACAAAACATAAGGCAATACTGCCCTCTATCCATTTCTTTATGCTAAGTAATGAGGTACAACTTATCATACAACTCTTCGAAGATTTAGGACATAACATTAGATCTGCAATGATGCTGGAGATGGCACCACTGTGGCTGGGAGCTTCTCTGTGGCACACACTGTGCTGACAACCAGACAGCACTCCATCTTGTAAAGGCACTTTTGCAGTCATTCCCTGTTAGCATTGGAAGCAATGGAATTCGCAAGCTACACAGACTGATGCAATGCCCATTTTCAATTCATGCAGTTGCAAGGCACACAGCAAAGATCAAGTGGTGAATGCAAGATGGGCCCTCCAACTTGGTTTTTGAAAGGCCAGCCACTGAATGAATGGGATGTGCCCACAGTAGGTTTGTTTGTTTGGGTTGAGTTACTGGAAACACTTGTATTTTTGGTTGATGTTTCAAAGGAGCATGTTACAGGTTGGTTGTCAGAGGACTACCTTTCCTATGTATGGAAGGTATGATGACAAAGCTTATTGATCTGCAACATAACCAAGAAACCAAGCTGAGAATGTAGAAAGGGGAGGCATTGCAAAAAAGGAGAATGGCTGTACACACAAAATGCCCAACTGAACAAGACCTTTTAGACAGCACCTCGATTTATAATTTGTCCAGGAACAATGTTTGAGGAGACTTACTTCCAACAAGAAGTTAAAAATCACACAACTCTGGGTTACAGTCCAACAGGTTTATTTGAAGCCTACTGTACCATAACCCAGTGTCATGTGATTTTTGACTTTGTCCATCCCCATCCAACACTGGCACCTCCACAACAAGAAGTTGGTAATTGAACTGTTCTATCTCTTACAACCCAAGTTGGAACTTCGTAGCCAAGCTCAATGGCTGTTATCTGCAGTTGTTAAGCCACTGTGAGAGGCACCATAACATTTCAATGCAACATTAGGTTGTTCATTGCAGCAATGATTTCATCACAGAGACCATCTATTCCAGATAAGTTTGACAAATTTTCACTGAGGTGGAATAGGTAAAATAAGAGGCATCATTTGCTTTCATCCTGTGCAGAACAGTATTGATTGCACTCGGGGCTCTGCCATTTGGAAAGGTTTAGGAACTGCAATGTCTTTCTGCGAATATGCAGCTAATGGGTGACCCTGTCAAGGCCACCAGTTTGAGGAATGCTGTTACCTTTGCAGCAATTTAAAACACATTTATCCTATAACAATTGATCTTAACCACTTTTTTTTCTAGGACCTGGAGGGATAATGGCTGCCTGCTCTGAACTTGGTCATTGACCATGTCTATGATGCTATTGTACAAACAGAACAAATCTGTAGGATAATAGCCATGGAGCTGCTTAGAATATTATCAAGCAGGAAATTACTTGCCTCAAACTATAGCTCCCCTGCATTGACTACTACGGCAGTGTAGTACCTGCCAAAACTAGCCTTGAAGATACTCAAGGAAAGATTGCTGGACTGATGTCAAAATCTTTGAGTACTGTGATCCACAGCCTGAATACTAGAAAATCTGACCAAATTTGGTTTGCATGACAACAAGCACAGATCTTTGAGGAGAAAGTGAGGTCTGCAGATGCTGGAGATCAGAGATGGAAATGTGTTGCTGGAAAAGCGCAGCAGGTCAGGCAGCATCTAGGGAACAGGAGAATCGACATTTCAGACATTAGCCCTTCTTCGTGACAACAAGCACAGATCTCACTGCTCCTGTCTGAACCTCCACAGCAGCACTGACATGTAAGGTGGCATGTGCCTGTGCTGCAGTGAAAGCTGAGACAATGACCATCAAAAGCTCCATCACACTCCTGTCATGATTGGGCCATCATTTCCACACTGGAAACAATGGATATCACTGGACTTACCTTGTTCTTTGACAATAATTGGAGATTCTGTGGCAGGCCTGACAATGCAACAAGTATCTCAGCGACACAATCATCAACCTTCTCTTGTCCATTGGCCAAATGAAGATGTCATTCGTATTCCCTCCGGCAGAGTTCATATGACCTTGCCCTCGACTGATTAGTTACATGAGCTTAAAAATGTGTTGCTGGAAAAGCACAGCAGGTCAAGCAGCATCAAAGGAGAAGGAGAATCGACGTTTCCGGCATAAGCCCTTCTTCCAGCAACACATTTTTAAGCTCTGATCCCCAGCATCTGCAGTCCTCACTTTCTCCTAGTTACATGAGCTGTCTTTTACCTCTGTCCTGGTTGCAGCTCACTCATGCCTGGTGACCCATTATGTGTGGATCCCAACTCTGTGTTGGATCATGTAAAAGGGTGGAGTGGGGATTCCAGGTCTTCTTCACTGGAGTGGGGTTTCATTTCCATTGCCTCTTTGGTGCGCTGCAGCTCCAGGCAGAGGATCTATATGAAACTGCAAATGCAAGTGATGATTGGATAGAGTTGATAAGGAAAGCAAAAGTTCCAAAGTCAAAATATAGCTTCACATTTGCTACACACCAGACAATTTTAAGGAGAAAATTGAGAACGAGAGAATAAGGCCATCACCTTTGAACTCAGTGACAGTGGATCACAATTTCTGTTGCTTAATGACTTGGAGTACGAGCTCCATAATCAGCCTGTGGGTGGAGTCTCTGTGGGTGACTTACCTTCTCTCGTTCTCTCTGATATTACGGTCCACCTTGTCTTTGAACAGAGTCAGTAGCCTGTCAATGATTTTGTGGTATGTTACGTGCATGATGTACCTGCCATAGCTGAATAGACATTGAATGCAGTGGGTGAAACTGACACTAATGTAACTTGTTTGTAGGTGAAATTAGGCCTGAGTCAAGTCAAGTGAGTGACAGCACAAATAAAATCTTTAGCAATGAATGTGTCACTTTCAGAGACAAAGCTTTTACATTTATTTCTTATTATCTCTCATGGCGAATATCATCCAAGATGCCCATGACAGTTATCCCTTCACTTCCTTCATTTCCAATCAAGGGAGACTTGGAAACCAGGCTAGGCGACCTGGGAAAAGCTGAATAGCATTCCAGTTGCTGAGGCATATTGCATGGATAATCTACATCTGGGCACTGTGTCTGAAAGTTGAAATTAAAAAAAGGTATAAAAAATATTCCCAACTACTCTCAACCCCTGACGACCCCTCACACCATTACACTCTCCATGCACCACCAATACCAACCATTTCTACTACTTATGCCCAAAATGACAATTTACTGCCAACTTCCATCCACTCCCTTGTTCCCTTTGCATACCTAGGGGAAAGATTTAAGGGAGATATGTGTGGAAAGTTCTTTACACAGAGAGTGATGGGTGCCTGGAATGCATTGCCAAAGGAGGTGGTAGAGGCAGGAACAATAGCGTCATTTAAGATGTATCTAGACAGATACATGAATAGGCGGGGAGCAAAGGGATACAGATCCTTTGAAAATAGGTGGCAAATTTAGATAGAGGATATGGATCAGTGCAGGCCTGGAGGACGGAAGGGCCTTTTCCTGATTTGTAATTTTGTTTGTTCTTTGTTCTTTCTTTGTTCTACCTTAGCAATTTATCAGGTGTACATAGTACACATAAATACAACAGAAAAAACTAAGCCTATTTTTAAATATTCTATACTGCAGACTACATTGCACTGAAAAATGCACCCTGATTCATAAAACGAGCACACTTTGACAGCCAGACTTTTGATAGGTCTTGATACTTGTTGGCAGGTTTCTTACTTCTTGAAGTGTCTTTATAGTTTGACTGTGCATAAACACATTGGAACTATCACATCCACAATTAAAAATCCCAAAAGGTACCTGACCTCTCACTAATGTGTAGATGATTTCCCATTCCCATCAATCCTCAAAGGATACCTGAGCAGCTTGGAGCTGATCTGTCCTGTGTATTATCGACTCCACACAACAACTGGGCGGCACGGTGGCACAGTGGTTAGCACTGCTGCCTCGCAGCGCCAGAGATCCGGGTTCAATTCCCGCCTCAGGCGACTGACTGTGTGGAGTTTGCACGTTCTCCCCGTGTCTGCGTGGGTTTCCTCCGGGTGCTCCGGTTTCCTCCCACAGTCCAAAGATGTGCAGGTCAGGTGAATTGGCCATGCTAAATTGCCCGTAGTGTTAGGTAAGGGGTAAATGTAGGGGTATGGGTGGGTTACGCTTCGGCGGGTCGGTGTGGACTTGTTGGGCCGAAGGGCCTGTTTCCACACTGTAAAGTAATCTAAATCTAATCTAATCTAATTTAAAGTAATCTAAACAACATCAAGATTGAATTTAAAACTAGAGAGAGCTGACCATTAAAATACCAGCAGTCTCCAGGAACTGTGTATGCATGAAGCCAAAAGTAACTGGGTTACCTGTTTACCAGTTTTCAGAAAGATAGCAAAGTCAGTTTAAACTACCTAACATTCAATAAAACAGGAGCCAAACACTTGGACAATGCAATTCCTCAATATTGCTTTTGCTTTAAAAGAGACTACATATTATCAATTTCAGATTTTCTCAAATTAAAGTCATGACTAGAATAATTCAGCACTCAATATGAAATAGCAACGAAATTTAGTATCAACTTAGCGGATTGCAGTCAACAAATGATTGCCACATCTGTCATATGCATGACAACATTAATGGCACTTCATAAGTCCATCATTAATGCACTTGGGGACATCTAAAGGTTGTGAAATGCCCTGTTTAAATGCAGGGTTTTCTTTACAATACCAAAAGTAAGCAGAGGTAAACCAACTTCAACAAGCCTACAACAACTAATCTACAACTGGCAAGGGGTCTTGGCTTCAATGGACTTCAGAACATTTTTTACCCCAATTGCTACTCATGCTGAGGTTAAGGAGAGTGTATTAAGGTGTGATGGAGTGGGAGGAAGAAGTGACAGTGTGCGGGCACCCGAACAATGCATATTCTCTGGACATGATACAGGCAGGTGCAGTAGTGATGCTTGCAACTATCTTTCCTGTGCTAATGAGTGTCCTCTGACCAACTCAAGAAGGCAGAAAACTGGAGGACACCATCAAACCTTCAGTTATTCCCATATGCCTGTTGGAAGTATGATTGAAGGGGTGAAAGGAGGAGCTTTCTATACAGTAAACAAAACTTCACAAAACTTCAGTCGGGAAATTGGCTTGATACATCATAATTCCATTTGTTTTTGTTTTAATACAATGGTCTCTCACTCTTAAACATGCAATGTTGTAAAATTTTCCTTCAATTGATAAAAAGCAATTTAATACAAAATGAACAAAAATGAAAGAAAATAATTCAAACTGACCATTAATAATACAAACTCAATGATTTTAACCACACAATAAAAGTATAATCCAAAACACTCCTTGACAAGTTGAAAAGAAACAAAACCTCTTGTGTCGTACCATAACGCCACTCCCGGCACAGTTCCCAAAATACCACTCATGCAATATTCACAGCAGAATTCCTGGAGCTAACACCTTGGTAAGTTTAATTCACTTAGGATTCCAACTTTTAAACTGGAACTGCAAATAGATTCTCCCTGCAGCTGTCATACACTTGAGTTTCAATGTACTCAACGTCAAACAATCCTTTCAGGGTTTTTATCTCAACACATCTGGTCTGGGGTCAACACTAACCCTTCACTCCAAAGTAATCTATTTCACTAAAATCAATCATTCCTTCCTCAGAAGCAATGCTTTTTACTACCACCTTGTTTCAAGGTTTCCACAGCACTAACACTATCCAAAGTTAAGTGAGAAATTAATTACTTTTTTCACTCAGCTATGGGTGCTGCCCTTAAGCTTAAAGAAAATGGATTCCATAACTTTCTAACAAGCCTCTGTTCCCATTATTCACTATGCTAGGTCATGAAAAATCTGAACTACACAGATGTGCATTTGTACACAAAATCCATCACTTTACAGCCTTGCTTCAAAAGCTATTTTGTTAAAAGACATAGCCATGATTTCTGAAATACTTACAAAATTGTTATAAACTTCAGGCACATAGAAAAGCCCAAAGAACTTAATGGTTAGCCCATTCTCAGACAAATGCATTTCCTCTTGTAAGTGTATTTCCACAGTTGTTTTAAGGAGGGAGTTCTATGATTTCAAATTCAGTGGTAATAAATAAATGACAATATAGCTCCAAGTCAGGTAGGTGTGAATCTTGACTGAAAACTTTGTGATGACATTTGACCCAGATGCAGTCGTAAGATTAAAACCAATAACAGAATATCCAAGCACATTAAATTATTTTTTTTATTTGTAAAGGCCTTTTAATTATTTTTATTGAGAGGTCAATTGTAATTACCTTCAATAATAACAAATACTAATCCATGTGACCTCTTAA
This sequence comes from Chiloscyllium plagiosum, assembly GCF_004010195.1. Classification (NCBI taxonomy): domain Eukaryota; kingdom Metazoa; phylum Chordata; class Chondrichthyes; order Orectolobiformes; family Hemiscylliidae; genus Chiloscyllium; species Chiloscyllium plagiosum. Next base: position 15,131,686 of record NC_057729.1, read on the forward strand.
CCGTTGACCTGGAACCATAGGAAAATAGTTCAGATGTGGAAGCTGTATGAACAGATGCAGAGAGCTGTAAGTCAGAGGCATTAGAAGGCAAGGGCAGTTTTCATGTATATGTAGATACAAAGAGAAAGCATACAGAAACAGAAAGGTCAACACAAAATTCTTGTGTGAAGCTCACAAAGATTGCTATGAAAAGGCCAAGTTTTCTGTTTGGTAGTAAATAGCATTTCAGAGGGCCTTGGGGGAAAGATATATATATGATCAAGTTAAAAGGGCTTGAATTGTAAGAATAATACAAATGGCGCTGACATGTAAAACAACTAAGAGTTTGACACAGAGAACTGGATCGTAAATTGAGTATTGTTGGGTCTTTGGTTGAAAAACAGTTCTGGAAATCTATGGCTGGTATGACCCAAGTGAGAGAGTTTGTCGATGCACAGCTTGTTTGTATAATCTGTTTATGGTGACATTGGTTTGAATATAACTGTAGATGAACGCAACATGAGCTGTTTTGATCGAGTAAGTGAGAAAGTAACAGATCCAATGAATGGAAGCAGAAAAACTGCTGATGCTGGAATCCAAAGTTGACAAGCAGGAGACTGGAAGAACACAGCAAGCCAGGCAACATTAGGAGGTGAAGAAGTCGATGTTTCAGTCGTAACCCTTGGAGAAGGGTTCTCCACCTCCTGATGCTACCTGGCTTGCTGTGTTCTTCCAGTCTCCTGCCTGTCTACCTCTAATGTATGGAAGGCAGAATTACAAAAATTATTGGATGTAATATCATGTGTGAGGGAATGATCTGTGTGCTTGAGCTTTTGGAGATGAATATTGTGCAAGATATTGAAAGTGAAATTACCTTGAAATTTATAATATTAACTGCTTGTTGTTTTTTTAACTTATGTTAAAACTAAAAGTTATAAGGAAGTGAAAACCTGTTGTCATTTCTTAATTGCGGGAGTACATTCATTAAATTCTGTTATTTTAGTTGTTGGTTCTCCCACAGATTCATAACTGGAAAGTGGTGATGTTCCTATACATTTGCTTCTTTATCATTCAAGGCAGTAGATCAGTTTGGGATAATGTTGAAGAAAAAATATTGGTGAATTATTATAGATCACCTTCAAGACAGAGTACAATGCAACCCCTAAATCAAATGTGAAATGAGTGTGTACTTAAGGTGTGAAGATAGTGCTAATCAAATAGATGACAATGTTCTGGATGGTACTGAACTGTTTGAGTATTCTTGGACAAGTAGGTAAAAACAAGGACTGCAGATGCTGGAAACCAGAGTCTAGATTAGAGTGGTGCTGGAAAAGCACAGCAGTTCAGGCAGCATCCGAGGAGCAGGAAAGTCGATGTTTTGGGCAAAAGCCCGTCATCAGGAATAATTGGACAAGTAATCAAACAGGCTAAGACAGAGTGTTCAATCATATTATCATTATCCTGGAGTTACTATTGGTCAGACCTGAATTGGACTAGCTATATAAATACAGTGGCTACAAGAGTGAGCCAGATGATAGGAAACTTGCAGCAAGTAACTCAAATCCTATCTTCCCAAAGCCTGTTCTGTTGAAGAGCTTATACTCAAAATGCGACTCTCCTGTTCCTCGGATGCTGACTGGCTGTGCTTTTCCAGCACCACACCTTTTGACTCTGATCTCCAGCATCTGCAGTCCTTACTTTCTCCCTGTCCACTACCTGCAAAGTACAAGCCAGGTGTGTGATGAAATACTCCCCAGTTGCTTAAATAAGTGCAACTCCAGCACCACTCAAAAGCTTGACACCATCCAGGACACAGCAACCTGCTTGATTGGTACCACATCCACAAATGTTAATGGAGGGACTAAACCACACCCAGTAACAACAGTGTACACCATCTGCAAGCTGCACTGTAGAAACCAATGATCCTTTGAAAGCACCTTCCAAACCCCCGATCAATACCATCTAGAAGAACCTGGGAATATCACCACCGGCATTCTCCCTTCCCAGCCGCTCACCATCCTGACTGGGAATTTATTGCTCTTCCTATAGTGTCTTTGGGTCAACATCCTGGAAATCCCTCTTTAACAACATTGTGAGTCTGCCTACACAAAACAGATTGCAGTGGTTCAATTGGGGATGGGCAATAAATGCCCAACCGGCAATACCCACACCCCCGAATGATTTTAGATAAACAAACTCTTGATATGTACTTTGAGGTCAGCCTATGTGGTGGTAGGAGGTGAGATTTTTGCTGCATGATGCCCAGAATTCAACCTATTCTTGCAGCCACAATATTTGTATTGCTGATTTCAAGACTCTAGTGACACACCAGCTTGTTGATCTTAGAATATTCAGAATTTGTCACGTCATTGCATGTGAAGAAGACAGAGAATCGAACTATCTTGCAAGAAGTGGTCAATTTGTGACATTTGTATTGCATAAATGTTAACTTTCACATGTTGAAGCTTGTCCATGTGGGCACAGACTGCTTCATTAACTTCATCACAAATCTCAGGTTGGATCTAAACATTGAACGCACAGTGACCATCCCCCATTACTCCAAGAAGACAAACATTTCTAATAATAGGTGGTAAAGTTGTCAGCTTTCATAATACCTGGAAATAGACTGCTCAGCGGGTTAACACTGACAGCAGATTTTTCAGGCTGGTAACTTAGTTATAAAGCAACATGACTTTCAATGTCAAAAACTGACAAATACTTTTGTGAAAGAATACTCAAGATCAGAAACTTGATCTATAAGCTTTCATAGAATATATCAATGTGGGTGTGATTTCCCAGCTCCTACAACAGAATGGCAGGCAGATGAACTTAATTGGGATAGAGAATAAGATCAGATTCTCAACATTGAGATAAACTTCAGCGATTTAAGTTCTCCCCTTTAGGTGGTATGTTGAGTTTGTTACTAACAGAACTGATGAGAGGCCAATCTGCATGCACTTGCATCTCATTCAAACAAAATATCACTGTAAATAAATTTGCTTTCCCAAACGAGAAATAATTGTTTGGAAAACCTACAGCAAAAATCAGGCACATACCTAACATTACATTTCTTCATCCACCGCTAGGCAGGTCATTTGCTGCTGTGTTCTGAGAGCAATGTGCTTTTAAATTATGTTCACAATCACTTGTACTGTCACTTCTTCAAGCACAGTCAATGCGTCCATGTTGACCTAAGCATGAAATCTCCCTGGGCTATTTCCAGGCTGAACTGGTACATGGTCACTCTGTCCAAGAGTTGTTATGGCAGGGAAGTAGCCCATGTGGCAGCAAGCAACTTGCAAGGGGGAGTGTATTCTAGTCAGTTTGGCCAAGTGGGGGAGCTCTAATCTGTCCAATGGCAACCTGGGGCTGAGGGGACAGTGAACGGTGTGTTGGGATGGGGGTGTTGCGAGGCCAGGGTGTTGTTTGCCTGTAGTTAGTCCAGAGCTGGTTAAAGATATGTCCAGGGCATTGTCCATACTGAGGCCAACACCTGAATGGTCACAGGGCTTGGGGTTGGGGGGTGAGTTAGATGTTGTGGTCAGGCATTTGGGAGACGTGAAGCATATGGTGTCATGATGTGACTGATTCGGGGTGTATTTGGCTTTGACTGGGGGAGGTGTAAATCTCAGCAAGGACCTCAGTGTCGGGGATGTCAGTAATGTCAATGATTGCCAGTACTTGAAAGAGAGAGAATACGGTATCACAGGGGTAACAGGTATTGCAGAATGGTGAGGATGTGGTATCACAGGGGTAACAGGTATTGCAGACTGGTGAGGATGAAAATAGAATCAGGGTGAGATACTGGGGTAGAGTGGGGTATTTGTACTTGAATGACCTAATGAGCGGCTGAATCTCCCAATGCTGAAGTATTATCGAATGCACTGTGCAACATTCAGGGTATGAATTGTCTGTATATGGGCCACTACGTGGCTGATCTAGGCTGAATATCCTGTGCTTGAACTAATTGGACAAATAGTGTATGTCCCTGAATGCCACCTTGAATACACTGCCCCAATGCCAGGATCATTGGTTCTCTGGGTTATGCCAGGGACTCACATTGATGTAATGAGATTTTCAAAGGTGTTTCAAAAATGGAGCACCTCTTTTGTAATGGGAAGGTTTTTTTCACATGCTTTGACTTCAAAGAGCCACATCTGCATTTAGTGAGTAAATGCGATGAAAGGGAATATTAGAAATCTGCAAGTGCATATGTATTTACATGTGTTATGATTATATACAATAATGAAACACGCATGCCATCAAGAAACCATCAAAAGGATTTCCTCTTCCTTAGCCTTCCAGTGTGTAAAGGTGTTTATCAGCTACATCAGTGGTAGTGGAGGTGGCTGCTAATCTTTTTGCACAGTAGTGATTGTGAAGATTTCAATAGACGTTCTCTGTTGCCTCAGAACCTGGAAGGCCTCTGGCTGGACAGAGTCACTGACGCAGTTGAAAGTACCCCCTTCCTGACCTGTTCTGCTTAAGGGCAAAGTGTGGGGGTAAAGAAACTCTGGAGTTCCTGAGATGAAACTCACGAGGTCCTTGTCTGTCATTCTTCCTCTGAAAGCTCTTGCTGGTACTGTCTGTCTCCTTGAGAAGAAGTGTAACCAGATTGTGGAACCTCTTCCCTTTTCACCTCGCCATTGAATTGGCATAACCATGGCTACAGCAATACAGAGTGGCCAAACACTTGCATGCCAGAGTCACAATAGTTGACAGAAGATGGACAACCTTTTTTATCAACTTGCTCCAGTGAGGGTCTCTGACATCTCTGCTTGATGTACCTCTGCTTGTCTCTGCAGGTTGAACATTAAATCATGGCCTTAGTGAGTTTTGAGAAGATTTGTAGCTCAGGTTGAGGTTCTGGATGTAAGTTTGCTTGCTGAGCTGTAAGGTTTGTTTTCAAATGTTTAATCACCATATTAAGTAACATCACCAGTGAGCCTCCAGTGAAACACTGGTGTTATGCCCCACTTTCTATTCATGTGTTTAGGTTTCCTTGGGTTGGTGATGTCATTTCCTGTCTTGGCAATATCATTTCCTGTGTTAATGATGTCATGTCCTGTTCTTTTTCTCAGATGGCGGTAAATGTGGTCCAAATCGATGTGTTTGTTGACAGAGTTCCAGTTGGAATGCCATGCTTCTAGGGATTCTCGTGCATGTCCTAGGATGGACGTGTTGTCACAGTCAAAGTGGTGTCATTAGTATTACTAGTATCCTTACATACAGATGAGGAAGGACACCATTTTGTCTGGGACAATACATCCATCCTCAGATAAGACATTCAGAGACATGCATGAGAATTCCTAGAAGCAAGGCATTCCAACCGGAACTCTATCAACAAACACATTGATTTGGACTACATCTTCCACACTCTAAGAAAGGAACAGGACATGGCATCACCAACACAGGAAATGACATCGCCAAGACAAGAAATAACATCACCAACCCAAGGAAACTTAAACACATAAATAGAAAGTGGAGGCTCACATATGTTACCTCGTATGGTGACAAAACATCTGAAAATGTACCTTCCCAGCTTAGCAAGCAAACCTACCTCCAAAATCTTTTGAGAAGATTTGTAGATCAGGTTGAAGTTATGGATAGATGTTTGCTTGTTGAGCTGCAACGTTCATTTACAGTCGTTTCATCACCATACTTAGTAACATCTTCAGTGAGCTTCAAGGTAAAGTACTGATGATTCCTGCTTTCTATTGATATGTTTGGGTTTATTTGGGTTGGTGATGTCATATCCTATGGTGATGTCATTTCCAATGGTGATGTCATTTCTGTTCTTTTTCTCAGGAGGTGGTAAATGGGGTCCAAGTCAATGTGATTGTTGATAGAGTTCCGATTGGAATGCCATGCATCTAGGAATGCTCGTGCATGTCTCTGTTTGGCTTGTCCCAGTCAAAGTAGTGTCCTTCCTTATCTGTATGTATCGGTATGCAACACTTTGACTGGGACAACACATCCATCCTAGGACAAGCCAAACAGAGACATGCACAAGAATTCCTAGAAGCATGGCATTCCAACTGGAATTTTATCAACAAACACATTGACTTGGACCCCATTTACCAGCTCCTGAGAAAAGAACAAGAAATGACATCACCACTGGAAATGGCATCACCACAGGAAATGACATCACCAACCCAAAGAAACCCAAACATATAAATAGAAAGCAGGAATGATCAGCAGTGCTTCGTTCAGAGGCTCACTGAAGATGTTACCTATTATGATGACGAAATGTCTGAAAATGAACCTTGCAGCTCAACGAGCAAACCTACATCCTCTACATCCAAATATATGGCTTATTTTCTGCATGTGATTCCTGGTCTTTAGCAGTCCTCTGACCTCAATCCTTCCACCACTGACTGCGGGCATGTGTTTACCAGATTATAATCCATGGGTCTACTTTAGCTAAAATGAAAGTCTTGTGGTGATGAAGTTGCATGTTTACACCTCAATGCATCCTCCAGGATGTCACAGGCTGTGTTTTGACCACTCTTACCTGTAGAAATGAACAGTTTTGATGGGAAATTCTCTTTCAAACATCAGCAGGGAAAAGGGCCTCCTTTCTGGCCTGGACAGTCTGGAGCAGAGTGTTCGGCAAGGCTTCCATCAAGTGGCATGCCACCTTCTGGTTCTTTGAAGGCATCTCCAGTGGGTTGGGGCATGGGAGAGTGTCAGACAGTGGGTGTAGTGATGACTGTCTTCACTATTTACATGTTATTAACTGTTTAAGGCAATATAGAGCTTACTAGCAGAACAAAATGAGCTGAAGAGGGATTGCTTACAACGGAAAACACAATTGAGCCTTGCCAGATGTAACACCCCATCTAAAACACCATTGCCTAACTTTAACACCTGACCTATGACTGGTGCAATAGCAGAGTGGATCTATTTTAGACAACCTTTAGAAACCATAAGATTTCTTTTTCATTCTGCTGCTTTTTTGCTGAAGTGCTATTTGACATAAGTAGAATTCAAAAATCTTGCAACATCATCAGAAAAGTGCAACTTCATTGTTTTATATTCTATCTTCATACAGAGAATGTAGTGGCTAATAGGGGGAGAGTTCTTACTACAGCCCACATTAACTATGAATATTTTTCAGAAGCTGAAAGAGAATTCAGCTGGGAAGATAGCAACATAATTTTAGTTGTCATGAGCTAAACAGAGTGACAACCTCAAAGAGAGGGTTGTTAAAAGGGACAACAATCTATTAAAAGACAGTGAGGATGAAATGTTTGTTTGAAATATTGTCTAATCTATTAGGATACTGGGGAGGCAGGGTGTGGGTGGGAGGCTGCGGGGGGAAACATGTGGAAGAACAAGAATAGTTAGTGTTTCCACACGGAATTTTCTGGATGGTGTAGAGAATGGAAATCTTTTGATTAAATAAAAATGAAACAAAATAACAGTAATTTAAATAATGAATCCATAATCATGTGAGGTGGGCCTTCACTTAGAAGCTTTTTAAGATCATTTGAATCACATTATTTTTATCATAAGGAAGAAAAATGTGCCTTGACAATGCAGTTGACTTAAATGCACCAGGTTCTAGCTTGTACCACAAAGAAGGCAGAGAAACCTCCATTCAATTATGTGATTTAATTAATCTCAGTGATACAATTAGAGATAAGGCTGATGAATTAAAATTGAAAATTTGTGTCATTGATATAGAAAGTTAAAAGGAAATACTTAATCACAGCAATTTCTTCTGCTTTTTAATTTCTCATCTCTGTACAATTACTGTAATGCTACAAAGCAATCAAACATTGGAATCTAAAATGAAAGTCAATGGACATTTACCACTGAAAATTGTTTGATAAGGTTACAAGTACAAAAGATTCCCCTCGGCATTAATCTTCCTTTAGTTATCTTGTTCTGATTATTTAAATTTAAAATGCTAATTTTAAGCATCTTGTTATACTCTTATTTCATATTGTAATTCATTTAAAAAAAATTATGGCCTCCACTCACTCTCTTTGACCTGCATGCATTTCACAAAACCATCTAATTTTTAATGAGTGTGATCAAAAGGCAGTGTTTCCTCATTTGAAGGCAATTCTCTGGATTTCTGTCTCAGTTGCTTTTTGTTCGCTGGAGAATCGGAAGGCTGTTCATTCAAGACATCTTTTAAGACATGCACATACAATTTAAATTGATGTTTTAGTGATGGACTAAACAGATGTTTGAAGTGCTGCACTGAAGCACTAAACTAATACTCACCAGCTGAGTACTACAGTTAAAAGCAAAAGGAATTGATAGATATTCAATTCTATTGGAAAACTTAACAGAATAAAAGTTTATTAACTATTAAACAGCAACTGTTCCAATATGGTAACTTTCCATAAATACACCTTGACAAAAGCAAATTCTTTGTTTCACATGCAATTCAGGCAATAAATAGAACTCCAGCTTTTAGCTCTAGTAAAGAAAGAAATGTAGCACTTTTCACAACCAGCTTCCAGAAAAACCCAACAATTACTGAAAGCTCAACAATAACCCTGGTTCTGTGGGAGCCTGGTTCCACCCATTCATGCTGCTGGTATTGTTCCAATTTAAAAAAAAAACCTCATGAGCTATTTACTTTGGCCTGGAATAGACCGCTATACACCTCTATTTAATCTTCTCTTAAAAAAAGGATGAAATACACTCCTTAAAGACATAGTATCATCATAAATGGAAGTGGACGGGCTAAACTGCACCCTCTCTGCCAATGACCAGTAGATCTAGGCCATTATGACATATATTTCTAGCAGATTTTGACCTGTCAATGAGCTATTCAATTATTCCTATTTACTTGCTCTTTCCCCATATCCGTACAGTTCTGAATATCTTCAAGATGCCCGGAGCTGAGTTGACTGACCCTCAACAACCACAACCATCTTCCTATGTGTCAGGTACGACTTCAAGCTGAAGTTTGCAAGAAAGGCCTCCATGTCTAAAGCAAAAATCCCCATGCTTCTGTCTTGTATCACAAATTGATAAGTTTATTCCACATTTTAAGATTTGTGTACAGAGACCATTTGAAAGTGTACCATTGAACTTCAATTCATTCTACTCTTTTTTTTCCGACAAAATGAATCCTTTCACATCTGTCTACATTAATACTCAGTTACCATGTGTCTGCAGACTTTCCCAATCAGCTTGTGTTCTCTTGAAGTCTTATACTGCCTTCCACATTGTTTACTATATTTCTGAGCTTTATGTCAGCTGCAAGCTTTCATGCCTTTAATAAACAAAGAGAAAGTGAGGACTGCAGATGCTGGAGACCAGAGTTGAAAAGTGTGGTGCTGGAAAAGTCCTGGTCAATAATACATTTTCAAAAGTAACAGTAGTGCTAACACTGACCTGTGGGGAAATAGAACTTGCTCTAGTCTAAAATAACCACTAAATGAATCTGCTTTGCCTAACATGAATATGACTCATTTTGATTCCCATTCTAAACATAATGCATCATGACAGAAGAATATGCAAGTTCACCTTAGTACAACTGTTGCCAAGTCAATGGTTGGTGTTAAACGGTGAGTTGTGTCAAGAGTTAAGCCATTCAATTAAAATTGTGTGATTTATTTGTCTGTAATTTTTGACAGTTAAACTCTTTCTGAATTTATCATTTTAAGATCACATGATCCTGACCACTTTTTAATTGAGGACATTTTCAATAGTCATTTCCTAAAGTCAATGGATATGTTAGGAATTTTTCATGAAGAAAGGTGATCACAGATAATTTCAGTAATTAGTGAAAAAATCAATCCAGAAATGTTATAAGGGTGTTCTTTTAATATAACCCTAGTTGCAAATGCACTTTTTTTTAACTGAAGAAAGCTGTGATACTAGTATAAATATATTGGACCAAACCTTCTGAGAAGCAACAATCCTAATTGGACTGCTTGTCCACTTCTCCTTTTCTGCCCAGCGACATAGTTCTGCAGTTGTGGTGAGGTTATTCCATTCCAGCTTCAGCAGAAATGCAGAAACACATGAATTCCAACTGTGCTGGAACACTAAGGGAAGCCAAGTCACACCACTTTCTTTTTTATGGTCAAAGGAGAAGCTTTGAGACATTTTAACTAGTTGCTAAGAGTATTAAATTGGATAAACATATCGGCAGAAAAGTGGATACAGTGGGTCAGTTTAGTCTGTTATTTCACTGAGGTATGTTAGCTCATGAGAGTTTGTCAAGTTGAATTGTCAGGCTGAGTTGTATGTCAATGGGCAGTCAGGAGTTGAGAAGGTCAGTAAGAGTGCCTGGAGAGGTTAGTTGTACAGTTAAGTAAGAGTTAAACTGAAACTTTCCTGCACTAAATCTCTTGGTTATTCATCCAGAGAAGATTCTCTGGACTGTTCTGAGAATCTAACCCCAACTCAGAGTGGGATATATTATTGGAGTGTCCTATGAAACAGGGAAATTGTCCATCAGAAGTACAAGATTCCCTGTTATTTGTATGGAGTCATTGCAAATGGAATTCTGTGAGGCTTCAAACCAATCTTGGGTTAGATATCCAGTTTCTGATTGTTTGAAGCTGAGAAGCTTTGGCCATTATACTTGTATTATTTTCTCATTCCTCTTATCATTTAATGACCAATTTATTGTTAAAACCCAAATCAGTATAGTGTATCGTCATTGTGCCACCTCCTGAAGATATAGAGCGCAATCACTGTTTGAAATAAAATTCAGATTTTATTTTGCTTTATTTTTCAGCATTCTGTGAATATCTATAAGTGTTTGGCCAAATGTGAAGTCTTCCTTTGGACTCGCATCCCAGAGTAGTCTAAAATGACAAACTGGAGGTTTCTAAAGTAAAATAGAGTAAAATAGGTACAAAACATAGTGGTGGCAATTTACTCTGTGCTTAGAGTAAAGTACTGGACTGTAATTCAAGCAAACATACCTGTTGTAGAAAGGAAAAGCCAAACAGAATCAAAATTATGTGCTGGATCTTTGAGGTCTGGCACTCACTCAGATTGCCACACTTTCCCTTTTCATGTTGTAAGTTTGCTCTCCAAGCTGGAAGATCTATTCTCAGACTTTTCATCACCATGCTAGGTAACATCATCAGTGAGCCTCTGTTAAAATGCTGGCATTTTGTCCACTTTCTATTTATGTCTCTTGGTCTGTTGTGATGGGTGGTATCCCTTCCAGTTCTGTTTCTGAGAGGTTGGTAAATGGGGTCTAAATCGGTGTGTTTGTTGATGGAGTTCCGGTTTGAATTCGATTTGCCTGTCCCAGGATGGATGTATTGTCCCAGTCGAACTGGTGTCCCTCATTGTCTGAGTGTATGGATACTAGTGATAGTTGGTTGTGTCTTTTGGTGGCGAGTTGGTGCTCATGCCTCCTGGTGGCTAGTTTCCTGCCTATCTGGCCGACGTAATGTCTTTTGCAGTCCTTGCAGGTTATTTTGTATGTGACATTCGTTCTGCTGGTTGTTGGCACAGGATCGTTTTAGATTCATCAAAAGCTGTTTCAGTGTGTTGGCAGTTTGTGGTCAACCATGAGGCCAAGGTCTGGTTGTCATCTCCGATGAAGTCCCATTTATTTTGTTACAACCTGCACATTTTTGGCTTCTTCTGAAAAATGGAGCCATACTTCTACTCTGGCAGTTCTCTCATAGTGCAGAAATGTCAAAGGAAAGCAAACTTTCTTTCTCACAGCACACAGCTGGAATTTGAGGGTCCAGAACCACAACCGTTTTGACAGCTGGGGTTATGAGGTTAGGGTGTCTGTCAAGTAGGGTGTATGGTGCCAGGTTAGAACGCCAAGTGGGTGGGGAGTAGTATACAAAGTGAGCAGGAATGTAAGGGGGCTAGGTCAGTGATGTAGCTTTTAGAGTAGGTTGGTGTGAATGGGAGAGCTGAGGCTGGATATTAGGTTTAATTAGATTAGATTACTTACAGTGTGGAAACAGGCCCTTCAGCCCAACAAGTGCATACCGACCCGCCGAAGCGCAACCCACCCAGACCCATTCCCCTACATTTCACCCCTTCACCTAACACTATGAGCAATTTAGCATGGCCAATTCACCTAAACTGCACATTTTTGGACTGTGGGAGGAAACTGGAGCACCTGGAGGAAACCCACACAGACACGGGGAGAATGTGCAAACTCCACACAGTCAGTCGCCTGAGGCGGGAATTGAACCCAGGTCTCTGATGTTGTGAGGCAACAGTGCTAACCACCATACCGCCCACACGTGTCTGCAGATGGAAAGGTTGGGTGAGTTCCTATAGTGAGGTTGGGTTGGGATGGGATGGAGGATGATCAGGTCTGAAGCAGGGAAAAGGGAGGGCACAAATGAAAAATATAAGTATCTAGTGCAGAACACAAAGGGATACTTTGTTCCACTCCCCAGGATTATGGCACTTATAAAGCAGTTTGAATCAAGTTTCTGTTAAGGTAGACTTGCAGACCAGTTAAGAATGCAAGTGATGCTACTGAACTGGTAAGATGTCTGTGGAAGACTTCAATTCATTACAAAACCAATGAGAGAATTGAGCAAAGATAACAAAGTTGCTCTGTCGATTTGGTATCTTTGACATGGTACCCTATGTATCATTTAAAACTTAGGGTGTCCTTGCTGAATGAGGGGATAGTCTTGGCTAAAGCAGTTACCCTTGTATAGGGGAGACTGATGAAATGGGGTCATAGGATGCTTGGTATAAAATCTGCACTACTAAATCTTGAGAGAGGCTTGTCTGTGAGTCAGGCTCACGTGAAAGATCTAATTAAGAGGAGTCAAGATCCAGAAAAGAGAGCATGTAATAATAAGAGACAGGAAGGATGATAGCAGAGAAAAGATCTGATAAAAAAAGTGAATGTTTTATCATTTTATAGCTTGACTGCTCAAATATTGTATTGGACAAACTCCTTTGATCATTCTTGAGAGTAGGAGTTATTGCTCTGGGCATATAGCTAATAAAGGATCCATGCTCGGGCAGCAATTATTTAAAAAGTATATCAATGACTTGGATGAGGAAAATGAATGTATTGTAGCCAGATTTTCAAATGACCTAAAAACAGATGGGAAGACAAGTGGTGAAGATGGCACAAAGAGTCGACAGAAGTACATAAACTTGTTTAGCAAGAGGGAGAAACACTTGGTAAAGGGAATGTGGTGTGGGAAACTGTGAGGCTATGCACTTTGGCAGGAAAAAGAGGAGGAACCGAGTACTATTTAGGTGGAAAAATACTCGAAAGCTATAATGCTGAGGGATTTGTGAGGTCTCTTGCATAAATCAAAAAAATAAGTATCCTGGTTCAGTGGGTAAAAGGGAAGGAAAATGGAATGCTAAGCCTTTATTTCTAAGGGAAATAAGTATAAAAATAAGAAAGTCTTGCTCAAACTGTATAAGGTATAAGGCAGATCACAACTGAAATATTGTGAACAGTTCTGGTCCCTTTATCTCAGGAAAGCAATGGAAACAGTCCAGAGAATGTTTAATAGAGTGATCCTGTATGTGGAGGGATTGCCTTATGAGAAGCAGTTGAGTAGGTTGGCCCTATACTCATTGGAGTTTAGAAGAATGAGAGGTGACCTTATTGTAACATGCAGGATTCTTCGAGGACTTTCCAGGGTAGATGCAGAAAGTTGTCTCCCCTTGTGTGGTAGTCTAGGACCATATACCATAATCTCAAAGTAAAGGGTTTCTCACTTAAAACGGATGAGGAGGGATTTCTTCATTGAGGATTGTGAATCTACCCGAATGACCTGAATCTACCTGATGATCTGAATGGCCCATATCTGCTCCTATGCCTTACAGTTTTATTGGTCTAATTAGCAGAAAATATCAGGCCTTACATTATGCTAGTAGACAATCCAGGTGCAAAGTCCTGTACAATCATGGTCAAAGTGTAGAAAACAAACATTGCCAAGATCATGGAAAGAAGGAATATCCAGAATGTAGAAAGCAGTATTGTCACAGCAAGGAGCTGACCCATCTTGCGCAAAAGTGTCTGACTTGAAGGAAGTGCAATAGGCTGTTACAGACCTCTGCTGGAGAGATATCAGATCAAGATTGTGATGAACCACTCTACCCAACACAACAGTTTACTTCAGTAAAGTCAATATCTGATACATGGTTTATAACTGTTAGAATAATGATTGTAGAAGAACATCAGGGAAATATAGACTGTAAGAAACTGGTAAACTTTGCAATATCCTGACCTTCAAAGACCCGTAAAAAAGATCTCAACAAGGAAATCTAACAATTAATCATCAAATGAGTCTGAAGCAATATGTGGTATCTGCGGAGAGGACATATTATTCCACATACGCACTGCAATGGCATGAACAAATAACTGGAATTCCAATTCATAGAGTTTAGTCCAAGCTAATCTAAAGCTTTGGCTAATAACCCTCAACAGACAAGAGATAATTGCGAGTGGGGAGGAAGTGACATAACGTGACCCGGTCTTGGCAGCAGCCGGAGCCCAGGTGCTCAACAGCCACCCGGAGCTGAAAGAAGGTCCGAGCTCCAAGAAGCGGGTGGCCTGGCTGGAGGCCGAGACGGTGAGTCGGCAGTCGACTCAGGCTCAGTCTCGGTCTCGGTCTCGGGCTCGATGGCCACAGGCGGTGGAACAACAGTGGGAGGCAAGGCCCCATGTGGAACACAAGCTGGAGGAGAGGATGTACTTGGTGCTGTGCTGTACCATGTGCCTGGAGCAGCCCAAAGTTTCAGCCTACCAGGTACCGGTCTGGGCTGGACAGGGTTGAGGGGGAACCCGGGGTCAAGGCTGCTCACCTTTAGCCTGGACCTGCAATCACTCCCATTCATAGAACATAGAACATAGAATATTACAGCGCAGTATAGGCCCTTTGGTCCTCAATGTTGCACCAAGCTGTGAAATTAATCTGTTGCCCATCTAGATTAGATTAGATTACTTACAGTGTGGAAATAGGCCCTTCAGCCCAGCAAGTCCACACCGCCCTGCCGAAGCGCAACCCACCCATACCCCTACATTTACCCCTTACCTAACACTACGGGCAATTTAGCACGGCCAATTCACCTGACCTGCACATCTTTGGACTGTGGGAGGAAACCGGAGCACCCGGAGGAAACCTACGCAGGCACGGGGAGAACGTGCAAACTCCACACAGTCAGTCGCCTGAGGCGGGTATTGAACCCGGGTCTCTGGCGCTGTGAGGCAGCAGTGTTAACCACTGTGCCACCGTGCCGCACACTAACCGAACACCATTCCATTATTATCGATATGTAGGTCCAATTCCCATTTAAATACCCTTAATGTCAGCGAGTCTGCTACTGTTGCAGGCAGGCTGCTCCACGCCCCTACTACTCTCTGAGTGAGGAAACTACCCCATCACCCCTCAAAGCTATGTCTCCTCATGCTAGCTTTCACCATCCAAGGAAAAAGGCTCTCACTGTCCACTCTATCAAACCCTCTGATTATCTTATACGTCCTCAATTAAGTCGCCTCTCAGCCTCCTTCTCTCCAATGAAAACAGTCTCAATTCCCTTAGCCTTTCCTCATAATTCCTTCTTTCCATACCAGGCAACATCATGGAAAATCTCTTCTGAACCCTTTCCAAAGCTTCCACATACTTCTGATAATGTGATGCCCAGAACTGCAAACTATACACCAGGTGCAGCCTTACTAGTATCTTGTACAGCTGAAGCATGATCTTGTGGCTCCGAAACTCAAACCCCCTACCAATAAACACCAACACACCATATGCCTTAACAACCCTATCAACCTGGGTGGCAACTTTCAGGGACTTATGCACCTGGACACCAAGATCTCTCTGTTCATCCACATTTCCAAGAATTTTACCATTAGCCCAGTACTCTGTATTCCTGTTACATCTTCTGAAGTGAACTACTTCTGCATTAAATTCCATTTGCCACTTCTCACTCCAGCTCTGCATCTTATCTATATCCCTCTGTAACCCACAACATCCTTCGGCACTATCCATAGCTCTGCCTACCTTAGTGTCATCCGCAAATTTACCAACCCACCCTTCTACGCCCACATCCACATTATAAAAATTACAAACAGCAGTGACCCCAAAACAGATCCTTGTGGCACACTACTGGTAACTGACCTCCAGGATGAACATTTCCCATCAACCACTACCCTCTGTCTTCTCTCAGCTAGCCAATTTTTGATCCAAACCGCCAAATCACCTTCAATCCCAAAACTCCGAATTTGTGCAATAGCCTACTATGAGGAATCTAATCAAAGGCTTTATTGAAGTCCATATACACCATATCAACCACTTTGCCTTCATCCATCTGTTTTGACACCTTTTCGAAAAACTCAATTAGGTTATTTAGGCATGACCGACCCTTCACAAAACCGTGTTGACTATCCCTAATCAAATTATTCCTTTCCAGATGATTATAAATCCTATCTCTTATGACCATTTCCAACATCTTACCCAGAACCGAAGTAAGGCTCACTGGCCTATAATTACCAGGGTTGTCCCGACTCCCCTTCTTCAACATCGGAACAACATTTGCTATCCTTCAGTCTTCTGGCACTACTCCTATTGGCAATGATGACATAAAGATCAAAGCCAAAGACTCTGCAATCTTCTCTCTGGCTTCCCAGAGAATCTGAGAGTAAATTCCATCCGGCCCAGGGGTCTTATCTATTTTCAGATCGTCCAAAATTGCTAAAACCTCCTCTTTGTCAACTTCAATCCCATCTAATCTTGTGGCCTGTATCTCCATATTCTCACTAACATTGCCCTTTTCCAATGTGAATTACTGACAAAAAGTATTCATTAAGCACTTCCCCTATGTCCTCAGATTCAACACACTACTTCCCACTACTCTCTTTGATTGGCCCTAATCTTACTCTCATTATTCTTTTATTCCTAATTTACCTATAGAAGGCCTTAGGGTTTTCCTTGATCCTATCTGCCAACAACTTCTCATGTCCCCCCCGGCTCTTCTCAGCCCTCTCTTTAGATCTTTTCTGGCTAACCTATTACTCTCAAGCCCCCTAACTGAACCTTCATGACTCATTCTCACATAAGCCTTCTTCTTTCTCTTGACAAGCGCTTCAACTTCTTTAATAAACCATGGTTCCCTCTTTTGACAACTATCTCCCTGCCTGATAGGTATGTACTTATCAAGGACCTTCAGTAGCTGTACCTTGAAAAAGCTCCACATTTCAAGTGTGTCCATCTTCTGCAGTTTCCTTCCCCATCCTATTGATGCTAAATCTTGCCTAATTGCATTATAATTGTCTTTCCCCCAGTTATATCTATCCCTGTCCATTGCTATTCCTTAAACAAGCATGCTTAACATCTGCTTTGGAGAGCTGAAATTTAAGGGCATGATCACAGAACAGTTAGGATGGACAATGTAGAATGTAGTTTGGGATTGCTACTCTGGAATATAGTAAATTTATATGTTTTGGTTTCTTGCATTTAGTTGTTACATGCCCTCTATACTCCATTTGTCTTTTTTAAAAAAAAACACAACTTATTTTCACCTGTATCCTTTCAAATGGCAACTTCTCGAACACAATTTGAGTCAGTCAAGTCCAGTTGTGCTCGGCTGCGCCATTCGCCTAAGCCTGAATCTCCGGAGAAGCTGAATACTAATGAAGCCGAGCTATGTAGTATTAAGGACATGATGGACAATATGTGGGCCAAAATCATCACCAAGTTTGAAGCTATAATTTCAGAGACGGTTGAAAAGGAGGTAACAACTGCGCTGAAGCCATTTGAGGAAAAAGTTTCTTCACAATGCGGGACTATTTTGGACATGTAACATTCAGCTAATGAGCATGACAACCAGATAGCGAGCTTCCAAGCTAATGTTAGTGTGTTATCTGCAACAGTTGAGTCTCTGACTAAGAAATGTGAAGACTTGGAGGCCCGCTGCAGGTGGAATAATATTCGACTTGTGGGTTTACCCAAAGGATTAGAGGGTTCTCGCCCCACAGAATTTGTGCCCCAACTTTTACAGGATCTGCTCAGTCTTGAGGCTAAACCCGTATTGGTTAGGTCCCATCACGCATTGCATGCTAAACCAAAAGATGATGAGTTACCTTGCGTAATTGTCATCAAGGTGAACCAGTTTCAAGTGAGAAATCACATTCTACGCCATGCTGGAGATGCTTCTCCCCTTGTATATAATCGAAAGAGAGTATTCATTTTTCTGGATTACACCCCGACAGTGGCTAAGCAGCATGTGGCTTTGCCAAGGTAAAGAAGGAGTTAAACTCATGTCCTAATGTTAAATTTGGCCTTCGGTATCTGGTGATACTAAATATTACCTTGGCATGCGGCCTAACTCATAGGTTTGAGTCCCCGGGTCAGGTTCCAGCGCCGGATTAATGGTTGGGCTTAAGTAAGCCAATTAGCCATTAGCTTTATGCTATCACGGACGAAGACTACATTTCCCACTGTGGAGATGAAGATGGACAGTATGCTGTGTTTACGGACTTCGATTTGGTATTCTTCTTATTTTTGACTTTACTCACCAAGAAGTACATGTTTTCTTAGTCAAGATTTTATTTTGCTGAAAGGTTGCACTATTGCTACCAAAGAATGTAGAGATTAATTGTTTGACTATATATAGTATATATTTTTATTATACTTATATTTTTACTCATTTCTGCTTTGCAGTTTTTGTATAGTTAACTTTTATATTCCCTGAGGTCATTGTGTAAGTTTGCTTGAGCTACAAAAGACAACAGGTTTTATTTTCTACTATGGGGGAAGAGAGCGTGCATCCATCTAGAGGGTGCTTCTGCTGGGAGGGGGAGAGGTTGATGGGCAGGTATTCCAT
>NC_057729.1:15151773-15163002 GCF_004010195.1 Chiloscyllium plagiosum
TCACCTTATCACCCTCACCTTAACCTCCTTCCACCTATCGCCATTTCCAATCCCCTCCCCCAAGTCCCTCCTCCCTATCTTTTATCTTAGCCTGCTTGGTACACTTTCCTCATTCCTGAAGAAGAACTCATTCCCGAAACGTCGATTCTCCTGCTCCTTGGATGCTGCCTGACCTGCTGCGCTTTTCCAGCAACACATTTTCAGCTCAGATCTCCAGCATCTGCAGTCCTCACTTTCTCCTAATGTTTATGTTCCCAACTGGGAGAATGAGGCTTTTTTCAGACCGATCCTTTCAATGTTACCGGATTTATCTTCACACCAGTTAATCTTGGAAGGAGACTTTTACTGTTGGTTGAATCCTCACCCAGAATGTTCTTCCTCTGTTCTAAGTGCCCAGTCAAAATCTGCTAAAATAATTAAGACTTTATGGAAGAGTTTACTGTTGTTGATCTCTAGCAGTTCTTTAATCCGTCTAAAAAAGAAATGTCTTAGTGCATGCTTACTCTTCGAGGAAGATTTTGTTAATTTTGTCTCTCAGCAGATATTTGTTTGTTAAATTTAATAAAACCCTAGGCGTTACAGCTTCCTTGCTGTGGGAACCCCCGAAAGCATTCATCGGGGTGAAATAATTTCTTACGCAGCAACGTAAGAATAAACTTAGGAAAGAGAAATTGGCAGAGTTGGCACAACGGCAGTCTCAGTTAGACTCTAATTTATGCAATCCCCAAGTCTCCAGAAGTTTATAAAGAACACATATCCCTACAGGCTGAGTATGACGTTGTAATGTCACAACACACCACCCAGCTTTTACTTCACTCTCGGTCTAAATTTCATGAACAAGGAGATAGAACTAGTAAACTGTTGGCACGTCATTTACACCAAATTTCCTCTCTCAATTAATCCCACAAATTAAGGCAAGTGTCAGTCAGACCCATTAGAAATCAACTGGACTTTTCAGGAAGTTTACATTTCACATTATTCATCTGAATGTTCTTCTCCTACAGCAGATTTTGAGACCCTTTTCATAAGATTAATGTTCCTACTATTGATCAAAATGTGGCAAAGAAATTGGAACAACCAATCATAGCAATAGAACGTGAGGCTGTGGCTAGATCACTACAAAGTGGAAAAAGCCCTGGACCTGATGGATTTCTGGTTGAATTTTATGAAACATTTGGAAAATGCTGGCTTCGCTTTTGGTAGATATGTTTGTTGAAGCATTTAATTCCAGCTCTCTTCTTCAAACTTTAACTCAGGCATCATTTCCTTTGCTTTTAAAGAAAGGCAGAGATCCCATACTATGTGGTTCATATCATCTTATAAGTCTGCGAAATGTTGACTTTAAATTATTGTTAAAGCTGTTGGTCTGACGTTTGGAAAGCATCCTTCCATCTATCATATTCTTGGATCAAACTGGATTTATTTGCAACAGGCACTCTTTTTTTAACCTTAGGGGCTATTTAACGTTGTTTACAATTCTTCCCCATCCACTTTTCCTAGGCTTTGATATCTTTATAGATGGTGAAAAAGCTTTTGACAGAGTGGAATGGAATTATCCTTTTTTCTATCTTGGAGAAATTTGGCTTTGGGGAAAAAATTTATTTCCTGGATCAAGCTACTCTATGCATCATTGCAGGCCTCTGTTAGGACCAATAATATGAATTCTGACTATTTGTTCTTTTTCTTGTTTCACGAGACAAGATTATCCTTTGACTCCACCGCTGTTTGCCATTGTAATTATCTATTGCTCTATGGACTCATCCTGATTTCTCTGACATTACTAGAAATAGTGTGGAGTTGAAGATTCCCCTCCATGCAGATGACCTTTTGTTATTTGTCTGGAACTTATCTCTCTCCATTCCCACCACATTTTTAATTTTAGAATTATTCAGTAAGATTTCTGGGTATAAATTGAACCTTATCAAAAGTGAAATATTTGCTATCAATAAGCCTGCCAGGGAATGCCCACTAGATAATTTACCATTTAAAATTGCCAACTTTGGTTTTGTTTATCTTGGTGTACACATGGCAGATACACTAAGTAACTTGTACAGGAAAAAGTTTGAACCGTTACTGGTACAAATTAAATGAGACTTCAAACAATGGTGTCTCCTTAATTTGTCTGTTACTGCTAGAATTAATTCCATTAAAATTAATATCTTTCCACGATTTTCTTATTTATTTCAATGCATACCAATTTTCCCCATTTTTCCTTTTTCCCCAAAGTAGATAGTCTCATTCTTGAAGTTATTTGGAATAAAAAAAAACTCCTAGGTTATGAAAACAGTTGTTACAGAGGCCTAAGATACTCGGTGGAATGGTGCTGCTGACTACTTTATTTTATTATTGGGCAGAAAACATTTGAAATTTGAACTATTGGCTCCAATATGAGAAATTTGATACTCTTCCAAACTGGTTGACTATTGAAGCAAATTCCACCCATCCAGTAACATTTGAAGGTTTTATTGCATTCACCTCCCCTTTCTTCAGCCTCTATTTAAACGAATAATGTAATTGTTTTATCCAGTCTTAAAATCTGGTTTCAATTTAGACGTCACTTTGACTTTTAGTCATTTTCTACTAAGGTGCTATTGGTGGTAATTTATATTTTTCCCCCATCTTTAGTCGATAGTGCCTTTTCTGGTTGGGCTAAGTTAAGAACAAAAGCTATGAAAGATTTATATGTTGATAGCATTTTTTCATCTTTTCAGCAATTAGTTGACAAGTTTTCACTTCCTAAAAACCATTTCTTTAGATACCGCCAAGTTCGCAGTTTTGTCCATAATTTATTTTAGGTTTTCCCTGCACTTCCTACTGATTCTGATTTTGACATATTTCTAGAATCGCTTTCTTCATTAAAGGGGGCTATTTTAGCTATTTGTTCAAACATTCTTAGAGTATGCTCTGATTCTGTATCTGGGAGGCAGATCTGAAAGAGGTAATTCCGAGTGATGTGTGGGCTGAGGTTTTACAAAGGGGGCACCGATTTTCTATCTGTGCAAAACATTGTTTTATTCAATGCAAGATTCTATACTGCGTCCACTACACCAAAACTCAACTTGCAAAAATATTTGAGGAGATGTCTCCATCCTGTGATCAGGGTCAACAAACCCCAGCAAATTATAGATATTGGACTGATTGTTTTGACACCTTATCTAAGGTATCTGGTGAAAATCTTACTCCTGATACCAATACCGAATGGTTCGGGGTGTCACCCTCCAGACCTAGTCTACCCTATTGGCCAGAAGATTAACATTTATAAATGGAAATCCCTAATTCTGCCTTCTCATACAAACTAGGTTGCAGAGGTGCTATATTTTCTTGTGCTTTGTATATGTTTCTATTTATTATGATTGCTTGTCATTTTTTTTCTTTGTATTTTTGGGGGAGGTTTGTGCTGTGGGGACTGTGTTTGGAGTGTTGTTTACTGTTGTTTATTGCTTGTGATTGCACCTTGTTTTATGTCATTTTTTTTGGAGAAAAATCAATAAAAAAGATACTTGCAACATATTGGAGTTAACTGTTGATCATTAAACAGATCCTAGTACAATTATGGGCTGCATCATTGGCTAAGTCCAAGTTGCATCTAATATTTTGGTGTTTTTTGAGAGAGAGATTTTCACTATGATGCCTCAGAAATTTTCTCACCATACTTTATCACCTACCATATTTTAACTACCTATCCTACCCCTATGGCTTCCCTTATCCAAACCCAGCCTCATTTTGCCATGCGGCATTCCATAAACAACATTCTACTTCCCAGGTATATGTCAAAAGATCACCAACACTCGTGCCAATGCAGTCTTGGAAAGACTGCTCTGCGCTCAAGCAAGCATTAGCAATCCAGTGTTGCCCCTCTCTGTAATGTATGGCACAGCATGCTTCTTGAAGCACATAGATAATATGGTAGAAACGTATTTGCATACAGAACTTCACTCTCACCCGAATCACTATTTAACCAACACTCGATACACATTAGTGTAATCCCATCTGAAGACACTCTGATCAACATTACCCTGCCCCAATACCCATTGGAGAGCTGCAGATTGTCATTTGCCCACTAGGTGAACATCATATACAGGCAAATAATCAAACAAAAACAAAGATGAGGTTTTCTTCAGAGAAAGCAAAAGTGAATGCAAACAAAACCAATAGTGGTTAAAATGGACCCTAACAATACAGACCATGACCAGTGTCTGAATATTACATCCAGCTGTTTGACTTGTCATACACAGTGCAGCTGAGATCTGTCTTGGTCAGTGACAGCTTCCTCTTCCTCAATGTCTTCATTCGCCTCCTCTGTCCATACTGTACATGTCCTCCTCCACCCAAACTAGTTTAAACAGTGGGACTGCATCTTTATCAGCCTTTCTTGAGGCATAAATGGCATTGTACTCATGTTCTGCATCAGGCAAGGGGTTGCACAAAGATATGATAAGCTATAATCACAGTGGGTAGCCTTTGACCCCCAATAATTAGCCATGTAAAGTACCTGGACATTCTCAACCACAAGGTTTGTGAGAGTGCCCCAGGATGTAGGAGTTTTGACAGCTGCCAGGATAGGAAGCACGTATCTCCAGGAAATGGTATTGATGATTCCCGATTGCCTGCACATTAATGCAGTGGAATCTCTTTGCGTTGATGAATTCTGCAACGTTATGATACTGCCCTCTCAGTGCCATGTCAATCTTCGGGACTGAAATGAACCAGTGTGACCTTGGACAGATGGCATTGGTCACTGTCCTGATGCATTTGTGAGTGCACGACTGAGTGACTTGAAGTAGGGTCTCCTGTCCTCCTGGGAGGAGCCAGTAGCTTAGAAGTTCAGAGCAGCTTTCACCTTCACAGGCACGAGGAGAGGCTGATCCACCACTCCTGCAGACCTCAAGCTCCAGAATCTGGCAAAATTCTCTCACAGTGTCCTGGGATATGTGGATCCTGTGTCAACACTGTGCCTCACTCATCCGTTGGAAATGAAGTCTGGGCCTCCTGAGAAACCCATGCATCCTGAGTGCCCAGATGTAGATCATGGCAAATTGCCATGATCTACATCTGGGCACTAACTGTCACTCTGCATGCGCATCAAATTGGTAATGGAATGATTGCAAATTTAATGTAGCAGGGGTTTGTAAGTGGCTGCTTCATGTATTTGTTGCTTCAATGTCATACCATACAGCAAATGGTATGACATTAGTGGGCGGCACAATGGCACAATGGTTAGCACTGCTGCCTCACAGCGCCAGAGACCTGGGTTCAATTCTCGACTCAGGCGACTGACTGTGTGGAGTTTGCATGTTCTTCCCGTGTCTGCGTGGGTTTCCTCCGGGTGCTCCGGTTTCCTCCCAGAGTCCAAAGATGTGCAGGTTAGGTGAATTGGCCATGCTAAATTGCCCGTAGTGTTAGGTAAAGGGGTAAATGTAGGGGAATGTTTGGGTTGCACTTCGGTGGGTCGGTGTGGACTTGTTGGGCCGAAGGGCCTGTTTCCAACTGTAAGTAATCTAATCTAATCTAGCAAATGTGGATTCCTTGCTTTTTGCCTGTCAAACTGACAGTTACTCAGCCCATCCTGGGTGATGTTCCAGTTATTTTCCAGCAGCACTTTGCATCTAGAGAATGAAAAGTGACAATAAGGAGCATGGCTCGTGATGGACACTGCCAACGGTTGGGCCCTGCCTGGTGACCTGGGATGTCCCCCAAAGCCTCCATGTTGCCTTTTTGATCTTGTACTGCCCTGACAGGTCATTTTCATTTTATCACCCCCAATGTGGAGGTGCACCACATTGAACTTCATGTAGAACTGCCCCTTGAACCTTGGCATTCTGCCTGATTGTGTGCTTCTCTGTTCTTCCTGTGGAGGCCATTATGTTAGCAACTACCACAAATCCCTCTCCCATAACCTACCACACCCTTCAATGCTGCTCTACGTATGTCTCATCCATCTTGAAACTCCCTCACCATCTTCCTTGTCTCCATTTAACATGCGTCTCTACATGCCACTCCCCAACCCTTACCACAACTCCCCTATATCAATTCATAGTGGTCGTCTTCCTCTGATTGGGCCCCCCCCCCCCCTCACTGGATGGATGGACATCCGATGTTGTAATCGTCACAGATGAATGGCTCCTAGTCATAACTGGCTAAACCCTTGACCACTGCCTTTGGAGTTCCCTGACTGATGCATGAATCCCCTGTATGCTTGTGATGGTCTTACAGGGCTGACTATGCACCATCCCTCAGACTGTATTGGGACATTCCCTGAATGCGAGCATCCCAAGCAGCTGAGTGGCTATTGCCAAGTCCCCTGGGCCGAGTGCAGGCTGTGCCCCTCACCAAGAATAGTACACCCTTCCCCACCTACCCCAACTTGATTGGAGTGAGTTCTCTTCTCTCTCCACCTGCCACCGCTCCCCATCTCCCCCCCCCCCCCACCCCGCGCGCGCACACACACACACACACACTCAGCTTTCAACATGTCCATTTAGTTGTGTTTTTTTCTGGCACTTGCTTTGACATCATAGTATGTCATCCCTCCTGACTTTTCACAAAGACAAAGAGAACATCTACAGTACCGACAAACTTACGCTCCAGTTCCCCTAAAAAATGTGTGTACCATTTTGGATACTGTCGAGGGGGACGACTTACCAGGGGTATGCAGTGGGGCCCAGGTCTCTGGCACAGAGCCTGTCCCTGTTGCACAGAAGGGAAGGAGGGAAAGGAGGAGAGTGTTAGTGATTGGGGAATCGATAGTTCGAGGCTCAGATAGAAGGTTTGTTGGGAATGAACAAGACTCATGGTTGGTGTGTTGCATCCCAGATGCCAGGGTCTGTGATGTCTCGGATCATATCTTTGATGTCCTGAAGGGAGAGAGTGACCGGTCTCAAGTCTTTGTCCATGTAGGTATCAACGACATTGGTAGAAAGAGGGACAGGGATGTAACACAGGATTTTAGGGAGCAAGAGTGGAAGTTGAGAGCTAGAACAAACAGAGTTGTTATCTCTGGTTTGTTACCCGTGCCATGTGAAAGCGAGGCAAGTAATAGGGAGAGATATCAGCTGAAAACGTGGCTGCAAGGATGGTGCAGGAGGGAGAGTTTCAGGTTCTTGGATAATTGGGGAAGGTGGGACTTGTACAAACAGGACGGTCTTCACTTGAACCAGAGAGGTACTAATATCCTGGGTAGGAAATTTGCTGGTGCTATTCAGGTGGGTTTAAACTAGCTCAGCAGGGGGATGGGAACAGGAGGATGAGAGTAGGGAGGTCAGGGACAGGATTTCAGGGTCACAGGAATGTGATGGCAGACGGCAAAGTGGTTTGAAGTGTGTTAATTCAATGCCAGAAGACACAGCTATTTGAAGGGAAGTCCACATTTGTGATGTGGGAGGCTTTCAAAGGTAGGTTAATGGTAGTGCAGGATAGGCACGTCCCGTTGAAGGCAAACGATAGGAAGGGCAAGATTCGTGAACCGTGGATGGCAGGAGAAATTGTATGACTAGCCAAGAGGAAAAGGGAAGCGTACATAAGGTCTAGGCAGTTGAGAACAGAACAGGCCCTGGAAGAATATCGGAAGACTAGGACAAGTCTTAAACAAGGAATCAAGCGGGTAAAAAGGGGTCATGAAATAGCTTTAGCAAGCAAAATTAAGCAAGTGGGTAACTAGAGAAAGGATTGATCCACTAAAGGATAACAAAGGAAGGCTGTGTGTTGGATCCGAGAGAATGGGTGAGATTCTGAATGATTACTTTGCATCAGTGTTCACTGAGGAGAGGAACATGATAAATCTTAGATTAGAGAAAGAAATTTGATTAGTCTGGATCACGCTGGCATAAGTAGGGAAGATGTGTAGGGTATGCTAGAGGTTATTAAGGTGGACAAATCCCCAGGACCGGATGGGATCTATCCCAAGTTGCTGAGGGAGGCGAGAGAAGAAATAGCTGGGGCCCTGACAGATATCTTTGTGGCATCCTTAAACACAGGTGAAGTGCAGGAGGACTGGAAGGTTGCTAATGTTGTCCCCCTGTACAAGAAGGATAGTAGAGATATTCCGGATAACTACAAACCAGTGAGCCTGATGTCAGTGGTGGGGAAGTTGCTGGAGAGGGTACTGAGGGAAAGGATTTATTTATATGTGGAAAAGAATGAGCTTCTCAGTGATAGGCAACATGATTTTGTGCGGGGGTGATTGTGCCTTACCAACTTAATAGAGTTCTTCGAGGAAGTGACCAAGTTGTTAGATGAAGGAAGGGCTGTTGATGTCATATACATGGACTTTAGTAAGGTGTTTGATAAGGTTCCCCATTGTAGACTAAGGGAGAAAATGAAGTCACATGGTGTGCAGTATGTTCTAGCTAGGTGGATAAAGAACTGGTTGAGCAACAGGACACAGAGAGTAGCAGTTGAAGGGAGTTTCTCGAAATGGAGAAAGGTGACCAGTGGTGTTCCACAGGGGTCAGTATTGGGGCCACTGTTGTTTGTAATATACATAAATGATCTAGAAGAGGGCACTGTTGGGTATGATCAGCAAGTTTGCAGATGACATAAAGATTGGTGGAGTGGCAGAAAGCATATGGGACTGTCAGAGAATACAGGAGGATATAGATAGACTGGAGAGTTGGGCGGAAAAGTGGCAGATGGCTTTCAATCCAGACAAATGTGAGGTGATGCATTCAAGAGCAAATTATACAATAGACAGAAGAGCCTTGGGAAAAGTTGATGGGCAGAGAGATCTGGGAGTGCAGATCCATTGTACCCTGAAGGTTGCTGCACAGGTGGATAGAGTGGTCAAGAAGGCATATAGTATGCTTGCCTTCATTGGACGGGGTATTGAGTATAAAACTGGCAAGTCATGTTAAAATTGTACAAGACATTGATTCTGCCGCATTTAGAATACTGTGTACAGTTCTGGTTGCCACATTACCAAAAGGATGTGGATGCTTTGGAGAGGGTGCAGAGAAGGTTTACGAGGATGTTGCCTGGTATGGAAGGTGCTAGCTATGAAGAGGGGTTGAGTAGGTTAGGTTTGTTTTCACTAGAAAAGAGGAGATTGAGGGGGGACCTGATTGAGGTTTACAAAATCATGAAGGGTATAGACAGGATGGATAGTGACAAGCTTTTTCCCAGGGTGAAGGATTCAATATCCAGAGGTCATGCTTTCAAGGTGAGAGGTGGAAAGTTTAAGAGGGATAAACGCGGCAAGTACTTCACATAGAGGGTGGTGGGCATCTGGAACGCATTGCCAGCAGAAGTAGTTTGGGCAGGCACGATAGATTCATTTAAGATGCGTCTGGACAGATGCATGAGTAGGTGGAGAGTAGAGGGTTACAAATGCTTAGGAATTGACCGACATGTTTAAACAGTATGTTTGGATTGGCTCAGGCTTGAAGGGCCAAAGGGCCTGTTCCTGGGCTGTAAAGTTTCTTTGTTCTTTGTTCTTTATATCCAAAATAAAGTAAGTGAGCTTGCAGCATGGATAGGTACCTGGGACTTTGATGTTGTGGCCATTTCGGAGACATGGATAGAGCAGGGTGAGGAATGGATATTGCAGGTTGCAGGGTTTAGATCTTTCATTAAGAACAGGCAAGGTGGTAAAAGAGGGGGAGGCATGGCCTTGTTAGTCAAGGATAGTATAACGGTGGCTGAGAGAACTTTTGATGAGGATTCGTCTACTGAGGTAGTGTGTGCTGAGGTTAAAAACAGGAGAGGAGAGGTCACACTGCTTGGAGTTTTTTATAGGCCTCCGGAGAGCTCCAGAGAGGTGGAAGAGAGGATTAGCAAAATTAATCTAGGTAGGAGTGAAACAGGATGGTCATTATGGGGTGTTTTAACTTCCCCAACATTGACTGGAAATGCTATAAATCTAATACGTTGGATGGATCAGTTTTTGTCCAATGTGTACAGGAAGGTTTCCTGACACAGTATGTTGAAGGGCCGACAAGAGGGGAGGCCACACTGGATCTGGTGCTTGGTAATGAACCATGCCAAGTATTTGATTTACTTTGGAGAGAGTAACCATAATTCAGTTACGTTTAGTTTAGTGATGGAACGGGATAGGTACATGCCACAGTCAAGAGTTATCGATGGGGCAAGGATAATTATAATGTGATTCGGCAAGAATTAGGATGCGTAAAATGGGGTAGCAAAATGCAGTGGAGGCAGACAATGGAAACTTGTAGCTGGTTTAAGGAACAGATCTTGCGTGTCTTTGATAGGTATGTCCCTGTCAGGCAGGGAGGAAGTGATAAGGTAAGGGAACCATGGTTTACTACAGAAATTGCATCTCTTGTTACGAAGAAGAAAGAGGCTTATGTGTTGATGAGGCAAGGTGGTTCAGATGAGACGATGAAGAGTTGCAGATCAGCTAGGAAGGATTTAAAGAGAGAGTTAAGAAAAGCAGAGGACACGAGCAGTCTTTAGCAAATAGAATAAAGGAGAACTCTAAAGCTTACTATCGGTGTGTGAGGAATAAAAGGATGATTAGGGTAGGAATAGGGCCAATCAAAGACAGAAGCGGGAAGTTGAGTGTGGACACTGTGGAGATCGGGCAGGTGCTAAGTGAACATTTGTCATTGGTTTTCACTCAGGAAAAGGAGAATATTGTAGAGGAGAAGAATGAGAGGTATGAAAAATTAGACTAGAAAGGATCGAGGTTAGTTATGAAAAGGTGTTATCAATTCTAGAAGGAGTGAAAGTAGACAAGTCCCTTGGGCCAGATGGGATTTATCTGAGGATTCTCTGGGAAGCTAGGGAGATGATAACAGAGCCTTTGGCTTTGATATTTGAGTCATCATTGTCTACAGGTTTGGTACCAGAGGACTGGAGGATTGCAAATGGATATCCTTGTTCAAGAAGGGCAGTAGAGATGACCCAAGTAATTATAGACCAGTGAGCCTTACTTCTGTTGTAGGAAAGGTTTTGGAAAATATTATAATAGATAAGATTTATAATCATCTAGCAAGCAACAATTTGATTTCAGATAGTCAACATGGTTTCGTCAAGGGCAGGTTGTGTCTCACAAACTTCACTGTGTTTTTTGAGAAGGTGACGAAGCATGTAGATGAGGGTAGGGCAGTTGACGTGGTATACATGGACTTCAGTAAAGCCTTTGATAAGGTTCCACATGGTAGGCTGTTGGAGAAAATGTGAGGCTTGGGATTAAGGGTGATTTAGCAGTTTGGATTAGAAACTGGCTTTCTGGAAGAAGGCAGTGAGTGGTGGTTGATGGAAAATATTCAG
>NC_057729.1:15163018-15223127 GCF_004010195.1 Chiloscyllium plagiosum
AGAATTGGACTGAGAGGTGGCAAATGGAGTTCAATGCAGCTAAATGTGAGGTGATGCACTTTGGGAAGAATAACAGGAAGGCAGAGTACTGGGTCAATGGAAAGATTCTTGGTAGTGTGGATGTGCAGAGGGATCTTGGAATCCATGTACATAGATCCATGAAAGCTGCCACCCAGGTGGATAGTGCTGTTAAGAAAGGCATACGGTGTATTAGGTTTGATTCGGAGAGGGATTGAGTTCCGGAGCTGTATCATGTTGCAACTATACAAAACGCTAATGCGGCCACACTTGGAATATTGTGTACATTTCTGATCCCCATATTTTGGGAAGGATGTGGAAGCATTGGAAAAGGTGCAGAGGAGATTTACCAGGATGTTCCCAGGTCAGGAGGGAAGGTCTTATGAGGAAAGGCTGAGAGACTTGAACCTGTTCTCATTGGCAAGAAGAAGGCTAAGAGGGGATTTGATAGAGACATATAAGATGATCAGAGGATTAGATAGGGTAGACAGTGAAAGTCATTTTCCTAGGATGATGACGTCAGCATGTACAAAGGGCCATAACTACAAATTGAAGGGTGTTAGATTTAAGACAGATGTCGGAGACAGGTTCTTTATGCAGAGAGTTGAATGCCGTACCTGCTAATGTCGTTCACTCAGCCACATTAGGGAGATTTAAACAATCCTTAGATAAGCACATGGATGATTTTGGGATAGTGTAGGGGGACGAGCTGAGAATAGTTCACAGGGCGGCGCATAATCGAGGGCCAAAGGGCCTGTTCTGCGCTGTATTGTTCTATGTTCTATGTCCAGCCAGACAACTGAGGGCTGAACATTCCCAGCTTTGAACGAATGGGACAACTATGAGTCAATCAGGAAAATATGGCACGATCAGAAAAATGAGATTCTAATATAGAGCAAAGAAAGCTTGATTTTTACATCTAAAGTTTAAACAATGAACTGAGAATCTTGGTAGAGAGCGAGACAGCTATTTGCATGTACTTACATCTCATTAAATGTAGTGCCACATTCTCCCACACACCAGATAGAAACTAGATGGTGACTACTGTATTCTCAACATGTAAGTCAGAGCTTGTTATTTGCTCCTGTAGGCTATCAGCTTGGACAGCAGTCCTCAGTTATACACCCTTCACAACCCCCATCATAGCTTTCGACACTTCTGTCAGATCTCTTCTGAACCTTCTCTCCAATGAGAACAGTCCTACCTCACCAATCTGTTCTCAAATGCAATTTCTTCTCCTTGGCACTAATATTCTTCATTGCCTCTTTTGTGTTCACACTGTTCCTGTATTGTAGTGCACAGAATTGTACACAACACTCTCATTAATGTTTAACATGTCTTCTACCAATTGCTTGCTCTGATGCTCAAACTCCCTGTTTAATAAATCTCAAGGCACTGTAAGCTTTATTAATAGCCCTCCACAATGGTCCTGCCAACTTCACTCCTTGCAAGCCAGCAGCTGCCCTCCCCAAGTGCAACTTGACCTGGTGCATGGCAGAGCGTCAATTCCAGAGCTGGGAATCTTCAAAGGTTACTTTCACCATTGGTGAGTATGGAAATGCAGAGCTGGGTACTGTGGATTTATTGAGTGTGCCTATTTAGATTAGATTAGATTAGATTAGATTACTTACAGTGAAAAACAGGCCCTTCGGCCCAACAAGTCCACACTGACCCTCCAAAGAGTGACCCACTCAGACCCATACCCCTACATTTATCCTTTCACCTGACACTATGGGCAATTTAGCATGGCCAATTCACCTAACCTGCACATTTATGGACTGTGGGAGGAAACTGGAGCATCTGGAGGAAACCCACACAAACACGGGGAGAATGTGCAAACTCCACACAGACAGTTCCTATTTAGGTGAACAACAGGTAATAGATCAGGATAACTTGTGAGAGCTAGTGGAACAAAACCAACCATGAAACTCCCTGAGACTGATACTTAGTCAATTTCTGCTTCAATTCAAGTCTGTTGTCCAAATCAATTTCAGAACCTGGAATCTTTAAGATATTTGAAAATCAAACTACAGATAATCCTAAATTTTAGACTCAACAAAGATTATTGTAGGTCTACATCCCAAAGGAATGCTACAAAATAAAGTCATACAGTCTTGTAGCACAGAAACAGACCCTTCAGTCCAACTCCTCCACGGTGACCAGGTTTCCCAAACTAAACCAGTCCCATTTGCCTATAATTGGCCCAGATCCCTCTAAACATTTCCTATTCATGAACCTGTCCAAATGTCTTTTAAATGTTGTAACATACCGGCATTTAACACTTCATCAGGAAGTACATTCTACATATGAACCACCCTCAGTGTCAGGGAGAAAAGTTGCCCCTCAGGTCCCTTTTTAATTCTTTCTCCTCTCACCTTCAAAATATACCGTCTAGTTATGAACTTCCCTATTGTAGGGAAAAGACTTTTGCCATTCACCTTGTTTATGCCACTCATAATTTTATAAACCTCTATAAGGTCACCCCTCAACTTTCTGTGCCCCAGTGAAAAAGGTCCCAGCCTCTCCTTATAACTCAAACCCTCCAGTCCATCAGTGGCTACAAGGAAACTGAGAGAAAATGAGATGGAAATTCTGCTCAGTCTGTTTGCTTCCACTACGTCAGGAGTCAATTCTTGCAGAGTGCCTCTTGTGGTCAGTGTTACTGCTGAACACCACTGACCTAGACAGTTGCCATGACATCAGTGACCTGTAAGTTGGAAACATTGCTACATTGTTAATTGAAAGAGAAATCGTGAAAAGGTTGAAAGACGATTGAGCAGAAAATGATGGGGGTCTTTGAAATGTCATCCATCCTCAGTGGCATTTTCACCTTAGGTTATCTATTCCTGACTGATCTGGTGAGTGTTAGTTGGAAATGCTTGCTGGGTACCGACAGGAAGACAACAAATGTGTTTTTATTCCTATAACCTTAAATGCTACAGGAACTGAAACCATAAAATCATCAGGAAAAAGCCAGTCGATATAGTAAGCCTACCTGATACAATGATTGCCAAAATCGTCATGACTAAACACTGCTCTCACCCCTGACCTGCCCTCTTCAACTTAAAACCCTCCTTATGGCAATTATGTTCTCTGGAGAAGTTAAAAAGAAAAGCTAACGGTGTGTGTGCGCGCGCGCACGCGTGCACGTGTGTTGGGGGTGGGGGTAGGGGTGGTATGGAGAGAGCATATCAGCAAAGTTTCTCTCCAACATACCTCAAATGATGAAAATCAGTCCACAAGATGATGGAGATTAACTGTTAGCAATTTACACTGGATTTGATGGAATCTCTCCCCAAATCAGGAACCAGTCAATTGCCCCGAAGAAACTGCTAACGAAGGAAAACTGAATCACAACCACTGTATATCCCATGGGAAGCAATATCTTTCAAGAGGTTAGCAATTTTCTGGGAAAGAGAGAACAACCAAACAACCTATCTATTTTGATGGAAAAGCTCAGCAGCATTCTGCGGAGAGAAATCCGAGTTAACGTTTTGGGTTGAGTAACCCTTCCTCAGAACTGGGTCCAGTTTTCCCAGAAATGTCTGTTCTTGTTTCTGATTTACAGCATTTGCAGTGCTTTCGGGATTTTTTTATCCAATCTATTTTAACACTTCAACAAAGTTTAATATAATGGCTTCTGATCCTCTTCAAGCTGATAATCAAGAATAATCTATATATCGGAAGACTGTTCAACCCTTCAGATATTTTGTAAAAATGTATCAGATCAAAGCTAAATTTACACTGCTATAAAGTGAATCACTCCAGATCCTGCAAGTTTGAGTTGCTAAGACTAATGAAACAAAGAAACATTCATGTTAGCATTCTGTGGACATTTTCCAAGGACACAATATCACCTGTCATGTGGGTGTACCATATCGGACTCCATGCTGACCAGAGAGCTGCATAATGTCCGATTGTATATTTTTAAAAGGTTGAATGATTCTGTCAGTGCAACTTAATATTTTGCTAGCTTTAGTTACAGTCACTCTAAATTAGCCTTTAGTTTTCTATGCACAATTACGCCAAGATATTTTTCTTCATTCAGTATTGCTCCCAGTAAGTGTTAAATGTATTCTGCATTGGCCCCATCAACATGCATGATGCTACAATCATTTAAATAATAACCCACTTACCAATGATTTGAGTGCACTCCTCCAATATCTTGAAACCTGTAAACATTTTGGTGTCATGTGTATTTTCATCTCTCATGCTCTCAAAATCAACATCCATAATAATAATAATAATAATAATAACCACCGTGAAAGGGAATTGGCGAGGACTGATCCCTGGGGATGTTGTTAGCTGTGTGTCTCCAAGCCAAATCATTTATTAACTTCCAGGTTTTGGCTATGCAAGTAGAGCTCTTTTCTATTCAAACATTTCAAATTTCTACTGACACCACAAGAACGTTTCTTCTGAGGGAACCAATGGGAAGCCGACGTATCAAAGGATTATTGGACGTCCAGGTGCATGAATATCCTTCCCGGTCCTTTATGTCAGAAGGTGTTTATTGCACCCTAATCGTCCCTTCTCTGACAATCTCTCCTAACATCTTTCTCATCATGAATTTAAAACTGCTAGGCATGTATCCTGGTTCAGTTTGCCCCTTTTCATGACTATAAAAACTAGTGAGCTCTTTGCAATAGTTAAATGCCAACACGTACTTTCTTTCAATGGTTTGCGTGTCACTTCTTTTCTCGGAGCAGCCTTTCAAAGCTAGCAACCAGAAAAATAAATCTCACAAAAAGCCATTTGACGAATATCATTCAGAGTTATATGGTGAGTATGTTTTTGATTTGATTTATTATTGTCATGGACCGAGGTACAGTGAAATGTTTTGTTTTGTGTGCAGTACAGGTAGGTCATACCATACAAAGTGTATTAGGGTAATAGAACAGGGCAAAGAATACTATGTGATGGCTGCAGAGAAGGTGCACAAAGAGCAAAGTCAATATTTAAAATTTGAGAGATCCATTCATAATACTGATAGCAGTAGGGAAGAAGCTGTTCTTGAATCTTTTGGTATGTGTTTTTAAGCTTTTGTATCTTCTACCTGATGGAATAGTTTAGAAGAGATTATAACTGAGGTGGGAGGGGTCTTTAATGATGTTGGCTGCCTTACTGAGGCAAAGAGAAATATAGATGGAGTTAATAGATGGAAGATTGACCTGCATGATGGATCGGGCCGTGTTCAAACTTTCTAGTTTCTTTTGGTTCTGAGTTGAGTAGTTGATGTACCAAGCTGTGATAATCTGGATAGAATGTTTTCTGTGGTGCATCTATGAAAATTGGCAAGAGTCTTTATGAACATGGTGAATTTCCTTAGTTTTCTGCTGAAGTAGAGATGTTATTGCGCTTTCTTGTCCATAGCATCAATGTAGGTGGACCAGGGCAGATTGTTGGTGATGGTCATTCCTAGGAGCTTGACACTCTGTATCATCTCCACCTCAGCATCACTGATGTAGACATGGGCATGCCCTCCACTTTGCTTTCTGAAGTTAATGACCAGCTCTCCTGTTTTGCTGATGTTGAGGAAGAGAGTTCTATCTCTTCATGCCACCAAGCACTCTATCACTTTTCTGTATGCTGTCTTGACATTGTTTGAGATCCAGCCTACACTGGTTGTGTCATCAGCGAACATTTAGATTGAGTTGAGGTGAAATTTGGTCACACAATCATGAATGTATTGGGAGTATAGTAAGGAGGTGAGTGTGCAACCTTGCATGGCATAGGTGTTGAGGATTATCATGGAGGAAGTGTTGTTGTCTATTCTCACTGATTGTGGTCTGTAGGTCAGGAAGATGAGGATCTATTTGTAGAAAGTGGAGCAAAGATCAAGATCTTGGAGTCTGAAGATTAGTTTGGTTTAACTTATGGTGTTGAAGGAGAAGCTGTATTCAATAATTAGGAGCCTGATGTAGCTATCCTCTGTGATCTAGACATTCCAGGGTTGGTGAGTTGGAGAGTAATGATCAAACTTCCTTAAATCTTAGAGCAATAGGCTTTTTAAGGTGATGAGGATGACTTTGAAGTGAAGAATAGCATGGCTTGTTGTCTGCTTTTAATATCTGGATTGTGTATAGCAGAAATGCTTGTGCACAAAAATAAGTGCAGTGGCGACATCAACCATGAATGTTAGTGTAAATTTGGTGATTATGGTATAAATATAGGTAGAAGGCTAAATTTATTATAGTATGAAAGGATACTGGTAATAAGATCTACTCTTCAAAGGGTTTTATAATGGTTAATTCTGCCGTCTATTTGGAGAAAAGTATCTTTGAAGTTAACAAACATAACTGTTAATGTCAACTGTTTTGAAAGGATTAAAGAACAGAGGTCTCATCTGTGAATTGAACCTTTGATGTAGACAAAACATGGTGCCTGAAGGAGATTGTTTTCAGCAATTCATTGGATAGAGCCAGAAACTGAAATGCATCTTTTTCTGCATTAGGTCAAACATACAAGCTGTGTGAAATCTACACATGCATTTCTGTATATTTTACTATCATTTGTCCACTGTAAATTTCAAATCATTCCTTTATGAACATGGAGGGAAGAAGGTTGGCTAACTTCTGAATCATGGTGTCATCACCATTAGCTCAATAGAAGTTGGCATAATTTAAGTACCAACGATGAACTCATGAGACCTACAGATTTGCAGGAAATATTCTATCTAGGTAAAGGTATTTTTATATTGTATTGTTATACAGGTGCCAGCACCAGTTGGCTGACTTGTATTCCGTGTGAAAATACATACACTTGCATTAAGTGAGTTGTGGCAAGAATTTTAATCAGCTTCCAAACATTCAAACAATCTCAGTCATTACAGACTAATGATTTTGGGAGGAAGTGTGAAATACTGCTTTTGTTTAATTTAAATTAACACCCTCCCTTCTGGACCACAGCTGTCCCTACTCCACAAGAACTGCAGCAGTACAAGAAAATGATTCATCACCCATCTTCTTCTCAGGCTCATTTTTAGATAGGCAATCAATGCTGGCCAAGACATGACATAAGACAAACTTACAAATTTCCAAATGTTGGAAGATATTCCCTGCCCTCGCACCTGGATGCTGGCAAATCTCTTGCATGTTGTTGGTGCTGCAACTATCTAGGCAAGTTGGCCATATTCCATTGTGCTCCCTGATGTGTGACTTCTAAAGGGTGGACAGGCTCTGAGACATCAAGTTCAACACCCCTTCTAAGATGCATGAGTGCATGTGTGTTCGAGCATTCCAATATTCCATGCATAGTGATCAACATCAGCAGATTAATTGCTGCATTGACTTTGAGTTGTGGAAACTACTGCCTCTCATGGGCTTCGGAGGCCTATGCAGCTGGTAAGACAATTAGAGGGAATGCTGGCCAACAGGTGAGTTACTCACTGAAGAATTCCAAAATTCTGACCTGTTTTTCTTGCTACAGTATTTATATGGCTGGTCCAATTCCATTTCTAATTAACAGTAACCCCCAGTATATTGATAGTGGACCATTGAATGTCATAGAGAGATGCCAAGGTTTAGCTTCTTTCTTTTTGGAGATTGATAATGTCAGAGAATAAATCAGGAGATAATGAGGACATGTACTAAAGGCAGTACATTAATCATGGATGAGTTTAATCTTCATGTAGATTAAGATGGTCAGATTAGTAGAGGTAGCCATGATGAAGCAATCATAGATGGTATTTGGTACAGTTTCCTAGAACAATATGCTGTGATCAGGCTAATTTGGATCTCATTACGTCTAATGAGATAGGTTTAATAAATGTTATCAGAGTAGAAGATTCCCCTATAGATGACTCACCATAACATGGGAGAATTTAATATCTAGTTTGAATAGGAGAAACATGGGTCTGAAACAATTGCGCTAAGCTTAAATAAATGTAATTCATAAAGGAAATGACAACAGAGCTGGTTGGAGTGGACTTGGAAAGGAATTAAGGACAACATAAAATTATTGGTAAGCCAGAGGATTCATAAAATTTTTAAAATGGAAGATGAGCAAAAACAAAAGCAAGTAATATGAAGACAAACAACAAGAGCTTGTTTTATACATGAAAAGGATCGAGAGAAGCCAAAGTGAATATTGGACCCTTGAGAGAATGAGGCTGGAAATAATAATGGTAGAGGAGTTAAATAAATAGTTTGCACCAATCTTCACAGTAGAAGACTCTAATAGCATATCAAAAATGCTAAATAATCGGGGGGGCATAGGGATGAGAGAAATAAATATAATTATTACTGTGACCAAAGAAAATTTCTCAGGGAATTAATGACACCAAAGTCACCTGGCTCTCACAAAGGGTCATGAGTGTCTAGAACATCCAGCCAGAGGAGGTGGCGGAAGCACACACAATAGCAACATTCGAGAAGCACCTGGACGAATACATGAACAGGAAAGGAATAGAGAGATATGGATCCTGTAAGTGAAGACAGTTTTAATGTGGAAGGGCAAAATGTGTCAGCGCAGGCTTGGAGGACCAAAAGGCTTGTTTCTGTGCTGTATTGTTCTTTTGTCTTTATTCTTTGGTCCTGATGGGGATATTAAAGGAAATCGCTACAGAGATAGTGGATGCACTGCTAGTAATCTTCAAAGAACTCTTAGATTCTGGAGAAGTCCTAAACAATTGGAAAACTGTGAATGTGACTTTTTTTTATTTAAAAAGGCAAAGAAATAACAACAGGTAACTATAGGCCAGCTAGGTTAACATCTATTAAAATATTAAATATATTTTAATATATTTAAAAGTTTATATTAAAAGTTTATTACAGAGGATTTAATAGCAGAGATACATAATATGACGGGCAGAGTCAGTGTGGCTTCATGAAAGAATCCATGAGTGACAAATTTACTAGAGGAGGCAACAAGCCTGATAAAGGAGAATCAATGAATAAAATACATTTGGAACTCCAGAAGGAATTTGATAAGTTACCACATGTTACACTTAAGATATGAGACCATGATGTCAGATTGATATATTAACATGAATAGAGGATTAGGTAAAAACAATGACTGCAGATGCTGGAAACCAGATTCTGGATCAATGGTGCTGGAAGAGCACAGCAGTTCAGGCAGCATCCGAGGAGCTTCAGCAAAATTGACGTTTTGGGCAAAAGCCCGTGGGAGTTGAAATGTTGAGCCACGGGGCGGTTTGGTTGATTGGTGCGGGTGTCTCGGAGATGTTCCCTAAAGCGCTCTGCTAGGAGGCGCCCAGTCTCCCCAATGTAGAGGAGGATTGCCTGGCTAATCTAAAACAAAGTTATGGTAAGGTTTGTTATAGGCGTGTTTGTTGGGGGAACTGATAGGTTTAATCAAGAACAGAGTCCAGGATCAGGGCAATAGTTGGGTCAGGTTCAGGATGGTAGTTAGGGGCATTCAGGGGCATCAAATCATCAGTGGTGGGTGTCAGAGTAAGTTCCAGTGGGGATTTGGAACTTAAAGGAGTGAATCTGTGATATAATTACCCAGCCATTTGAATTGGATTTTTCTTTATCTATCTAATTTGTCCTCTATAACTATCTATGTCAATGAGCTGCTGGGTCTCTGACTGTAACACAGATTTAGAAACTATC
This sequence comes from Chiloscyllium plagiosum, assembly GCF_004010195.1. NCBI lineage: Eukaryota > Metazoa > Chordata > Chondrichthyes > Orectolobiformes > Hemiscylliidae > Chiloscyllium > Chiloscyllium plagiosum. Next base: position 15,172,612 of record NC_057729.1, read on the forward strand.
TTAATAGAAGTCTGTACTACAAAGCCATTTCTGAACATCTGGAGGACTGACATCAGGACTGTATATATGATACTAAAAATGAAGCCATGTACATCTGCTTAATGTGGCTTAAAGTTATACAAATCTCTACAGGATTTGAGGGAGAGGCTGAACAAGCTGGGGCTATTTTCCCTGGAGTGTCGGAGGCTGAGTGGTGACCTTATAGAAGTTTACAAAATTATGAGGGGCATGGATAGGGTAAAGAGGCAAAGTCTTTTCCCTGGGGTCAGGGAGTCCAGAACTAGAGAGCATAGGTTTAGGGTGAGAGGGGAAAGATATAAACAAGACCTAAGGAGCAACTTTTTCACGCAGAGGGTGGTGCGTGTATGGAAGGAGCTGCCAGAGGAAGTGGTGGAGGCTGGTACAATTGCAACATTTAAGAGGCATTTGGATGGGTATATGAATAGGAAGGGTCTGGAGGGATATGGGCTGGGTGCTGACAGGTGGGACTAGATAAGGTTGGGATATTTAGTCGGCATGGACGGGTTGGACCGAAGTGTCTGTTTCCATGCTATACATCTTTATGATTCTAAGACTCTATATCGACTGTTTAAAAAGCATGGATTGCTATTTTCCTTAATTATCAATTGTTGGATCAAAATTAATGAAGGACAAATGTATAATATTTTATGAAATGTATGCAAAAGTGATTTTAAGTAACTGTGACATTCTAAATACCTACAGTTGACCATGAACTGATTCAAGCATGGAACTGGAGTATTAAAATAAACCTTGTCCAATTAACTCATTGTTTTTAACTCTGTATCCCCAAGTTAAGCATTGAGTCATGAATGATGACTAGCACTTATTGCTCTGTGTGATTCACATCTATAATCACTTCAATGTGTCTGTTATTCTTCACATGACATGTATTGGGAGACAATTTAATCATCATTCCTTGAGAGAAAAAAAAATGTTGTGGAATTATTTCAGAAGTTTTAGAATTCAGCCCAACATTAAGGTTACAATTTCAAGTTAATAATGTAATCAGAACATCAATTCATAGATTTATGAAATATTGAATAAGGTGCATATTTGACCGCAAGAATGAAAATTGGGAGATTTTTACTTGTGTAAGCAATACTTATGGTATTATATCTCAGTAGTATTCAGACTTCTAGGTAATACGATCATTTAATTTTTCACTTTGTTCACATTATTTCACATTTAGGTCTAAATGTAATTTCTTATTTGATATTACATGATACCTCTTCTATTTTTCCGCATTTTGAAAAAGCCAAACAGCTGAAGAGAAACTTTACCCACAGAGTAAGTTAACATGGAAAACCTCTCTGCCACTGGAACAGTTCAGAAGAATAGCATAAATTTAGTTAAGGGTAAGTTAAATAAGTAAGTGAGGGGAAAAATAAATTAAGGACATGTGGATGTTGTTGTATAAAGAGTGAGAGGGATATTCATGTTGAAAATGAATCCTTGCATAGGCTCATTGGACCAAATGACCTGTGATGTAAGTCATTTGTAAAATTTTGCAGTGTAACATGAGCAATAAAAGGATGGCTAAAGAATAGTGGTTAGAACAAATGTAATGTACCATGATTTGAAGATGCCAGTGTTGGACTGGGGTGTACAAAGTTAAAAATCACACAACACCCAGTTATAGTCCAACAGGTTTTTTGGAATCAAGAGCTTTCAGAACGCTGCTCCTTCATCAGGTATATTATACTCCACAACCACCTGATGAAGAATCAGCGCTCCAAAAGCTAATGCTTCCAATTAAACCTGTTGGACTATAACCTGGTGTTGCGTGATTAGAAATGTACCATATTTTAGTATTTTGAAGGGGGTCCTGTCAACCATTTTGAACTGAATTTAATTCACTAGATAATTGCAATTGCCCTATAGCAGACAATTTAAAAAGATCAAAATGTAATATTCTATGATATCTGATAACTTTTTGTGGTGGGGATTTACAAGAAAAAAGTGCTGTAAATATACATTTGTGTAAATAATAAAACAGTGATTCTTATACCCTGCCTCATAATGGCATATCCCAAGGTGTTTCACAGGGATATTTGATAAAACAAAATTTAACACAGAGCTACAAGGAACTGTTTTGTCAAAGTTTTTTTAAAAAACATGTCTTAAAGGGGTCTTGAGTGAAGTAGAGGAAGAAAGGTGTAGGGTGACAGTTCCTATGTTTATACCCAGGGAACAATGGTGGAACAATTAAAATCAGGGTTGCAGAAGAGACCAGAACTGGAGGAGCATAGATATAAAGCTATGTAAATGATGACATGTTGGCTCGGTGGTTAGCACTGCTGCCTTGCAGCGTCAGTGACCTGAGCTCGATTCCAGCCTTGACTGACTGTGCAAACTTTACTCAGCCATTCTCTCTGTATCTTGGTGCTCTCGTTTCCTGCCACAGTCCAAGGATGTGCAGCTTAGGTGGATTGGCCTTAGTAAATAAGTGATTATGGGAATGGATTAACTGGGCCGGGGTTGGGGGTTAAATACTCTTTGGAGGATCAGTTCAAACTCGATGGGCCAAATGACCTCTTTCTGCACTGTGTGGATTCTATGAGGTTAGTATTATGGGATTGGAAGATATTACAGGAAAGGAAAGCATAGGATGCGGTACAACATCCGGTAGAACTTTTAAAAAATGTGCTAAAGGCAATAATCACAACCTTGTTAGTATATTGAAAGCCAATAGCACAAAATAATGCAATAAGTTATAGTACTATCCTTGACTGTTAGAATCTCTTTCAGATTTTTGAAATAACTGTCTCACTCTGTGAATTGTGAAGGTCCCAAGATGGATAAAATGAGGTTTAACAATTTTGAACTATTTCTGGTGAGTGCAGTCTGTTGGTTGAGCTAAATTCATGCTGTTGCAGTAAGAAATTCTCCTCTAAAGTTAGGGATTCAGCTTATCATTGGAACACCCCAGGATATCTACTATGGAGTACTTCTTATTACTGATGAAGGGCTTATGCCTGAAACATCAATTCTCCTGCGATGCTGCCTGACCTGCTGTGCTTTTCCAGTGTCACACTTTTCGACTCTTCATATTGAAGCATTTAAGATAAACACAACTTGGTACAAAATGAAAAACTACTCGCCAAATGTACTTGGCTTGTTCTAATAAACTGCTGTTGGCTAATTATAGAAAAAATATTGACCAAAAGTATATATCTTCTATATGCTCTAAATGAATATAAATGTACAAACATGCACTGAGCAATAAGCTCCCATATGTTACGTATAGCAATTTTGGAGACTTCCACTGTTGCACCACTATAAACGACACCACATTTGTTTTCTTTTTTGATTTCATTTACATTTTTTTATAATGGCCACCAGTAATCTAGGGAGAGAGATCTTTTACCAGTCACTTAAATTTAATAATTTAGTATAACTTTAAGAGTCATCAAGCTTGGACGTACATGATGAAAATAAGCATCATATTGTACTCAATTTTCTTGGATTATAGAGGTCCCTCATGCAATCCCACAGAATAAAAATGCAAAAGTTTCTTGAGGGCAAATAAAGCATAATTTTTCAAAACGTAAAATAATATTAAATACATAGCAATGAAAATTATGCTAATTATAATTTGTAGTATTTAAGCAATTGGTTTAATATATAGAACAATACAGAAAATGACTGTTACGCTTTGGGAAAATGATATTAATTATGGAATAAACTTTAAGAATGTTTCTTAAAAAAAGGTCATTGCAATATCTTAAACATAAAATAGACCTGAAGTACTGTAAAATTTTGTTCTGCATTGCAGGTTGCTGTTAGCCAGTTCAGTGTAAAATGAAAATAAATCCTGATAGGCCACAATCGTTCACCTTCAGCTTTCTAATGTCATGAAATGAAGAAACTCTCCAGTCTAATGTGGAAACTGATGAAAGATTTAAAAGGAAACAATAATAAACATCATCTACTAAAGTACAACAATTGATAGCTTCACTTTGAATAAACTTCCTGAACTATATCATGCAGATCAAGTTCAACCGCAGACCTTGCTGGCTTACAGATTGAAACCGAGCTGGCAACAAATGGAATGTTTCAGGAGTGGAGGGGGGGCATGTTACAATTGGCCTCTGTATCTCTTGAAAAAATAAAGTCAGGTTTCTTATCCTGTGACCCCTGCTGGAATTGCCTATGTGCAAGGATAGGATGAACACAACTACAAGGCCTCTTCCTGCCTTCCCCTGTAGTCTATCTCTTGGCCCCAGGATTGAATAGCTTACTGACACTTATTGTCAAAGCACACACATGAATAGTGGGCATTACGATAAGGTACTAAAGGCGAACTGGTAGCTGTCAAACTGTGTCCAAAATAATTCATTTATTTCAGTGGAGACAGAGAATGGGAAACTAGCAAACAAATGGGCACCACTAAAGGGGAAACTTGATTATGTGGTCCATTACACTTATTTTTTGTGCTAATTTAAAAATAATATATTAGAGGTAGTGTGTAACTTTTTTATTCTGAACAAGTACAGCATTAACTTTCCAAAGTGGTATGAGACTCAGCTTGAAGTTGCATTCTAACATAGCTTTTACAGTGGATGCATGTTGAAGGTTTTAGGACCCTGGAGCATCTTTGACATCACAGAGCTCTTTATCACTGGACTTAAAGCACAAAGTGTGGGTGGAGTTATTGGGATGGGCTGGGATTGAAGAAGCGAAGCACATGGAGAGAGTAGTCCTTCAATAATGTAACAGGAAGAGTCTTGTAGATCTCAGATTGCCATGCATAAGAGTATTTAGTATTAATTGCAATAAACAGAGTTCAAAAAAAGCCTAACTCTAAAGAAAGCTCTTCACATTGCCTGCTCCATGAAAAGTTTTTGGCAGAAACTCTGATATGCCTGCAAAAATCCAGATGTCAGAAAATGATGTTTGAGATGGGATCCACTCTCACTTAATTGGAGCAACAGTGAGGATTAAGAAAGCAATCTGAGATTGTTTGGACGAGAGCCCAAAAGAAAATCACTTGTCAAAAACATTATTAGTATATCTTTAAGATCAGCTCGTACTCGGAGGAGTCACTACAGAGCTGAACAGCTGTTGTGAAGCAAAAGTCTCTGAACTGAACATTCCTGCAGAGAAACCACCAACAATGACTATATCAAATAAGGTATTTTACAGCCGGTAATGTGAGAAATAGCTTTCAAGGGAAAGGAAAAAGCAGTGAGAGCAGTAACAGGCCATTAACAGCCAAGCAATATTCTGTCTAAACTGTGTGTGCACGGCTGCCAATACAGAATTGCAGCTTTAACTGATAAATTTGCCTCAAGCACTTGTGGATGGAGGTTGATTACGGGAGACTCAGCAGTTTGGATTTCTAAGAGGGAAAATAAAACCTTGGAAAAACTCAGCTGAGGAAAAAAAAATGAGACTTCTGGCAATCTTTTTACCAGCTTTGGTCAATGGGCAGTATACCAAGTTTAAGAAAATTATTTGGGCATTGACTTCATAGGTGCATTGACTGGAAACATTGGGGATTAGAGATAAAAAGCAGGAGCGTAACTCTGATCAGGTGGTTTTGAATTAGGCATTAAAAACATGTCAGACACAGGAGAGAAACCAGCACAAGTGACATCACAATTGTCATCTGCAATACAATGGAAAACTCTGTGAATCTTAATGATTAGCAAGTTTTGAGAAGATTTGTACCTCAGGTTGGGGTTTTGGATGTAGGTTTGCTCGCTGAGCTGGAAGTTTCATTTCCAGACGTTTCATCACCCGACTATGTAACATCTTCAGTGAGCCTCAGGCGAAGCACTGATGAAAATTCCTGCTTTCTATTTATATGTTTGGGTTTCTTTGGGTTGGTGATGTTTCCTGTGGTGATGTTATTTCTTGTGGTGAAGTCACTTCTTGTTCCTTTTCTCAGAGGGTGGTAGATGGGGTCTAATTTGATGCGTTTGTTGATAGAGTTTCGGTTGGAGTGCCATGCTTCTAAGAATTCTCGTGTGTGTCTGTTTGGCTTGCCCTAGGATGGATGTGTTGTTCCAGATGAAGTGTCCCACTTTTCTGCGCATTTCATTTTTCCCATATCTCTTCATAACTTCCCAATTGACTCTCCATTCCTCACACACTGTTCAGGGGTTGGGAAAATTTTGCCCGGTGTTTCAGTGAATGACTATCACATTAAATAAATTTTAAAAATGATCTAACTGAGCAGATTTCCTTCTGGTATCGGACTTGTCCAGTTGCACATCAACTGGGATCATAACAAGTTGCAGAACTATAATAAACATTATTTCATCATTAATAAACCATTTGCCTACCTTGGCACATGGAAAAACAGTCCAGCTCAGATCCTAACGATCACAACTGCTGTCATCTCATCTCATTGTTCCAGTGGTCCCACTACCTCTTTGCTGCAAGAAAATCATCTGTTCTACTGAAATAAAATGAGGCTGCAAGGCACAGTGCCACAATGTGGCAGCTTATTTGCCACAGCTCTTGATGAGAACTACCAGTTCGGGACATATGATCAGTACGACTATAACTCTACTCAAACAGAAGTCAGCAGAGAGAGACATCTCAGCTACAGTATTTCAATACCTCGGCATAGACTTTCCTCATCACCTCCTGCCACATTTGAATCAAGTCTAGCACCCTGGGAGAAGTACATTAAATGCTATGAAGACAAGTAATCCAAATAACTAATTTGAGAACGTATATAAAAGTTAATCTGTGCTTATGATCATATAAAAACACTTGGGCAGAGTTATTAAGAGCTTTCAGACCATGGAGCAAACCATGTCTTGCAGCTGTCCTCCACTGGCAGATGACGGACGATGGGACAGTGTTTGCAGAGAAGAGCATATGTAGAGAATAGTCTTTAATGTAAAACTAAGTATGAGTGCTAACATGCAATAAGATGTTCTTGTTGGGGCAGAATAAAAAAATGAATCTTTCCACACCTAGGTCCACTTCAGCATCAAAGAGTTTATTGTTTTCCACCAATGGGACAGCCACTGGGCAGTTCAGGGACCTCTCCATAGTACAAATGGAAACACACACGTTTTATACATTTTGCTGGTAGTCTGCCTTTGGCTATTACAAATGAATCATATTATTAATCAAAAATGTACACATCCAATCAGGTTAATAATATTATTGTGTGTTCAGTCCATGGACAGTTCGAGGTCTTCCCATGAACTCATGATGTTTACCAGAACTCTTGTCACTTTTTCTTGGACCTTCACAACACATATCTTTCAACCACACAAGCTCATGCGCTTGTTTTCAGTATTCCCCTGCTACTAACAAGGGGGCTTCTCCTATCTGTATTAGATTAAATAGCCACAGGCATGCACGCAAATCCCTGAACACCTATACACTTAACACTCCATTTTTTAAATATAACCTGTATCTATGATTACCAAGGATCTTAACTGATGTACTACTGATGTACTTAACTGATCCACTACTTTTTGTCATTTACATAAATGATTTGGATGTGAACATAGGAGGTATAGTTAGTAAGTTTGCAGATGACACCAAAATTCGAGGTGTAGTGGACAGCAAAGAAGGTTACCTCAGATTACAACAGGATCTTGACCAGATGGGCCAATGGGCTGAGAAGTGGCAGATGGAGTTTAATTCAGGTAAATGCAAGGTGCTGCATTTTGGGAAAGCAAATCTTAGCAGGACTTATACACTAAATGTTAAAGTCCTAGGGAGTGTCACTGAACAAAGAGACCTTGAAATGCAGGTTCATAGCTCCTTGAAAGTGGAGTTGCAGGTAGATAGGATAGTAAAGAAGGCATTTGGTATGCTTTCTTTTTTTGGTCAGAGTATTGAGTATAGGAATTGGGAGGTCATGTTGCAGCTGTACAGGACATTGTTTAGGCCACTGTTGGACTATTGCGTGCAATTCTGGTCTCCTTCCTATCAGAAAGATGTTGGGAAACTTGAAAGGGTTCAGAAAAGATTTACAAGGATGTTGCCAGGGTTGGAGGACTTGAGCTGTAGGGAGAGGCTGAACAGACTGGGGCTGTTTTTCCTGGAACGTCGGAGGCTGAGGGGTGACCTCATGGATGTTTACAAAATCATGAGGGGCATGGATAGGATAAATAGACAAAGTCTTTTCCCTGGGGTCGGGGAGTCCAGAACTAGAGGGCATAGGTTTGGGGTGAGAGGGGAAAGATATAAAAGAGACCTAAGGGGCAACTTTTTCACGCAGAGAGTGGTACGTGTATGGAATGAGCTGCCAGAGGAAGTGGTGGATGCTGGTATAACTGCAACATTTAAAAGTCATTTGGATGGGTATATGAATAGGAAGGGTTTGAAGGGATATGGGCCGGGTGCTAGCAGGTGGGACTAGATTGAGTTGGGATATCAGGTCGGCATGGACGGGTTGGACCGAAGGGTCTGTTTCCATGCTGTACATCTCTATGACTCTGTGACTCTATGAGGTCAGACCCGACCCTTCTATCCTTTGAACAGTAACAGACTCTCACTAGTCTGCTGTGAAGGCTGAGATCAGCATTTCTCAAGAATGTTCTTTATCTCTCTGTGCAAGCAGCAGCTACACTTTTCTTTCCTTTCAAGCTGAGTCTTCTTGTTTGAATGCATTTCACAAGACTCTTTCTGTGCTATCGTTATCTTGTTATCTTGATTATACTCCTTCTATGAAGTTTAACTTTCAGCATCAGACTATGGAAGCTGCTGCTTCAGTTCAAAATCTTCTTTCACCATTTTATGTCAACTGATTTATGTCAAAAATGCTATACTGCTTCAGCCCTGTGTTGCCCTCACTTTTCCGAAGAAGTCTAAGTTTGAAGATAGTTCTTAACTTACCTTCTACTGAACGAGTCGATCTTGAACCCAAACACATAGTTCCGGGCATAAAACTATGCAACAAAGATAAACATCTGTCACAAAGCTGGTCCCTTTTTTTCTAAAAGCTGTTCCTTTTCTCAAGGATACTGTGCCCTTGATATTTTTCAGAGGGGTCATAAAGGAGCTTGGCTCTGATTACACTCGTTTGGTACAGAAATTAAAGGGTATTGAGAGGCCTTTTGTTTATATATAAACAGATGAGACTTCGGGCCAAAGTGGTCATGATTTAGAAGTGACCTTTGTAATTGAAGGGGAGTAGTCAGCTCTCTAGTTGAGCAGTTCAGTCCAGAACTAGTTGTAAGTTCAGCAGTGGACTGTGCGAGCAGGCTCTCTCTCTTTCTGTCCTTCTAACTTCAAGCCATAAGTATCTGTTCTTTATTTACTGTGTTTTAAGGGGGTTTTCTTATTTGCACTGCTGTGCATATTCGGAACAGCATAATTAAGTCTAGTTTGGATAGACTGAGTTCTGTAGGGGTTCTTTATTCTGTTCTTTGTGTTTCATGGTGCAATTTTGTGAATAATTTTTTGTCTGTTTGAAAACCTGGTAGTCAACCTCGCTAATTTACTCTGGCTAATTTTCACTGCACTCATACTGAAACAAATTGCAAAGTTATGGCCTGGGCTGCCTGCTTAAGAATGGTCTGGCCTGGTCCATTTTACGGCATTTTATGCGGCGAGTGGTAGGTGCTAGTGTCTTAATTTCGGGTGTTAGTTTGCTTGGGTAGACAAAGCTTAAGATAGCAATGGATTATTCAGTCACCAAATGTTTTCTGGAAGTGGATGCGGTGACTTTGGAAGTTTAGCAAAAAGTGAATAAGGCCAAGCTGCAGGAATTAGCAGACAAGGTGGGACAGGACTGCCTGCTTCTGTGAGGAAAGGAGAGATAATTACAGCAGTAGCTCAGCATGTAAACTTGCTGGAGAAACCATCAGAATCTATAAAGATGGCAAGAGTTCAATTGCAAATGGAGCAGCTTGAGTTAGAGGTGAGAGATAAGGAAAGGGCTGCAGAAATGTAACAGGTTGAGTTACGATTAAAAACAGAAGTGAGAGAAAAAAGAGAGAGCAGCAGAACAGAGAGAAAAAGAGGGAGCTGCAGAAGAGAAAGAAAGAGAGAGCTTTTGAACTTCAAAAACTGACACTTAAAAAGGAAAGTCAGCGTAAAAGGTTGTAGATAAAGGCTGAGGGTAACCTTAGTGAGGAAGAGAGTGAGGATGAGCAAGCCCCTGTAGTCAGAAGCCTAGTGAGAAACTTTTTAAGTATGTTCAAGCATTGCCTAAATTTGATGAGAAGGATGTGGAAACCTTTTTTATCTCATTTGAAAAGGTGGCTAAAAAATGCAGTGGCCAGTGGCAATGTGAGTTTTGTTAATCCAAATGAACTTGTAGGTAGGGCTAGTAAGGTATTCTCATCCCTAGCAGAGGAGGTATCTGGGGAATACAAGGAGTTGATTAAAGCCATTTTAAGTGTGTATGAGTTTGTACCAGAAGCCTATAGACAATGTTTCAGGAACCTAAGGAGGGACCCTGGTCAAACCTACATCGAGTTTGAAAGGATCAAACAGAGTAATTTCGACAGATGGATAAGAGCTTTAAAAATCGAGCAAACATATGATGCCTTAGAGAGGTAATTATTCTGAGGAATTTAAAAATTCGTTGCCTAAAGTAATGCAAACTCATGTGGAAAAGCAGAGTGTTAAAATGGCAATGTTGGCAGCTGAAGTGGTTGATGATCATGAGCTGGCCCATAAAACACGGTTTGGCTTCCAGAATCAATTTCAGTCCATGAAGGATAGAAACTGGGTCAAGGAGAAATCCTCACATGGAAAGGGAAAGGTAGATCTCAGTGAAGATCATAAGGATAACTTACCACAGGGTAAGAGAGAAACCCTTGAAGGGGACAAAGAAGTTAAAAAATGCTCTGGTGTCTTCATTGTAATAAAGTGGGCCAAATGAAATTACCATGTTTGTGGGTTAGGAGAAAGCCAGATGTAGGAAAACCAGACAAGCCTGGGAGTTTTGTTGGACTAGTAACAAAAAGCACAAGGGACGTTGGATAAGTGCTTCAGAGTGTACAAGATGATGAGAGGTTGGTTCAAGATGAAGTGTTAGATCTGCTTAATAAATATACATGCAAGGGTAAGTTTATTCACATAGGCCAGGAGCAGTAGGTAAGGAGGTTACAGGGACACAGGATCCTCTCAGTCTGTAATGCTGAAGGATGAGATGATATGTACTCCTGAGGGATTATTGCCAGAAAAGGTACTGTTAACAGGAATTCATGGTGAGACCAAAAGTACTCAATTATGTAAAGTGATGCGAGAGAGTCCAGAGAAGAGCAGAGAATTTGTGGTAGGGGTACTGGACAAACTCTCAACTCCAGGAATACAATTTGTCCTTACAAATGACATAGCTGATTCACCGGTAGGTGTGTTGCCTACTCTAGTTGAAAAAACAGTGGAGATGCAGGCAACTGAAGAAATGAAAGATGCCTATCCAGGAATTTTCCCTGGTTGTGTGATGACAAGATCACAGAGGTACAAGTTAAAGTAGGAGGAATCAAAAGGCACAGAAAAGGAAGCTGACATAGCTTTATCTGAGACTTTTTTGATCAGATAAATGAGACAGAGCAGAAGCAACTAGGTAAACATGCAAGTTATCTTTAGCTCTGCTACACTTATTGAATTTCAGCAGAAAGATGAGAAGTTAAAACAGTTGTATCAAAAGGCATTCACAAAGGAGAGTGAATGCATCCCTATATGTTATTACTTAACAAATGATGTCTTAATGAGGAAATGGAGACCATCACACATTCAAGCAGATGAGAAATGGGCAGAGATTCATCAAATTGTTCTTCCTGTAGGATATAGAAAGGAGGCACTGCGAGTGGCGCATAAGCTACTACTTGAAGGTCATTTAGAGGTGAGGAAAATATAGGCTTAAATACAAAGACATTTTTACTGGCCTGGACCACACAAGGATGTAGCTGAATTTTGCTACAGGTCAGCTAATTGGAAAACTGCAGGTAGTAATAAAACCTGCACCTTTAATTCCAGCATATGTGGAAGCTTTCACGAGAGTCTTGATTGATTGCATAGGTCCCCTACCTCAAAAAAAAGTGGGAATAAGTATTTATTAACAATAATGGATGTGTCGACTAGATTTTCAGAGGCAATCCCATTATGCAACATCACAGCTAAAAGGGTTGTCAAAGAATTATTTAAATTTTTTACTAGATATGGACTGCCAATAGAGATCCAGTCATATCAAGGGTCAAACTTCACATCCAAACTATTCAAGGAGGATATGGATAACTTCGGAATAAAGCAATTCAAATCAACTGCGTACCATCCAAAATCACAGGGAGTGCGAGAGAAATGGCACCAAATACTAAAGACCATGTTAGGGGCTTATGGTCAGAATTATCCAGATGATTGGGAGAAGGCAGTTCCGTTAGTACTTATTGCGATCAGAAATGCACCGAATGAATCGACTAAATTCAGTCAATTTGAATTAATTTTTGGTCATGAAGTAAGAGGAAAATTAAAATTGATTAAGGCAAAATTAATAAGTCAAAATTCAGAGAAACCACCCATTTGGACTATGTGTCAAATTTTAGAGAACGATTAAATAGAGCTGGAGAGTTGACTAGACAGCATTTAAAAGTATACAGCATACAATGAAGCAGGAAATGGATAAGACATCACAAATTTGCAATTTTGCAATTGGGCTTAAGGTCTTGGCATTACTTCCAGCGACAGGTGAGCCTGTAAAAGCAAGGTTTAGTGGACTGCATCAAATCAAGAGGAAACTGAGTGAGGTGAATTAGTTGATAAGGACTCCAGACAGGAAGAAATCTCACAGAATGTGTTATGTGAAAATGCTCAAAAGGTATTGTGATAGGGAAGAAAAGCAAAAGGAAAGGTGTTAGTGATTGCAGCACAGAAGAAAGAACCACATTCAGAGGATTTTGTATTAGACATTCCTCAAATCAAATTGGACAATAAGGAAGTTGTCAAAAACTGAGATAAATTATTGAGTTACCTTCCACAAGAAAATTGAAATGACCTGAAAGAGTTATTACTATTATATGGGGAGATATGTGGAAATAAACTGAGAAGTACTAACCTAATTGTGCATGATGTGGAGATAGGAGATGCTGTTCCGATTAAGCAACATTCTTGTGGGCATAACCCTCTAAAGTTGGCACAGGTTCAGAAGGAGATACGGCATTTGCTCCAAGATGGCATAATTGAAGTGAGTTACAGTGACTGGAAGTCATTCATAGTCATGGTGCCAAAGCCAGATGGTACCCAATGATTATGTGTGGACTATTGCAAAGTCAAAGCTGTTACAAAGACTGGTGCATATCCAATTCCATGGTTGGAGTACTGTGGTGAAAAAGTGGGACAAGCAACTTACATTTCTAAGTTGGATTTGCTCAGAGGCTACTGGCAAGAACCTCTGTCAGAGAGAGCAAAGGCAATTTCAGCTTTCATAACGCCAAATGGACTATGTCAGTTCAAGGTCATGCCATTTAGTATGACAAATGCTCCAGCCACATTTCAGAGACTGACAAATAAGGTCATTGTTGGGTTACCCAATTGTGCTGTTTAGATTGATGACCTGGTGGTTTTTAGTCACTCATGGAAGGAATATTTACAGTATTTATTGGACTTGTTTGATCAAGTTCAGAAGGCAAGCTTGTTGGTAAACTTAGCTAAAAGTGAATTTACCAAAACCCAAGTCACCTTCCTGCCATGTTATTGGACATGGACAAATGGCCCCATGGGATGCAAAAATGAAAGTAATTGGGGAATTTCCCACACTGTTGACAACAAAGCAGTACCACGGTTCTTGGGATTGAGTGGATTTTACCGAAAGTTTGTGCTGAACTTTAGCAGTGTGGCTGCTCCACTCACCGAAATGTTAAAAAAGGCAAGAAGTTTCAGTTGACAGTGGACTGTCAAAAGACATTTAACAGCCTAAAAACTGTGTTAACCAATACCCCAGTATTAGGCATTCCTGATTCCACAAAGCCTTTCAAGGTGGCTATTGATGCCAGTGATGTGCGTGTCAGTGCGGTGCTCCGACATGAGGATGACAAAGGGATAGAAAGACCCATTGGGCATTTTTCCAGAAAGCTGAACATTCATTAACAAAAATATTCAATGGTAGAGAAAGTGACTTTAAGCTTGGTGTTGGCATTACAACATTTCAGTGTTTATATTACCAGCAAGGCATCTGAGACAATCGTACGTACTGATCACAATCCATATGTCAAATGTCTGATGAGGGAAGAGGCCTTATTGGACCTGATGTTGGGGAATGAGCCAGGCCAGGTGTTCAAAGTTGCAGTGGGGAATTTCTTTGGGAATAGTGACCACAATTCTGTAAGTTTTAGAATACTTGTAGACAAAGATGAGAGTGGTCCTAAAGGAAGAATACTAAACTGGGCCAAGGCTAATTATATCAAAATTTGGCAGGAGCTGGGAAATGTGGATTGGGAGCAGCTATTTGAAGGGAAGTCCACATTTGATATGTGGGAGGCTTTCAAAGATAGGTTAAAGATAGTGCAGGATAGGCATGTCCCTTTGAAAACAAGGGTTAGGAATAGCATATGTGTTGGGTAGGCTAAAGGATATTAAGGTTGACAAATCTCCAGGAAAGGATGGTTGCTGAGGATTGCCAAGGTTGTTGAGGGTGGCGAGAGAGGAAATAGCTGGAGCCCTGACAGATATCTTTGTAGCATCCTTAAACACAGGTGAAGTGCCGGAGGACTGGAGGGTTGCTCATGTTGTCCCCCTGTACAAGGATAATAGGGATATTCCAGATAACTACAGACCAGTGAGCCTGAAATCACTGGTGGGAAAGTTGCTGGAGAAGGTACTGAGGAATAAAATCTGCCTATATTTGGAAAAGAATGGGCTTATAAGTGATAGGCAACATGGTTTTGTGTGGGGGAGATCGCACCTTACCAACTTAATAGAGTTCTTTGAGGAAGTGACCAAGTTGATAGTTGAAGGAAGGGCTGTTGATGTCCTATACATGGACTTTAGTAAGGCATTTGATAAGGTTGCCCATGGTAAACTAATGGAGAAAGTGAAGTCACATGGTGTGCAGGGTGTTCTAGCTAAGTGGATAAAGAACTGGTTGAGCAACAGGAGACAGAGAGTAGTAGTTGAAGGGAGTTTCTAGAAACGGAGAAAGGTGACCAGTGGTGTTCCACAGGGATTAGTACTGTGGCCACTGTTGTTTGTAATATACATAAATAATCTGGAAGAGGGCATTGTTGATCTGATCAGTAAGTTTGCAGATGACACGAATATTGGTGGAGTATCAGAAAGTCTGGGGCACTGTCAAAGAATACAGGAGGATAGAGATAGACTGGAGAGTTGGGCGGAGAAGTGGCAGATGGACATCAATCCAGGCAAATGTGAGGTGATGCATTTTGGGAAGACTAATTCCAGAGCAAACTATACTGTAAACGGAAGAGCTTTGGGAAATTTGATGGGCAGAGAGATCTGGGAGATCAGGTCCATTTTATCCTGAAAGTGGCTGCACAGGTGGATAGAGTGGTCAAGAAGGGATATGGCATGCTTGCCTTTATCAGATGGGGTATTGAGCATGAGAGTTGGCAGGACATGTTAAAATTGTCCAAGACTTTGGTTCAGTTGCATTTAGAATACTGTGTACAGTTCTGGTCGCCACATTACCAAAAGGATGTGGATACTTTGGAGACGGTACAGAGAAGGTTTATGAGGATGTTGCCTGGTATGGAGGGTTCAAGCTAAGAAGAGAGGTTGAGTAGGTTAGGATTGTTTTCATTTTAAAAAAATGAGATTGAGGGGGGACCTGATTGAGTCTACAAAATCATCAAGGGTATAGACAGAGTGGATAGAGATAAGCATTTTCCCAGGGTGAGGGATTCAATAACAAGAGGTCACGCATTTGAGGTGAGGGGTGAAAAGTTTAAGAGGGACACACGTTGAAAGTACTTTATACAGAGGGTTGTAGATGCCTGGAACGTGTTGCCAGCAGAGGTGGTAGAGGTAGGCACAGTAGATTCATTTAAGGTGCATCTGGACAGATGCATGAGTAGGTGGGGAGCAGAGGGATACAGATGTTTAGGAATTGGGAGACAGGTTTAGACAGTGGATTTGGATCAGCTCAGGCTTGGAGGGCCGAAGGTCCTGTTCCTGGGCTGTAAATTGTCTTTGTTTTTTCTTCTTATAACCCATTGACATTTGTGGAAAAATTTAAGGACAAAAATGCCAGATTATTTAGATGGAACTTGTTGTTGCAGCCGTTCAATTTGACGATTGTGCATGTGGCAGGTCACAAAAATGTGATTGCTGATGCAATATCGAGGCGCGAATGAGATATGGGGGTATTCAGTGGTAGGTGTGCCACGGCCTGAATTTGCATGTGGTTGTGCATGTTTGCATGTATATAGTTAGCATAGTGTATACATGTGTTTCGACTACTAAATGGGCTTTTGAAGGATTATAAAAATGAAACCAATTTTTGTTACTGATGTTTTTTTTTAAAGAAGGGGTGTGCCACAAAGCTGGTCCCTTTTTTCTAAAAAAAATGTTCATTTTCTGAAGGATATTGTGTCCTTGATATTTTTCAGAGGGGTCATAAATGGGCTAGGCTCCAATTAGACTAGTTTGGTACAGAGATGAAAAGGGCATTGAGAGGCCTGTTGTTTGTAAGTAAACAGATGAGACCTCAGGCCTAAGTGGTCACGTTTTAGAAGTGACCTATATAAAAGAAGGGGAGTGGTCAGGTCTCTAGCTGAGCAGTTAGGTCCAGAACTAGCTGGGAGTTCGGCAGTGGACTGTGTGAACAGGCTTTCTCTTTCTGCCCTTCTACCTTCAAACTGTAAACATCTGTTCCATTCTTTTAACTGTGTTTTCAGGGGATTTGCTTAATGGTACTGTTGTACATATTCAGAACAGCATAATTATGTCTAGTTGGATAGACTGAGTTCTGTAGAGGTTCTTTATTCTGTTCTTTGTGTTTCATTGTGTAATTTTATGAATAAATTTTTGTCTGTTTTAAAACCTGGTATCAACCTCGCTAACTTACTCTGGGTAATTTTCACTGCACACTGAACAAAACAAATTGCAAAGTTACCTCTCAGCCTCTCGAATAATCCTCAGTTCATCCAACTCCAGTTCCAGTTCCCTGGTTCCAAAACCTGGTATCAACCTCGCTAACTTACTCTGGGTAATTTTCACTGCACACTGAACAAAACAAATTGCAAAGTTATGGCCTGGACTGCCTGCTTAAGAACATTTTGAGTGGTCTGGCCTAGTCCATAACCCATCATAACTGTGACCAATGTAACGCAATTTTTATAAAGCAATCTTACAGGTCATACCTGTGTTTAGAAAATGGGTTGAATTTTCCCAGCTCCTGAATGACATGGGCAATGATGAGACAGCTGAGAAAATATGGCATGTTGAGTTAAAAGAAATCCTAATCTGTAACCAAGCTTCAAACGAAATGATAATCTTGCTTGTAAGCAACAAGAGGCCTATTTGCATTATTTGATACCTCTGTAGTGCTTAATCCCACCTGTTTGATGTGTAGTTTCTTATTTCCCCACAGAGTGGACAGGAACAGGATGGCAACAAATCCCAGTGTGGAAGTCAGACTGGGTACCTAGCAGCTCAGTCCTGGTCTGAGTCAGAGGATCTCTATCTCTATAGTCTGAAAAGTGGGCCACACGTTTATTCCTGTTGGTCCATAGTTGGCATGACTCAGTTGTAAGGCTCAGGGTGATGTTGGAGATACGGACATAAACATGTGGTAGCTCAGTACTGATGGGCTTAACAAAGAGTGTGAAGAGGAAAGAAATTTCTGTAGATCCCTCAATTATCTGGCCGAGCCTTCAACTCACTCTGCTGCGTGAGACCTGTATTGTCATATATCCTCATGGGAATAGTGAGTGCACAATAGAAATAGAAAAATGGCTGTGAGTACATCTATAGTGGGTGTGGTAAATGTTTTCTTTCTCTGCCCAAGCACACAGGGTCTACCTGAGAGACATGAGGCCCTTCAAGGGACAATTGCATTAATCAGGCTCAGTCCAGGTTAAATACATCTATAATTGATGAAATCTGCATGTAAACCATAGGCAGTGACCCATGGCATTGAATATAAATCCTGAGTGTAAATAACCTTGATCTTATCATTAGTCATTATAGATTTTTCAGTCATCTTCGTGAAACTGAAGTGATCACAGATAAATTAAAGAAGTGTCACCTGTGGGTTCCAATACCCAGAGACAATCCAAAATCTCATTGGCTTTACAAGGACATGGAGCTGAATTCCTCTCACCTTGAACTGTGTGTGTGTTTGCCAATGTGCTCTTGTAAGTAATACTGCCTGTCTCAGGTGAAGTGTGGGGATGCGGGCACCAAGTTTCTGTAACCCTACTGCACTTACAATCCCCTACTGTATTGTGTGGTATGGCATGTGTGATGTTTATTGAAGTAAGATCTCGTATGTCAAAGGTCCATGTGAGGGTCATCCCTGGCCTGATTTGTTGGAATTCTCCATGTCCTACTGTATCGAGACTTTTGATAAACCATCGTTTGTACCTAACACAAATTCTGAATGTTCACGTTACTAAGGACCTTTTTCTATTTCTGGTATTTTCCAGATAGCTTTAATGAATCTAGCGTAGCAGGGATCACTGTCATTATGACTGTGAAGCAATGCAGATACATGAAAATGGAGAAGGAACAAGGTGTCAGCAAGGCCAGAACCAACAGCAACTTCTAATGGCTACCAAACAGTCTCCACATAAAGAAGCCGGAACTGAAGTTTCCCTGAGGATGAGGAGAAGATACAGACAGCCTACAGTATGTCATCCTCAATGCCATTTCGTCCAAGTGACTGAGGTGGTGGACTGTGGAACACTGCAATGAAAGTGTTCCAATTTCTGGTTCAGCACCTGCTAACTGAAGGTGTAGGTATCTATCCTATCATGACAGCTGTGCTAAACGTTTATGCAACTGGATGTTTCCAATGATCCACTGGATCTCGCAATCCTCAAGCCATAAATGTATCAAGGCTGGTATCATTGCAATTTGTGACCGATCACACTGCTTCATCTCATTTTCTCTGTGACAAGTTCAGGACTGCACTTGAGGTGGTAGGCTTTGCCAACATCAATGCAAAGTGCTAGAGACTGTACTCATGCTTTATTAAGAGGATATCATAAAACACCTGATTTAATGAACAGGAAAGGATTCCATTCCATCAATGTACAAGTCATCTAAGATCACAGTTACCATGTCCAGGCATCCATAGAGCTGCCATGATGCTTGTATACCTCAGAACACTTACATTTCCACTTCATTTTAAAGGCTGGCTGCCTTACAAGGTGGTTACTGTAGAAACAAAGGGCTGCCACCTGAGCAAGGCTGAACTCAAACGTAAAACAGCTCATTCATTAGCATGACTGTTGTGGAGTAAATCTAGACCCCTTCATGGTGCTGTTCTGATGCTTCAATCAGTTGGAGGATCTTTTGTAGTACGTACTGAAAGTGCATGCCACATAATCTTAGCATACAGTGCTGTGCACAACTGCAGCAAGGAACGTGGCGATCTGATTGACCCTGAGCTGAGACAGCTGCAGCAGTCTTCTGAGAAGGATAAGGAAACTCAGCAGGAGGATCATCACCTTCGGCATGACAGAGCAGTGCAGCATTGGGTGCAACAAGCCAGACGGGACAGGTCTTCAATGATACCTGCTTGTGATAGCTGTGAGCTGGGAGAAGTGATGGTCCATTGACTGGCCATAACTTTGTTACCAGAAAAGCTAGCCTTTCCAAACTAGTCTTACAAGCAAATGCAGCTTTACTTTTGTTTAGATTTTTCTTTCTGCAGGTTTATTCAACAACAGTAAAAGTAACAATTTTTCAATTGTTTTGTGATCCTCCCACATTGAACAATGGTGAGATGCTGAGGTACACTGGGTACTGGGGAAGAAGTAGGGCTGCTTTAGACAGGATTCTAATGTGATTGGTGCGATGGCTAGGGTACCTGTGTAGCTGGATCCTTATAACTGCTGTTACAATGAGAGTCGATCAGGTGTGGTATGATATAAAGTAGCAATAAATTTAGGATTGTGAACTTGTCTTTGAAATGATGTATCCTTGAATGCTTTTTTATGTTCCTTCTCACTGCATGCATTGTGGAGGGACATCATGGCTGGCAGCATGTGACCTGGTGTGTGAATTTAAATTTTGTGCTGCCACTATTGCTGAATGAAAGAGAGCGTGAGTGGTGCACCGTAGAGCTGTGGTGCATTGCAGGTAATTGTGTGAGGTAAATCAGTTGAGTTCCTGAAGATGAAACCATCTTATGAAACTCCCTAAAATTGACAGCTACCTTTTTTTTGTAAAATTGAGCCTGAAATGTTGTCTTAGAGGAGAATTATTTGTTCTGTTTACACTACCATTTCATATCTATTTTGTCTAAGGTATCATTACAATGTAGATTGATTTGGATATAGCATTTGAATAAAAATTAATGAAGGTATAGGGACCAGTGTTACTTAAATGTTTGTTTTTTTGAAAATTGAAATAATGAAGATTCTGTGCTAGAGTGAGCACGTCAGATTATATTGGGTCAGAATTAACTGTCAAGATGATGAAACTGGTGCGAATGGTGTTACCATATTTGTGTGCAGTATTCAGAAATCAAAAAATTGTTGTTGGAAGATGCATTGCTGTCATTAGCGTTGTGAAAAATAGATCTAATGCTGATGACAGCCCATTCAAATACATTGAATCATGTGAAATTCCTAGACAATAGCTACCACAGCAGGTCATTACAAATCAAAGTATCTTGTTCAACAACATGAAAAATGTTAATTACTGACCATCAATCCACCGAGAAATAAATGTTAATTTTCAAAAGTGTGACTTTTTTTTCCTTCAGATTTGAATTGTTAGGATGTTTTTGATTTTAAAACAAACTTGGTTATTTTTGTAACGTTTTCTCTTGTTATTTAGTCATTTTTGGAATTTCCTTTCTGTATCTAATTTGACAATGGATTCATTTATTCTAAATGACACTGCCTTGTCACACTTCAAAACTATTCAATTTTATCAGTTAAAGAGCTCCTTGCCCTTCTATTCAGATCGCAGATGCTGCATATAGACCATTACACCTTCCTACCTCCCATTTCCAGGAATCCTCTGTAAAAAATATCATCAATCTGAAACAGGCAAGTGATGCAAGTGTAATGTCAGGTATCTCTTGTTAGCCTGACATAGCAAAGTCTAGGCCATTGTTTTTATAAATTAAACATACATGAGGGATGTAATATTATTTTTAAAATCATTTAATAACTTGCATCCCAATTCAACAGGCTTTTCAAAACTGAATGCAATTTATTCCTTGTATGCAGCTGATTTCTTTTTTCAGCTTTCTATTCATTTAAAGTCCAAGCCAAGTCCACCGATGTGGTATAGAAGAACATAAGAAATAGGAGCAGGAGTAGACCATCTGGACCATTGAGCCTGCTCTGCCATTTAGTAAGATCATGGCTATCTTTTCATGGGATCAGCTCCAATAATTCACCCACTCACCCTAACCCTTGATTCCTTTACTGTTTAAACATCTATATTTGCCTTAAAAATATTCAATGAGGTGGCCTCAACTGCTTCACTGGGCAGGGAATTCTACAGATTCACAGTCTTTTGGGTGAAGAAGTTCCTCGTCAACTCTCTAGTCCTAAATCTGCTCCCCTTTATTTTGAGGCTATACCTCCTAGTTCTATTTTCACCTGCTCATGGAAACAACTACTCTGCTTCTATCTTATCTATTCCTTCCATAATTTTATGTTTTTGTAAGATCCCCCCATCTACCCCCTGACTCCCATTCTCCTAAATTCCAATGAGTATAGTTCCAGTTTACTCAATCTGTCATCATAAGCTATCCCTCTTAATTCTGGAATCCACCGAGTGAACCTCCTCTGCATCCCCTCCAATGCCAGTACATCCTTTCTCAAGTAAGGAAGCCAAAACTGTACATAGTACTCCAGGTGTAGCCTCACAAATAGCCTTTGTAGCCACAACATAATCTTTTTGATTTTAAATTCCATTCCTCTAATAATGAAGGATAATATTCCATTTGCCTTCTTAATTGCCTGATATTGCCTATGTTGTACACCAAATTGCTATATGTTGGAAGTGGACAAACAAAACTTTCCTACATTTTTCATTTTCATTGAAATTATAAATACTTACTGAAAGTGTATTTACTCTATCAGTGGACTAAGCAATCGGATTCATTCTTAATTCTTTGAATAGTTAATGTGCCTTATCACAACAATGTGAAAGGAACCGTTTGAGATTCAGAAGCACAATTATGTTTGATATTTGTCGGCCCACTGTTGACTGGAATAAATGTACTACCTCATGAATGTGTGGAAATAGTGGCACGTTTATGAGTGCAGAACACAAGTGACATCTACTGAATAAATAATGGTACTACAGAAAGGTAAAAAAGGCCGGGACTGAGGGGGGGAAAAAAACACATCTTAGAACATATTCCACTAAACAGAAGTCTTTTTTATCTTTCCCAAAGTATTCCGAGTGTTACTATTAATCAGAGTTTGAACAAAACTACTTTGCTTTAGATTAGTCAGGTAACAACTTAAGTTGCTGCATTGAGTTAGAACACAGGAAATGTAGAGGCTGTTTAGCCACTTGTGCTTGTTCTGCTATTCCAGTGGGACCATGTCTGATCCATGATGTAAGTCCATTACTTTTTTGGGCCATATCCTTCCTTATCTTTGGTCAACAAAACAAGACCATTAACCTCAGATTAAAGTTAACAATTGATCAGTCCTCACCTTTTATTTGTGGGAAAGAGTTCCTAAAATTCTACCACATTTTTGCATACAGAAATGTTCACTAATTTCACTCCTGAAAGATTTAGCTTTAATTTTTAAACTATGCTCGCTGAGCCCTAGGCTGCTCATAGTTTCTTCTGATCCACTTGATACCTTGCCAATTTTCCAAATTTGATGTTTTGCTGATCAGCCAAACTCAACTTTTACATCACATGGTTAAATGGTTCGTTAGTTGGAATTAAGTAATGGAATAACAAAGTGAGAATTTGGCACTGAAAACTCAAATTATCACGGAGCAACCATGAATTGAACTTGATTATTTACTGGCCCAGTAATCTCATTGGTGTGTTGCAACTTGCCCACCACAGTAGTGCATTGTTCATTGGCTTAGAAACTACATGAGATCATCATTGAACAGTTACGCTGTTAGCAGTAATTAAAGTTACAAGCTTTCAAACAGAATTTTCATAAAAGTAAATAATGATGGAGAAAAGATACCAGCAGCAACAGCTGTGCTTTACTAGCACCATGAAAAAAAATCCTGTCCTTGAGATTTCAGCAATCTTAAAGCTTTCTTTCTTTGCTACTTATTTGTGCATTCAGTGCTTAGAAATATGTTAAAAAGTCACTGCAACTTCCAACTATAGAATAAACTTTGCAGCACATAGTTTTATTTCTTCACAGAGAGTAGCCTATATTTTTTAACCATTTTGACATAAATCAAAGAGTTATATTATTTTGCACAGAGCTGGGAACTAATTGTTAAGTGTATATGTATCCCAGGGAGCCACATGTTACTGCTGAACTGCAATGCCGTGACAAGTAACAATGTTTCAATCTACCAGCCACCAGGAGAGCAGTAAGAAATTAACTCAAAAAAGCTCCTGCATTTTGCACCTAACTCTGATTATTTCTAATGGAAATAAAATTCTTAGTTCAGATGTTTTAAAATACAAGGAGTAGCAAATCAGTAGGTTAATGCAAAGTGACATTCAACAGTCAGTCAACTATCATTTGTTATTATTAGTGCTGGAATTTCCAGTAGAAATGACATTTGTTCTGCAATATTTAAGAGTGCATCTTTCTTTCTACCTTTATGTCTCCAGATCACATCTGTTATGAAGATATGATGTACTGTACCTTTAAGACAGTTAAAAGATGGCATAACTACCTGACAGCACCAAGTGTTCTGCATAAGATACAATGTAACATGTGGTCCAGGAGCTAGGGTAGCTGGTTGCCTAGAGACAAAAACAAATTTGAATTATACTCCCCAAAAATACCAAACTCCAATCAAGTTTGAATTTAGTATATTGACAATATTAAAAGCCAATGACAACCCAATGTTTTGGGGGTATAAGACCAGGAAAAATTGAACAGTTGAGGGAGAACTGCCAAAAGATCAACGGATATAGACTGCTAGTCAGAACCGAGAGGTACCTGTCTCGAGAAGGTGTTTGCACAGACGAAAAAACATCAACAGCAACCTGGAGAGCAAATCTACAGAGGAAGATATAAAAAGAATATCTTCCTCTGTAGATTTGGATGGTTGGTTTTGAGCTTTGAATTGTTGGTAAATCTTAATCGGGGTTTAATCAGGCTGGTATTGTAGAGGGGAAAGGAAAAGATAGGTTCAAGGAAGGAATTGTAAATAGTTGTCAGCTAATTATTCTCCGTTATACTGTAAGAAATAAAATTGTTACTTTTTACTTGAATTAGTTCTTGGCCTCTTGAATTTTCACAGATTACGGCTGGGGATAAATCTTTTCTGTATTGCTGGTTTAAATCAAGCAGGAAGGTTTACCCCATGTTGTAACACATCAAATGAATGACCACAATTCAAACTGATGGAAGTTCTTATGCCATGCCAGTTGGTACTCTGGCTTCAACTGGAGCGCAAATATTTATGCTCACTTTACCTTAATTTAACCATTCAATACAAAGTGTATTAATGAGCACATCTGCTAATGCAGCGTGTCTAAACCAGGTTAAACAGGGCCTGATATGTTGCATGTTTTTTAAAAAATAAAAATAACTATTAAAAAAGACTCAAGGTTGACAGTGTTTGGCACTCTGCATCAAAACGTCTGTTCCTATTCCTGTTTCTTCTGTTGTGGCTCCCTAATACTTGGTGCAACTGTGGGATGGAGGGGAGGCAAAAGCAATGATTATGGAACTATCATGTCGTAGAATCAACAGGATGAACTTTTGAAAAAATATTAAAATCTTACTTTGTCATCCCCTGTTAGATCTTTGGCCATTGTCCAGAATAATCAATTAAAATAACATTTTCAGGTCAAGGATCACGTTAACTCTGATTTCTCTCCTCAGATGCTGCCAGACCTGCTGAGTCTTTCCAGCAATTTCTGTTTTTGTTTCTGTCTTTCCTTGGTAACTATTGCTCAATACTGCAGCAAAGAATTTTCTTGGACGGTTATATAAAATGTTTTACAAAAGTGTAAAGACGGCTAAATATTATCTATATTTCAAAATCTAATATAAGAGAGTAACAAAGAACAATAAAGCTGAAATATAACAAACACAGACCAATGTAACTGTCATTTTTTTGTAAAAAGTGCT
Source organism: Chiloscyllium plagiosum (assembly GCF_004010195.1). Taxonomy (NCBI): domain Eukaryota; kingdom Metazoa; phylum Chordata; class Chondrichthyes; order Orectolobiformes; family Hemiscylliidae; genus Chiloscyllium; species Chiloscyllium plagiosum. Next base: position 15,197,952 of record NC_057729.1, read on the forward strand.
TTACAGATTGAACAGACAAATCAGATTTAATGCTTTTACAATAAATAAGTCCAAGAAGCAGACCACCAGGATTTCTGCTCTACATCATTTTGTCTCAAACAACAAAGCATCCACACACACATTTCTTAAAGAAAAATGAAATTAAATTATGTAATAGAGCCTCTCTCAGATATACCATTACTGTATTTTCTCTCCTCTTAACTATGGATAACATACAGAATGTTTATAGACATCAACTATTCACTGGCTGCTGTATAAGTGCCTATTGTTCTTTTCTAGCTGACAGAGGTTGTAACAAGGACGTGCAATGTCATCCCCACTGGCAGTTTTGTCTATAGCAGTTTGTAAGCAAGTAGCAGTAAACTACGAGTTATTCTGGTGTCAACACGAATTGGCGATAACTCAATTGATGAATTGTTTGGATAATGCAAACTTTTTTTTTACTGAACGGGCATTGCAATTCTCTATAGCGATCTTCTACAGCGCCATTCTCTGTATCAGTTTTCTACGGCACAAATTTATATCGTGCAAGGTTGTAGAGGGACACAACTGTCCAGTTATCCCACAAGGCACTGTACCAGAATGCTCCTGCAGTGCACAGCACTCTCCTGATATGCGAGTGATGTAAGAAAAAAAGCTTTTGCACTCAGTGAGTACTTGGGGACTGACTGCACAGCCTGGAAGTGTGGTGGAGGCAGGTTCAATCAAGGTATTCAACAGGGCATTGGACGATTGTGGATAGAAAGTCTGCAAGGATATTGGGAAAAGACTAGGTAATGATGCTCGTTTAGAGAGCCAGTACTGTCATGATGGGCTGAATGACCTCTATCTGTGTCATAATAATTCTATGATATAAAATACTCATGGTTTGTAACAATCAAAGATGGGATAAGTGGCCAAATATTTAGATTTATAGCGGGCATTGCACTAAAAAGCATTCTGCAAATTGATAAATTAGCATTTGGTAATACTTTGATACACTGCACAGAACCAGGAAATCCTAAGTAGGTTTCTCTGGCTAATAAGTATTGAACAATGGTCACTGGAGAGTCAGCATGAATGGCCTCAGAATGCAATTGGCCTCAGAACCTTAGAAAGGGGGCCCAGTGTGGTTTGAGACTGAGTGATATTTGTTTAAAAATCTATGACTGGAATCATTCAGGAAGTGGGTGGTGGTTGAATGTGCTGGGGGAAGGGTGGGCTGGGTAGTGAGGAGGAGAGTAGCCTGAATGTTCTACCAAGAGAAATGTCAAAGGGAAAAGCATTGATCAGCAATCTGATATGTTCCTACCTCTAGCTGATCTTCCCAGAGACAGGTCATCACTGCCAGAGGCTACTCATTTCAGCAATGGCAGGTAGCCATTGACACAATTAACATCCCTTGTGGAAGCAGATTGAGGGCGCCACTGAGCACTCAACAGAGGTCCAAGCTCAACCTATGCCTACTGTTTCTGGCCTGGCAGCTGTGGGGTCACCTCTTTATAAGGGAAGTGCATGCCTCTTCAGTGGGCATCTCAACATATGTTGAATGCCTACCCCTCTCCAGGTGAGGGTGCTATCCTTCTAATACACAGCTCTGTGATTGGGCTTGCAGTCTCAGGAACCTGTTGGCCACCCTTATATGAACGGCAGAACAAGAAAGGGTCTTTTAAAATGACTGCTTCCAGGATGATGTCCCAAGCAGACACATGGACAATTAGTGATATCAGAGTTCGAGTGAGAGGATAGCCCTGACTCTCACCCAAATCGTAAGATTACAATATTCCAGTCTACATATCAAACGAAAATTAAACTTTCTTATGCCAGCTACACAAATAGTCAATTGACACCAAATAGACGTGGTGATAATAGTGTGATGACAAATACAGCCAGTACTAGAGGAATTGAGTTTGTACTTTCAGAGAAGAGCAATGGGATAGAGGAGGAACAGAAGACTCTTCTGTGTTGAGAGTCAAGAATTGACAGATGATTGAGGAAATATTAGAATTTGTGAATCTTGATGTACATTGGCGTACATTAAAGGGGACATTACAGATGACATAACCATGAAAGGCATCATTGCTACTCGTATTGACTCCCCTAGGGTGGGAACAAGGTTCAAGGTTTTTTTGTTAAACTCTGTTTTTGTTTGGAAAAACAAAAGCAGGGAACACATTCCCAAATCAATGTACCTATTGTCACTTATATGGTAATGAGTAAAGTGCCATACAAGAATCTTATCTTGGAGAAATGGGCAATTTTCAAATGCGTTTAAATCAGATTTTCACAATATAGTTGGGAACTTAAGCTAAATTTGACTACTGCTGACTGGGCTTTTCTGGGCTTGGAAAAGATGATGGAAAAAGGGAGGTAGGTACTGATTTGTCTGAAACATGTTCTTTATATATCCTCTGAGTTATATGGCATTTATTAAGTCAACACATCCATGAGTTAACTGCACCATAAGTTCTACTGATTTCAAAGAATGTCTTTAAAATGTTTAATGCACACACTGGGTGTTAGCAAAGGAATTACATTCTATGTAAAGTACAATATTGTAATGATCATGATGCCAATGTTATTGGACTTCCCTGCATTTAAAAATTAATGCTGCCCATCATTTAAAGCCATTCCTTAAGTATTCCCTGTGGGAATCTAGGTAATTTTATAATTTTCTGGCAATTTTCGGCACCACAATCTGTTCTGTTCAGTGCAGTGGAACTCCCATTGTTGATATATATCCCAAAAAGTTTAAATCCATGCATTATCAGAGCCATTGATTTACAGTGACTGAATAAAACAATTTTTGTTTAATTCAGATAAACTTTAGAATTTCTGCTGCTGTTATGGAATTGAGTTACATAATTCTGCTTGCTTTACATGAAAACAATCCAGCAGTGCCATCATTATTGCATGATCTTTTATCAATGCACTTAATTTTCACCTCTACCCTTTAAAATTTATCACAGTGTAGTAAGATGGCATATATGATATGCATGGTAAAAGATTGGAATCTGGTTTTTCGTAACTGTTGAATAAGGATTCAGAAAATCTAGTGTAACTAAGGAGTGGGGTTTGTAGCACCAATTGTACTTTATGAACTAAAGTGGGATACATCAGTCTTAAACAACCAAGGAGGGGTCATCAATGCACAAAGGTGGGAGACTTTTCAGCACTATGAATTTAACTTTGAGAAATGGGTTTCCCTCTTCTCATGCCAACTTAATGCCTATTTACACTCAACCTTGTTCTACTTCACCAAACGTGCCAACTCACCCAGAATTCACAAATATCCATGCATTTGTTATTTAAGGTTCCTTATCGCAAATTAAATTCTATTGAGGAAAGCACTGTCAGAGATAAAAAAACACATTTTAACAGGTCTTTGAAGGTTGACACTTTTTGACAAGTCTTCACGCTTCTTAACAGGATTAAAACTTCATGACAGATATTGCAGCTCTAAGAGTTTTACAAATTTCTTGCACACAAACCATTGTATAGTTAACACCTCCAAAGCAGATCTGATACCACACCAAGGGGCACCTGAAATGTTTCCCAAAGGATGCCTGGCCTCTATCTCCAAAGTATCTTGAGACTTTGATCAGAAGAGCACATCAGCTTTCCAAAGGGGTACGCTGGCTCTCCAAGCAAAATGGATTGAGAACAGACCTGCTCTGAGCTGTGCACTTCAGGCTCTATCCAGTGAAATTACCAAAATTGGACATAAATAGTGACCATTTAGTTGTCAGCTATCTTTAGGAACCGTGTATCCATGAAGCCTGAGTTAACTCCATTTCTGCTGCAGAGAAATGGGATGGGCCATGTGCACAGGCAGCACTTATTCTAGGCCACTTCCACCATTTTCTCTACATCACAGAGCCTCTCTAACCTGGTAAGTTCAGATCCATTGTCTTTCTAATAGATTATTAAAATAAGACCCAAACTTCACATCCCTGCCACCAGGTCAATGCACATGAAGTGTTACACAATGCAAAGAAAATCAGGGGTACCGTCCATGGTGTCCTGGTCAATTGTTCTCTCCAATCAATATCAATTTCTTTGCAAAAGTATTGATTTTGGGAACTTGCTGTGCACAAATCAGATGTAACTTTTCCCAACCGTATGGTAATTCAAAATGTTTTGTTCCTTTAAAGAATTTGCAGATATCCTGAGGTCATGAAAGGTGTGATATGAATATAAAATAATTATTTAACCATACTGTAAAGAGCAAACCTGGCATTTGGTAAAATTAGCAACTGGACAATGTGGAGATTCACTTTTCTTTTTGGTGGAGTCATGTTATCTGCCAAGCTGTAGAAATAAGCATTAAGGTTTGGGGGCAAGAGTGAGGGACCAGCTTAACAAATATTGTACTAGTGACAAGAAACAGGTATATGTGCATGATGAGGGTGGGGCATTATGTGTCAGGGTCTGGGAGCACTAGAGAGGATGTGAGGATGCAGTTGTGAAAAATAAAGATTCAAAAACATGTCTTTCCTTAAGCACTGAGACCTGGTTAATTTATTTAGATAACCAAATATTTCTAAACATCTTCTTAAAAGTAATCATAAACTAAAATGGAGCTAGTTACTTCATCCCATCATTCTCTCTGTAGCATGTACATCTCTAAAATGTAGCCTTTTTCTCTCTGAACATTGCAAATGAATTAATCTTTTCATCATGCAATTCAAAACCTTCCCAAAAACGACGAATGAGAACTTATTGTATCAAGTGGAGACTGATCTGCATTGTGAAAAATAACTGTTTCTTAGATTGTTCATTTCACAGTCTCAATGTTTTTGAACAATAATTTCTGAACTGTACACAAATAAAGTACATGTTAATTAAATGCTTTGCATATGTGTCAGGTACTCTCTCTACTGAAGCATTCATGTAAGTGTTTTATCTCCTTGAAAAATAGTTTATCTGGACAATTTTGAAATTATCTACAAAAGCATACAAATGAATATGATGTGGAGATGCCCGTGTTGGACTGCAGTGGACAAAGTCTGAAGTTACACGACACCAGACTATAGTCCAATAGGTGTATTTAAAATCGCAAGATTTCAGAGCACAGCTCTTTTGTCAAGTGAAGGCTTCGCGTGATGAAGGAGCACTGCTCCAAAAACTTGTGATTTTAAATACAGGTAAACCTGTTGGACTATAGCCTGGTGTTAAAATAATATTCATTCACTTGAACAAAATCAGAAGTCACATAAGCAAAGAAAATAACACTTTGTGTCTATGCAGTTAAATGTAAAAATCCACAAGTAGGTGTTAGTGATTTTCTGCTCCTCGGGTTGTGCTATTGAGATTCTGGCAAATGCAAATAGTCTGAAAAACTATGAATTGATGTGAACTATGACTTAAGAAATGTAACTTCGCAATAGCGAATGTGGATAGTGTTTAATGAGGTGTAATTTAACTTTTAATGACTTTCAAAGGCCATACTAATAATGATCAACCTCCCTAAATAAACCAATTTTATATTGCTGTAAAATCAAATTTCTCCATTATGATTAAAGCAAAACATTCATGTTTTAAAAATAGGTTATTTATTCTTGTGTGGTCATATTTTATTTTCAATCTTGCTCCCATGTGGTTGTTCCAATTTTTATCTTGTCCTTTTCTTAACCATTTTACAATAATAGAAATGTGTTTTATGCATTTTACTGCAATATGAACTTTTTTCAACGTGGTGGGTTACTTAGCCTGCTTGATGTCTTAAGTTGACAGTAAAATGAAAGAATTAGTGAGAATGACGAAATCCATACCACAAAGATCACCAAACCTTTTGCTCTGTTTTCTTCAAGGACAATGGAACAACATTACTTTCCTCACCCTCTGAAATTAGGGAAATATATACCATGGTTCTATGAATAAATCCCTGCTTATATTACTGGATTATATTCCAAAACCATCCATCCGCTTAAAGGGCGATATTTTTATGCAAAAGAATAAAAAAGAAACAAGATGAGATTTAGTACATCATTTCTTCTTTATCCCATAGGATAGTGGCAACTCTGCTCCTTTTAAAAATAAACTGGTTCTAAAGCACTTTGTGATGTTCTGCTGTTTTTAAAGGTGACATATAAATGCACATCTTTGCATATTAAATACCTACAATTGTATTGAAAAACAGCTGCAGCTAAACTGTTTTAAATTCAGGATATTTATTCCGCAATTATCTCAAATTTGATGAATTCTGTGATTCAGGAATTGTCGCCTTAGCTTGACATACATTTTTGTGTAGCCAGTACAAACATATGAAAGGCTGTGATTATTTAGAATAAATTACAAAATAGGTTATATTTTGAATTGTTCTACGGTTGAAAATTTAATTTATCACACATTTAACTATTTCCTTGAATATACGTTAGATTATATTTTGGAAAAATTGCCTCAGGAAACAGGCTCAGCTCATTTTATTCATTGTATCTTTTTAATATTTTATAGAAGGAAAAGATTACTGATTACTCTGCAACTTGAATGTTGTTTCTGTAATTGTGGGCTGGCTACAAGATATTCTCATTCAATTTTCATTGAAGGGAATGGAACTTGCAAAGAGCAAGTCCTAGCAAGCCCTGTGACTGGCTGCTTTTACTATTAATCAATAATACATTGTTGCAAATGAAAGTGTATGTGTTATAGCTTGAGTCTCTTCCACTGGCACTAGGAATCTACAGGAAATCTACTCAGTTTTTTTTTAACAAGTCTGTACAGTTCAAAAAATGAGAACAACACTGTATCACTAACTGTAATGGAGAAAGTAAGATGAAGGTCAAAAGAACTTTTTAAAAGTGGACCTATTTAAATGAGTCTGTTTATCATCTAATTTATTGGTAGATTTTACCAACAGCTTGTGCTTCATTCATTATTTTATACGCCTGCAATGAATCATCATCCGTATTTTTCAAACATCTTGACCTCATTCATTTGCTATATTTTTAACTGCAATTTGCTAATGGCCTACAAATACAAAACATTTATGCCAATCAAATGTAAATGTGACAGAAATTTGCATGTCTACAGATTGGTCATATTTGTCTTGCATAACCAATCAAAATCAGTGAAGCAAAAAATATAATAGATGGGTGAATCTTTAAGTACTATGAAAAATAGTTGGTAAGAACAAACATTTTACTAGTTAGAAGGTAGATGTGGACTAATTATTTTTCGGTAAATTGATGCTCTTGTTAGTATGTTGAAGGATTTTTTTCATTTTAAGAGGTCTTTATTATATAATTACATTACATCGGCTCCAAAATACACTGAATAATGGGATTTTTACTAATTGTTTTTAATTTGTATTCCATTGCACAATAATTCAAGATTCTGTGAACAACTTTAAATGATGACAACCAGTTTATTCTCACTTTGAGTGAAGGTGGATTCAAATTAGGTGAGGATTTCAGTATATGGGTAGATAGACAAGATTGAGACTGCCAAATATGAATCTATCGAAACAACAAACTGAAAATAATTTCAACATTATTGCTTCAAAGAAGAAAAATGCAGAGCCTTGTAATCCAATGTCAACAATGATTTAGAAGAGAGGAAATAAAACAGAAAATGTTGGAAATACCTAAGGTCAGGCAGCATCTGGGAGAGAAAAGCAGAGTTAATACTTAAGGTCTGTTACCTTCAGAATTGGGATAAGTTATAAACAGATTAGGTTTTGAATGAGTGGGAGGGAAGAAAAATGAGACTTGTGACAAGTGGAGAGGGGAACATTTGAATGACAAATGTTTCACACAAGAGTGGTAATGGGACAATCGAAAATCAACAATCCAGGGGAGAGGTGATGTCAGGATCAGAAAGGCTGTCATCTGAAAGCAAAGTAAAGGAATAAGAGAAGAAACAAAGACCAAAAAAATGGACGAAGTTAAAAAAATCACACAACACCAGGTTATAGTCCAACAGGTTTATTTGGAAGCATCAGCTTTCGGAGCTCTGCTCCTTCATCAGGTATTTGATGAAGGAACAGTGCTCTGAAAGCTAGTGCTTCCAAATAAACTTGTTGGACTATAACCTAATGTTGTGTGATTCTAGTTTTGCCCACTCAGTCCAACACCTGCTCCTCCACACCAAAAAAATGGATATAGAGAAAGCAAACTCAAGTTAAATTCAGAAGGCTGCAGAGAGCCTGGTGGGAAAATGAGATACTTTTCCTTGAATATGTATATTGAGCTTCACTGGAATATTGCAACAGGCCATGGACAGATTTGGTGAAGTGGGAACAAGGTGGAGAATTATAGTGCCAAGCAACTGGAAGCTTTAATTCACACTTCCAGATAGAACAGAGATGTTTAGCAGGGCATCATCCAGCTTATGGCTGTTCTCCTAAATGTAGTAGACACCACATCGCATAAACCATGTTTTCCCAAGTCCTGACAGAAAGTTTAGCTCCCAGAGATTGTGTAATTTCTAATATTCTCACCAATCACAGATCACTTTGCTTAGCCTTGGAAAGCACAAATTCTGTCAACTGTAATGGCTTAAATATGTTTTGCATATGAAGTGAGGACTTCTTTGCTTAGTTGATGTTTTGCACGTTTTGTGAAGTTGGATTTGCTCCATCAGTGTGAAAGTTTCAGGCAGACTATATCCCTGGAGCAGTTTCTTCAAAAGCTTTATTGCCATAACACTATTTTTGCTGCTATTTTGCAGGACAGCAGATGCAAATACACTTTTGAAATGTAAATGTTAAATTGCATTAAGCTGTACCGAACGATTTTGACCTAACCAATTATTAAACTCACATTGCTAGACACACTAATCATAAAGATAATATCGCTGCCCAGTATAACTGAATTGCTAGATTTTCATTTTTCATCAAATAGAGTTGGTCTTTCTTCAAAGATTTTCATACAGAATTACATAACATGTGATCGTCATTCTTCTCTGTTTTGAGCACATATTTCATGGCTCTTGTGATGAAGTGGTAGTATCCCTATCTCTGGTCCAAAAGACCCAGGTTCAAGTCCTTCCTGCTCCAGAGATGTATAATAACATCTGTGAACTGGTTAATTAGAAACTTAGGTTGTTTTTCTTTTCAATTTTGAAATAATCATTTCATAGGTGCTCTTGCATTAGTGTCTCTATCTCTGAACCAGGAGGCTCAAATGCTGCAGGTTGATTAGGAAATACTGAACGTTGTTATACTGAGCCTCAATATTATAAATCTCCTGAAACTCTCAAGTGGTTAGTGCTGTTGCTGAACAGGCAGGACATTGATAAGTGTCAGAATCTAGTTAGTTGATGGTGGTGTTCTCAATTCTGCTTCTTTCCATCAGTGAGTTCTGCTGGTGTGTGGGACAAAATAGTTTGCAAGCTCTGTCTCGGTAAAAATGCTCTCGGACTTGAAGCATTAGTGACAGATAATCATTTATGAAAGGGATTCTGACTGCAAACTGGAAACCATTAAAGACCTTTGATCACAGTGACCAATCATGAAAAGTCATCTTTATCTTGTGCTTTAAGTCAATATGGATGGATTGATATACCAGTTTGGAGTATCTTAGGGCTGTTGGTATCTGGTCATACAATGTCGCTGAGGCTGCCAGCTCCTTAAGTAAGAATCTTCAATTGTTAATACTGCAACATTCTTTTATTTGCATCTCTACATTGTAGATGATCACTCTAGTGCTATGGCTAAGATCTCTCTCTTCAAATACCAGAGTGATGTGATCAGTCAGTTCATTTTATGATATAAATCTTATTGTACCAGAACGCTACTGTAAAGGGACTTCTGTAAGTGTTTATTAGTCCTGGTTTTGCCTTGAACCACTTAATGAGTACTGAGTATCTTCAAATCAGTTAGGAGAAAGTGAGGACTGCTGGAGATCAGAGCTGAAAAATGTGTTGCTGGAAAAGCGCAGCAGGTCAGGCAGCATCCAAGGAGCAGAAGAATCGACGTTTCGGTCATAAGCACTTCTTCAGGAACCTGAAGAAGGGCTTATGCCCGAAATGTCGATTCTCCTGCTCCTTGGATGCTGCCTGACCTGCTGCGCTTTTCCAGTAACATATTATTCAGATCTTCAAGTCAGTGCGCAATTAGATCTTGCCTGCATTTAATCCTCTTTTGAAATGATTCGTATGTAAAATTGATTAATGTAAATTGGGTGCCCAATCTGAATTGGCTCCAGTTTGCAGGGCTAGCCTACCGATAATGGGGCTGATTCAACTAAAATTAGATTGATTATTTTCAGTTGCTTCTATGGACTTGCTGGATATTTCAATATAAATACTGTTCTAGTTTCACTGCAGCAACCCAGTGCGAACAATAACTCCAACCCAAGCATTATACTTTCAGATGTTGACTGAACTGAATATTTTTGTCTTTTAAATTTCAGAACATCAATTTTTGCAGCTCTTTTAACTTTAGCAGCATACAATTCCACTTGTTATTCCTTTGTTCCCTTTATGTTCTTCATGAAACAAACTTTTTTAAATTTTTGATTTCCCATGGTTCAGAAAGCTCACTCAGTTTGGGTGCTACATTTAGAACTTCCATTCTGTTTATTCTAGTGTTAATATTTAGAATTATTGAGACCACTAAGTCTTGTCTACCCCATGTCATGCTAGTGACCGATATTTAAAGACATTAAGTGGTAGACATAGTCCAAGTCCAGAGCAATTTTCTTCAAACCACTGAAGACTATGACCTAATGCATAAAAAGCTATCAAACATTCTTCACTAAAATTTCACTTTGCAAAATCTTGAACCTCAGGAATTGTTCTTCTGAGTGAGTTTTCAATACTGGATTGGCAATTGTGTTCCAAAAGTAATTAAACTGCTGTCAAAACAATAGCATTGTAATGCCAATTAGTTTGTGGACCTTAGACACACGTGGAAAAGCACAAGATTATATGTTTTATCTAACTAAAGCCTAAAAATAAACCTGTGTTAGCGAAACAATTGTATCTGTAATCCTCTGTAGGCAGCACCACAATATCCAACCACATGTCTGTACAGTGCCATGATTTAATGGCAGGTGATGAATGCATTGTTACTTTAAAAATAAGGATCTTTGTGATGCTGGTCAGCACAGTCTTGAATCTTCATGTTTAACAAAAATACTTGATTGTCATGGTTGGAAATGATGCTGTACTTTTTGGAACACAAGCTCAAAATCTTTAGAAAAAGCAAACCTCCCTTTCTATTCATTGTCTTCAATCCTCCTTCCCCTTTGAGTTACTCCAACTCTTAAAGAGGAAGTGTGAATTTGTAAAAGAAAAGAGGCTGTAAATATCCTTCAAGCCCCGGTCCATTTCGTTCCATATTCCTCTTGCATGTTTCGTTGCTTCGTCGAGCAAGTTCAGTGTCACAGTCTGAAGCAGAGCCATTGAAAATGTTCCAGTTTTGGGAAGTATTTGTCAGTGCTGTGAGCTGTAACTGGGGATGGTTTCTGCACGAGGAATCCTCAGTGGATACGAATCATCTAAACACAAAGTGGGAGTAAAAATATTTGTTTAGAAAATAAAGTATGCACAAGAACTAAAAAGCCTTTGAATGAACCTTAATTTGAATTAAATAGGATAATGAACAATGATTTTTTGATATCAAATTCCCTTTACAGTTTCAAAACATGACTCTTTCCATCAATGGAACATTTTTAATATCAATCCATTTTGTATCATCATTTATTTATTAACCTACAAAGCATCAACCAGTCTCTGGACAGATATTAAGGAAAATTGTGCTGGCTCTTGGCAGAGTTACATTGAATACTGTCAAAATTTACATTTGAATCATCTTCCTATCAAAGCAGAACCTACACTTCCATGTTCACTCAATTCATTTCCAGTGATTTAAAGATAGCCCATTTTTAAAGTCTTGTCAAGACTTCAGTCTTCTTCTAGGGCTCCAGGTGCAATATTTTAAAGATGACTTTAAAAAAACACACAAACACTACCTTATGACAGAAACGTTTGTTACTTAGGAATGATGACCAGGCCATAAGTTCATTCCATGATATTTTGAGGACTTTGAGCTTTAATTTGCTGCAGGGAAGAAGCAGATTGCTGAAGCAAACCTCAGGGACAATGCAAGCATAATGAATGGCAATGCTGCTTTTTCTGAGGGTTTGGCAGCTGTATTGTACATTGGCAGCAATGAGCAAAAACGTTTATGCCACATCACATCTTTTCTCTTTTCCATCTCTCCTTAACAACATCAGTTGGTAGCAAACCAGCAGCCTATTCACACTACAAACAATGTCCTTTTCTTTACTGGGATCAGGTCCCATAGAAATGGAAACTCTCCAGCATGTAAATGAAGTGATCATTACTCATGTACTCCGCAATATTCAAGCAAGTGCCAGATGCATGTACCTACACAATTTTAGCAGTCTTGATGATCAGCGTGAGAGTATTGATTTGATCTTTCATGCAGTACCAATAGAATGCTTAGTTAAACTGAAGCATATAGATGACCCAGTAGAGATCAACTAATCCAGCACTGACTGGGAATCAAAACAGGGGTTTCCCTGTCCTCCATGGTTCACAAGATAATATTGAGTAATCCTGGAGGAAAAATCAGAGACTCTTTTTATGGCAGAAGGTTTTGGAAGCTAATGAGAGCAGTCTACACAGAGGGATTGCAACCAGAGCTACATTTGTGGCACCATGAATAGTTTGGACATAGGGGAGGAGGAAGAAAGGAAGAGTAATAATGATAAGAAATACATTTATTCAGGAAACAGATGAGTGTTTCTATGGCTGTAGATATAATTACAGGTGGCATTTTGCTTCCCTGGTGCTAGGATTAAAAATATCACAGAACAACAGCAGGGTATTCTTTTAGGAGGAGGATGAACAGCCAGAAGTTGTGGTCCATGTTGATACTACTTTCTTAGGAAGGCCAAGGTTGGAGGGGTGGAAGGGTTACGTGGGTTAAATATTGTCCTTCAATCAGAATTTAGGGCACTAGGTAGAAAATTTGCAAGCTGGACCTCAAATGTAGTAATCCAGTTTATTTCTACATGCATAGGATTGCACAAAATGGAGGATAAGGCATCTGATTGCTTTTTTGGAAAGCTGATGCGGGGATAGAACTTTAGATTCCTTGGATTGGCTCTGGGGAAAGCAGCTCCTAGATAAGGTAGACTGGTTGCTTCTGAATATAACTGGGACTGATCTCCTTGTATTAGATTGTTCTAATACTGTTTTGGAGAACTTGAAAATAATTCAGCAGGGGTATAGGATTCAAACATAGATTAGACAAAAGTACCAGGGTGCACAAAATTCTTGGGGAGAGAGACAGCTTTCGTACGGGGGTGGCATGGTGGCTCATAGCGCCAGGGACCTGGGTTTAAATCCAGCCTCAGGTGACTGTCTTTGTGGAGTTTGCACATTCACCCCATGTCTGCTCCTCCTATAGTCCAAAGATGTGCAGGTCAGGTGAATTGGCCATGTTAATCTGTCCATAGTGTTAGGTGCATTAGTCAGAGGGAAATGGGTCTGGGTTGGTTACTCTTCAGAAGGTCAGTGTGGACTTGTTGGGCTGAAGGGCCTGTTTTCACACTGTAGGGAATCTAATCTGTACAGAACAGAAAGCCAATAGCCTAGTTAGAGTAAGGGAGAAAAATGAAGACGAAAGCAAGTTGTAATGCAAATACATGAATGCATGAAATATAGCAAATAAGGTTAGGGAGTTACAGACATAGATTTCCATGTGGAAGTATGGTGTTGTGGTGATAACAGCAAAGATCTGGCTCAAGGAAGGGACAGAGAAAAAGATCTGACACTAGAATTGTTCAAAATTGATCAGGGTTAAGTGTTGGATAGATTATTGATATTTAATAGCTAGCAAGGCACCAAGACTGGACAGGATGTATCCAAAAATACTGACTGAGGTGAGATTGAAAATTGCAGGTGCACTGGATATAAACCTTCAGTATTCCCAAGATTCTGAGGGGTCTCAGAAGACTTCAAAAGTGCAACAATACAGTCTTGATCAAGTAAAAGATGCTCAGAAAAGACAGGAAATGAATAAAAAGTGGAGGAGTGGCAGAATTGATTAAGGACAGCATTTCAGTGCAGGAAAATGACTTTCTTCCAGTGTATATTAAGGTTAGAATCAATCAGGTTAGATACAAGGAACAAAAGGGATGCCTTGCATAGTCTGTAGATAGCAAACTAGGGGGAAGGACATGAACAAAATGCAAGGAGATTATGGAAAGATGCCTACATTGTAAAAGTAGTTAAAATTGGGAAGGGAAACAGGGACTATCACTAATGATAATTTAAAGGTGCGTTCAGAAGAATTTCTTACAACTGTATGTAATCAGTTGGTCCTGGATCTTGGAAATGAGGTGGGCCGAGCAGATTAGATGTAAATGGGGAGCATTGAAGAGGTGGTGGTAATGGATCATGAGGTTTAGGATTATGTTGATAAATACAATAGGCAATTCACAGTAAGAATAAGTCACAGGTGGTGCTTTGACTTGAATAGGGCAGGAATGGAATCACGGCAGATTGACTGGAACAAAAGGATTGATGGGAAAACTTTTAGCTGAACAATGGATAACTTTTAAAGAGTAGATAGTTTAGGTAGAATCCAAGGTATATTCACTCGAAAGGGAAGGCAAACAATTCTAAAACACCTAGATGTAGAAAATATAGAAATTTTAAATAAGGAACAAAAATTATGCTTATGACAGCTGCCAAGTAGAATACAAAAGGTTTGAAGAAATGTGAAAAAGCATATTAAAGAAAGATGGATTATAAAGGATCCTGGTAGGTAAATAATGGAGAATTGCAAAGTCTTCTACATGTACATCAATAGCAATAGAGTGGTAAAAGGAGTAGGGCTGATTTGGAATCAAATAGAGCATTTAAACATGGAGGCAATGGGCATAGCTTCAGTGTTAGATGAATACTTTGCATCTGTCTTTACCAAGGTGGTAGTGCTACCTAGGTCATGGCGACAGAGAAAAAGATCCAATACTAGAAATGTTCAAAATTGATCAGGGATAAGTGCTGGATAGATTATTGATGTTTAATATCCGACAAGGCACCAGAATTGGAGAGGATGTAACTGAAAATATTGACTGAATAAAGACTGGAAATTGCAGGTGCACTGGATATAAACTTTCAGTCTTCCCCAAGATTCTGGGAGGTGTCAGAAGACTAAAAATTTGCAAACAATACAGTCTTGATCAAGAAAGTTTGTAAGGAATAAGCCCAGCAATTAAAGATCAGTCTACAGTTCCCAGGATGTAAAGAAAAGCCTGGGAACTACAGACCAGTAAACTTAAAATCTGTGGTAGGTAAGTTATTTGAGAATATTCTGAGGGATAAGACACAGGTGCATTTGGAAAGACATGGTTTGATTAGGAATAGTCATCATGGCTTTGTGAGTTGGAGATCATTCCTCACAAATTTGTTCGACTTCTCTAATGAAGTGAGCAGTGGACGTGATCTACACGGACTTCAGTAAAGCATTCGACAAGGCTCCCCGTGAGAGACTGGTTAGCAAGGTTAGATCTCATGAAATACAGGGAGAACTAGCCACTTGGATACAGAACTGACTCAAAGCTAGAAGACAGAGGGTGGTGGTGGAGGCTTGTTTTTCAGACTGGAGGCCTGTGACCAGTGGAGTGCCACAAGGATCGGTGTTGGGTACACTACGTTTCATGATTTATATAAATGATTTGGATGTGAGCATAAGAGATATAGTTAGTGAGTTTGCAGATGACACCAAAGTTGGAGGTGTTGTGGACAGCAAAGAAGGATACCTCAAGTTAAAATGGGATCTTGATCAGATGGGCCAATGGGCTGAGAAGTGGCAGATGGAGTTTAATTTAGATAAATGTGAGGTGCTGCATTTTGGGAAAGGTCCTAGGAAGTGTTACTGAACAAAGAGACTGTGGAGTGCAAGTTCATCGCTCTTTGAAAATGGAGTTGCAGGTAGATAGGATAGTGAAGGATGTGTTTGCCATGCTTTCTTTTATTGGTCAGAGCATTGAGTACAGGAGTTGGGAGGTCATGTTGCAGCTGTACAGGACATTGGTTAGGCCACTTTTGGAATATTGTGTGCAATTCTGATCTCCTTCCTATTGAAAGGATGTTCTGAAACTTCAGAGGGTTCAGAAAAGATTTGCAAGGATGTTACCAGCTTTAGAGGATTTGAGATATAGGGAGAGTGTTGTTTTCCCTGGAGTGTCGGAGGCTGAAAGGTGACCTTATAGAGGTTTACAAAATAATGAGGTGTATGGACATGATAAATAGACAAAGTCTCTTCCCTGGAGTGGGGGAGTCCAGAACTAGAGGGTATAATTTTAGGGTGAGAGGGGAAAGATATAAAAGAGATGTAAGGGGAAACTTCTTCACACAGAGGGAGGTACATGTACAGAATGAGCTTTCAGAGGAAGTGATGGAGACTAGTACAATTGCAACATTTAAAAGACATCTGGGTGGGTATAGAAGTAGGAAAGGTTTGAAGGGATATGGGCTGGGTGCTGGCAGGTGTGACTAGATTGGGCTGGGATATTTGGACGACATGGAGGAGTTGGACCGAAGGGTTGTTTCCATGCTGTACTTCTCTATGATTCTAAGTGACCAGGAAGGTTGATGAGAGCAGGGCAGTAGATGTAGTCTATAAGGCCTTTGATAAGGTTCCACATGGTACGATGCGCTGGAAGGTTATATCACATAGAATCTAGGGTGACTGGCAAATTGGATACAAAAATTGGCTCGATTGTAGGAAGCAGAATGTAATAGTGGAAGGATGGTTGACTGACTGGAGGCGTATGACGAATGAAGTGCCTCAGGGGTCAGTGCTTGGCCCATTGCTGTTTGTTATCTATATCAATGCTTTGGATAAGAATGTACAAGGTATGATTAGTAAGTTTACAGATTACACAAAAATAGATGGTCTCATGGACAGTGAGGAAGGTTGTCAGAAATTGCAGCAGGACTTAGATCAACTGGGGAAGTGGGCCAAAAAATGGCAAATAGATTTTATTATAGATAAGATTGAGGTCTGGCATTTTGGAAAGTTAAATCAAGGTAGGAGTTTCATCAGAATGGTAGTGCCTTAAGGAATGGAATGGAACAGAGGGATCTTGGAGTTCAGCTTCACAGTTCCGTGAAAGTGGAGTCACAGGTAGACTGGGCAGTGAAGAAGTTTTTTGGCACACTGGCCTTCATCAGTCAGGGCACTGAGTACAGAAGTTGAGAAGTTATATTGTAGTTGCACAGGATGTTGGTGAGGCCGCACTTGGAGTATTATATTCAGTTTCAGTCACCTTGATATAGGAATCATGTTATTAAACTGGAAAGAGTGCAGAAGAAATTTACAAGGATGTTGCCTGGACTCAATGGTCTGAGCTATAGGGAGAGATTGGACAGGCTTGGACATCTTTCTTTTGAGTGTAGGAGACTTGGGTGTGGGGGGCTTTTAAATGTATATACAATCATGAGAGGCATTGATAGGGTGAATGCACTCAGTCTTTTTCCCAAGGTTGGGGAATCGAGAATTAGAGGACATCAGTTTAAGGTTAAAGGGGAAAGAATAAAAGGGAACCTGAGGGGCAACGTTTTTCACAGAGGGTGGTATGTATCTGGAATGAACTGCCAGTTGAGGTGGGTACATTAAAAACATTTAAAAGGCATTTGGACAAACACATGGATAGGAAAGGATTAGAAGGATATGGGCCAAGTGCAGGGAAATGGGGTTAATGTGGACAGGCCCTTTGGTCGGCATGGCCCAGTTTGGGCCAAGGGGCCTGATTCTGTGCTACAGGACTCTATGACCAGTCAGTTTAACTTCAGTGGTGGGGAAGCTTCTGGAAAACTTATTTCGGTTACAATTCATAGTCTCATGGTTACAGATGAGTTGTTGATGAATTTCCAACATGGATTTCTGAAGGGGGAATCTTTATGGACTACTTGCTGTGGAAGTAAGAGAAAGAGTCAATGAGGGTGACTGTTGATACAGGGTGCTTGGACTTTCAATATCATGCCATAGAACAGTTATATGAGAAATGTTAGAGCTCAAAAACAGACAAAGGCAACATGGAGATTAAATTGGCCTGAATAATAGGAAACAGTATAGTGATCAATGGATATTTCTTGCCAGGAGGAAAGTTTGTAGGGTCTTAGTGTGTAGGGGAAATTGCAAATGATACAAAATCTTGGAAGCATTATAAGCTGTGCGGACAACAGTGTTGAACTCCCCGAGGGCATAGACAAGTTGGTAGAACGAGAAGATTAGTAGCAGGTGAGGTTCAGTGCAAAGAAGTGTGAAATTATATATTTTGGTAGGAAGAACATGAAGAGATGATATAAAGTATGAGATGCAAAATTTAAGTTGGTGGAGGAGCAGACGGGCTGGGTACATATGCACATGGATCATTGAAGATGGGAGGATGCATGGAGAAGCTAGTTAATAAAGCATATATACCCTGGGCTTTATTAACAGGTGCATGGAATATGTGAGCAAGGAGGTTATGCTGAACTTATGCAAGCATTTGTTGGACCTCAGCTGGAATACTCTGTACAATATTCCAGGTACCACAACACAAGAATGATTGTGAATAGACAGTAGTACTGAAGAGGTTTACAAGAATAGTTCCATACTTTAGTTATGAAGATAGAGTGGAGTGGTTGTCACTGTTCTCCTTAGAGTGATAGGAGATCTGATAAAAGCTCTCAGAATCATGAGAGATCTAGATGTGTAGATCAGAAACTGCCCCCACTTACATAAGGATCAAAAATGAGATAGCAAAGATTTAAAGTGATTTGCAAACTTACCAATGTGATGTAAGGGAAAAAAATGTTTCACACAGTGAGTGGCTTCGGAGTGGAATGCATTGCTTGAAAGTATGGTAGAGACAGAGTCAATCAGGGAATTCAAAGGACATTGTTTTTACATAATAATCATCTAATTTGCAAAAATGTATGGAATAGGCAGGAGAACGCCTAAATCAGAATGCTTGTTGGAGAGTTGTTACATACATGATGCAATGAATCTCCTCGTACACCACAACAATTCCGGAATTCTATATTTATAAAGATATAAAGCAAAGAAGTTGGATATGTTAATGAAGGAAACTTAATGAGAAACTTGATTCAATGTTATTGCTGTTGAAGCACCAAAAAGTGAATGGTCAAAGATAAATGAAAAACAATATATATAGGTAGACACTTATGTCACAGTGACAGTGATAATCAATACTGGGGCATCTCAGGGAACACAAGTCACATGCTGACATCAACAATGTTCAACTTCAAGCATAGTATTTAAGCAACACACTGACTCCTAGAAGTTAATTGTTGACCATATTTATGGGCACTTGCATATTATTTACAACACCAGTTTTGACGAATGCATGAAATGCATAACGTGTTCTTAACTGATAAGACTTGAATAATATGTTTTGTTTTCTTAAATATATTTGTTCTTAATACAGAGGAACCTCGATTATCCGAATATCAATTGTCTGAATTTCAGATGATGCAAAGAAGATCTCAAGGTCCCGATAGAAACATTACATCAAAGAGGTGTTTCCAACACTGATCGTGTCTTTTGTTTACAATGATTAAAAATGAATTTGGCTTCCTGAAATGCTGCCGAGAACTGTGCTGGACAGCGATGGGAGCCTAGGCATCGTCTCCAAATGACCGACTGTCTGCCCTGTCTGCTCTCCCCGCACTTTCCTGTACCTTAAACCCCCCCTTCTTCAGATAATCTCTCCAACATTGTCCTGTACAGGCAAAGGTGAAAGTTGTCAAAATGTTGCAGTAAAAAGTTGTGTATTTGGCTCTGGGTGTGTGTGTATGTGCGCTATTTTGAGACTCACCCCCCCAAAGACAGCAGCAGTCCAGTCCAGCTGCCCGGGTCAAGGGCACGGGTGGGGGGGAGGGGGGTAGGAAGCGGACGGAGACTAATGGGGGCGGGCAGGGTGAGAGTTCATGCGCAGTGTGCTGCTGCCTAGTCTCTTGAATGGGGAGCAAACTTATCAAGTGCTCACTGTGTCAATCCCATTGAACTGATGGGGGTGCATAGGAGGCTTCATCAATGCTGCAGGTCCCTTACACACAAGTGTGTATCTGATCAGAAACAAACCCTGGGACCGAGAGAGGGAGCATGGGAGGCAGAGCAAGGAAAAAGGAAACTTCAGAAAACTCCGAGCCTCAGAGAAAAGGCATTGAATCAATTAACCGAATAATCAATGATCCGAATGAAATACAGCCCGCCCATTTTGTTCGGATAACCGAGGTTCCTCTGTAATTACAGAAGACCGTTAATTTATTTTAGGAGAAGTACTGGTTATGTTATGGAGAGATAGTTGTGCATGTCTCTTTGATCTATAAAGTGAAATACAGCCGAGGATTGTTTTATTTTATCTTTGATTTTGTATATCTAAATGCCTTCAGGTATATCTTCAACATGCTTTAATATATTGCAGTTTTGCACATTTTCACATTATGAATTGTTTAAACTCTGTTCGGTAACATAAACAAGTTGACTAGAAAAGTTTTTTTTTCATTTGTGGTCTGAATGTCATGAACCTTGTTCTTAAAAGCAATCGTCTCATTCTTCCAAAGTCTGTAACAGTGACAGATTAAAACTCCATTCTCTTTGACAAGATAAATAAAATGACAATTTCATGCAGTTTATCATGCTCCTTTGTCACCTTCGGAATTGATTCAGGAGAGATTTTGGAGAAGATATTAACTCAGTGAAAATCTGTTCAATTATATAAGGTTAAAATTAGGCCTATAAATGTGATTACTAGAATGTGCTTGTTTAAAAAGAAACAAAGCAAATTCCAATTATCTAACTTTTTTCTTCCATTATCAGATCTATTCTGATGGAAAAACTTCGTAGACATGGTGCAAATGGTGAGCAAATATAACTCATTATCTGACCAGTTCCCTTCTTTTTCCCATTTTCTTATGTTCCTTTTTCATTCTTTTGAAACCTTCCACTGGCTTTTGTATTTATTTGAGTTATGTTTAAACTCTTCTCGTTTTTGAGAATAAAAAAAAGTGCACCTTGACTTTAATGGAGAATGGCTTCTTTTCTCCAGTCTGCAATTAAAGCTGTTTTCCTAGCTGTAGCCACAAGATGTCACCATCTGTCAGATTCCATTTGGAATAGGCAGTTGTTTTAGGTTCACGAAAAAAGCAGAAGCATCTCCAATTCCACACGGATTTTAAATACAGCAGTAAGTCATCAAGATATACTGAAAGGGTCTTTTGCTTTGACAAATTCAAAACTTAAATCATGGTCAAAGTTGGCCACAGTTTAATTGGAGTACATTCTTTTCTCATAGAAGCAAAATACTGCTGATAATTTGAAACAAAAACAGAAAATGTTCAAAGTACTCAGCAGGCCAGACAGTCTGTGCAGAAATTGAGATGGATAGAATTTAATCCCCTATCCAATGGTGACTGAGGTGGGAGGTATTTATCAACAGGAAGGTGGCAAGTAGGTACTCTTCCAAAATACAGTGCTCCCTCCAATTATGTTTCCAATTCAACCATACTTTAATTCATTGAACAAATAGAATTCTAAAGGCTAAAGATGTATGGGGAGAGTGTTAAGAATATAACATTGTGAAAGAAGATCAGCGATGATTATGCTGAATTGCTGAACAGGCTCACTTGGTCTGCTCTTGCTCCTATTTTTGTGTTGCCTAAGAATTTGTTTAGTTCATTGTGGTTAATTGTCAGAAATGTGGTCCTGTATCAAAAACTGAGTTCCTGCTTGATAAAACATGTGGCACTTGATTCTGAAAATTCTGACAATTTCAATCACTGTACAAAGTATATAAAAACCGTTGGCTGCAAGTCAGGGGTACACAATGTAATCTTGCAATTGAGTGTGTGCAAGTCTCAAATAATTTCCATCCAAAAAAACAACTTATGTCACAATTTTTTATAGAGTGCTATTGTGACAGAAGGAAAATATTAATATTTTCCACTACATTTAAGAAAAATGCAACTAGTGAAATATAATACAAGATTTAGAAAAAGGTAAATGCCAGCTAAATTGAAAACAACTAGTAGTTTACCATTACAACCAGAAGTTACCATTACTTTTGGAATAAATGGTCAACCTTGTGCTTTAATTAGATATCATGAATTAACTGCATTCTTTATTGAAGAATTGCACCAATAAGTAGAAGAGTAATGTTTGTCTGCAATGTTTCGTAACGTCTCAGCTAAATTTCACTATGACCTAATAGAAGCAAAGCTAATTTATGGGAGAGATTTTCATTCCTTTTAATGTTGGAATGCACAATATTTCATTCGTTACCTTACTTAGAAATAGCTAAACTTTAATGTCTGATGTACATGCTCCTTTGTTAATGACAATATGGTGTTCCTACAGAAATACATACAAATTTCTTGGTATTTATGGATTGATTATTTAATGGTCAGATATTACTTCAATTCAATCCATTTTCATTTTTTCTTCACCACATTATTGAATTATTTGATTGAAAAGAGGAGGAACTACAATGTTGGTGTTTCAGTATGATATGAGTCTTCATCTCATTTCTCAATATTTCAGTCAGTCATTATTAATCAAGGTCTTAACTTCATGAAAACATAACAATCCTGATGGACTGGATATCAGGTGGTGAAATTGTGCTTTGTCCATTCTCTGGCTATTGTACTGAAGAGCTGTGCTCCAGAATGTGTTCCTGCAGAAGTTGCCGCTCCCATAGCCAAACTATTCCAGTACAGCAACAACACTGGGCTTCTACCCGACGTGTGGAAAATTGCCCAAGTATGTCCTGTACATAAAAAGCAGGACAAATCAAACCCAGCCCCCATCAGTCTGCTCTCAAACATCAGTAAAGTGATGGAAGCTGTCATTTATAGTGCTATCAAGCAGCACCGACTCAGTGACTCCCAGTTTGGTTTCTGCCAGGGCCACTCAGCTCCTGACCTCATTACAGCCTTGGTTCAAACATGGACAAAAGAGCTGAATTCCAGAGGTGAAGGGAGAGCAACAGCACCCCCTGACATCAAGGCTGCATTCAACCGAGCATGGCATGAAGGAGCCTAGCAAAACTGGAATCAATGGGCATCTGGGGCACATTCTCTGATGGCTGGAATCATACCTGACACATAAAAGGATGATTATGGTTGTTGGTGGTCAGTTATCTCTGCTCCAGGACATCTCTGCAGGAGTTCGTTAGAGTAGTGTCCTAGGCCCAACCATCTTTAGCTGATTCATCAATGACCTTCCCTCCATCATAAGGTCAGAAGCGGGGATGTTCGCCGATGATTCTGTAATGTTAAGCACCATTCACAACTCCTCAGACACCGGTAGTCGTCAGAGTCCAAATATAACAACATCTGGACAATATCCAGGCTTGAGCTGACAAGTAGCAAGTAACATTCATGCCACATAAATGCCGGGCTATGACCATCGACAATAAAAGACAATCTAACAAACGCCCCTTGGCATTCAATGGTGTTATGATCACTGCATCTCCCACTATCAACATCCTAGAGGTTATCATTGAGCAGAAACTTAACTGGACTCACCACATAAAAGACAGTAGCTACAGGAGTAGGTCAGAAGCTAGGAATACTGTGGTAAGTAACTCACCTCCTGACTCCTCAAAGCCTGTCCACCATCTACAAGGCACATGTTAGGAGTGTGATGAAATACTCCCCAGCATAAGAAGCTTGACACCATGCAGGACAAAATAGCCTACCATTCCCTCCATCACCAATGCTCAGTAGCAGCAGTGCGTACTATTTCCAAGATGCACTGCAGAAATTCAAAGATCCTCAGACAGCACCTTCTAGACACTCGACTACTTCCATCTAGAAGGACAAGGGCAGCAGATATATGGGAATACCATTACCTTCAAAGTTCTTCTCCAAGCCACTCACCATCCTAATTTGCAGGTATATCACTGTCCCTTCACTGTCTCTGCATCAAAATCCTGGAATTCCCTCCGTAATGGCGTTGTGAGTCAACCCGCAGCAGGTGGAGAGCAGTAGTTCAAGAAAGAAGTTCACTGCCACCTTCTCAAAGGGAAGTATGGATGGGCAATAAATGCTGACCCAGCCAGTGATATTCACATCCCACAAAAGTATTTTTTTTTAAATTACTCTGGAGAAAGTGAGCAAAAGGAAGCAGAGTGTAATCACAGTTATCCAATAGTGCCAGTTATTATGGAACATATTCTGTTCTATTCTAAGCTTGGTCACTTGGTGCTTATGTGGATTATTACAATGCTCTCCCAATTTTTTAAAAAAACCTGTATTCGATAGGCTTCCTTATGTTACACTGGAAGCCAAGTCCTTAACTACATCATGGTTGAACCCAGAAGTGTCTTCAGGTCATGATCCATGCTGGAAATGATGGTTACTTACTTACTTACAGTGTGGAAACAGGCCCTTCGGCCCAACAAGTCCACACCGACCCACCACCCACCCAGACCCATTCCCCTACATTTACCCCTTCACCTAACACTACAGGCAATTTAACATGACCAATTCACCTGACCTACACATTTTTGGACTGTGGGAGGAAACCAGAGCATCCGGAGGAAACCCACGCAGACACTGGGAGAATGTGCAAACTTCACACAGTCAGTCGCCTGAGGCAGGAATTGAATCCAGGTCTCTGGTGCTGTGAGGCAGCAATGCTAACCACTGTGCCACTGTGGTCTGCAAGTTCTGTGAAATGTCATGTGCAAAGATGTTGCTAGATTATTCAGTTTGTGGGAAAACAGAATTGCTGATGAAGCTTAGTCATGCACATTACTGCTCCCAGTTCTTTATTGTTCTTATGTTGATCGACTATGCCTTTGTGTATTCCTGCAGCTCCAATGCACCAAGCACCTTTGCAGTTATGGAAATGTGTTGCTGCTGGAAAAGCGCAGCAGGTCAGGCAGCATCTAGGGAACAGGAGAATCGACGTTTTGGGCATTAGCCCTTCTTCAGGAATGAGGGAAGTTGGTCCAGCAGGCTAAGATAAAAGATAGGGAGGAGGGACTTGGGGGAGGGGCGTTGGAAATGTGATAGGTGGAAAGAGGTCAAGGTGAGGGTGATAGGTCAGACTGGGGTGGGGGCGGAGAGGTCGGGAAGAAGATTGCAGGTTAGGAAGGCGGTGCTGAATTCGATGGATTTGACTGAGACAAGGTGGGGGGAGGGGAAATGAGGAAACTGGTGAAACCCGAGTTCATCCCTTGTGGTTGGAGGATTCCT
>NC_057729.1:15223504-15344900 GCF_004010195.1 Chiloscyllium plagiosum
CGACCACGTCGGGGGGGGAAATTGCGGTCCTTGAAGGAGGAGGCCATCTGGGATGTGCGTTTTTGGTACTGGTCCTCCTGGGAGCAGATGCGGCGGAGTCGAAGGAATTGGGAGAATGGGATGGCGTTTTTACAGGGGGCAGGATGGGAGGAGGTGTAGTCCAGATAGCTGTGGGAGTCGGTCGGTTTGTAGTAGATGTCATCTTGGAGCCTGCTGTCTGTCATATTACATTATTCCAGTGTTTTCTCAGGTCAATAGTGCAATAAGTTCAATCATTTGCTCTGCCAAAATGCGCTACTCCTTTAAAAAGCACACTGTGTGGCTTTACTAAGGTATCATGCAGAGGTGCCCATGTTGGACTGGGGTGGACACACAACACCAGGTTATAGCTCAACAGGTTTATTTGCAAGTACAGGCTTTCAGAGAGCTGCTATTTTGTTAACTGATGAAGAAGTAGCACTCCAAAAGCTTGTACTTTCAAATACACCTGTTGGTCTATAACCTAGTCATTGAGATGTATAGCACAGAAACAAACCCTTTGGTCCAACTCATCCATGCTGACCAGATATCCTAACCTAATCTAGTCCTATTTGCCAGCAGTTGACCGATATCCCTCTAAACTCTTCCTATTCATCTACCCACCCAAATGTCTTTTAAATGCTATAATTGTACTAGCCTCCACCACTTCCTCTGGCGGTTCTGGTGTTGTGTGAAAAGTTGCTTCTTAGGTCCCTTTTATATCTTTCCCCTCTCACCCTAAACCTATGCACTCTAGCTCTGGACTCCCCCACCCCAGGGAAAAGACCTTATCTGTTTATCCTATCCATGCCCTTCATGATTTTATAAACATCTATAAGGTCACTCCTCAGCCTCCAATGCTCCAGGGAAAACAGCACTAGACTATTCAGCCCCTCACTGTAGCTCAAATCCTCCAACCCTGGCAAAATCCTTGTAAATCTTTTCTGAACCCTTTCAAGTTTCACAACATCCTTCCAATGGGAAGGAGACCAGAACTGCATGCAATATTCCAAAAGTGGGCTAACCAACATCCTGTACAGGTGCAATATGACCTCCCAACTTCTGAACTCAAAGTCTGACCAATAAAGGAAAGCACACCAAATGCCTTCTTCACTATCCTATCTACCTGCAACTCTACTTTCAATCAACTATGAATCTGCACTCCAAGGTCTCTTTGTTCAGCAACACTCCCTAGGACTCTACCATTAAGTGTATAAGCCGTACTCTGATTTGCTTTTCCAAAATGCATCACCTCTCATTTATCTAAATTAAACTCCATCTGCTACTCCTCAGCCCATTGGCCCATCTGATCATGATCCCAATGCAATCTGAGTTAACCTTCTTCACTGCCTACTACACCTCCAAATGTTGGTACCATCTGCAAACATACTAACCTCTACCTCCTATGTTCACATCCAAATCATTGATACAAATGACAAAAAGGAATGGACTCAACATCAATCCTTGTGGCACTTCACTGGTCAAAGGCTTCCAGTCTGGAAAGCAACACTCCAACACCAATGTCTGTCTTCTACCATCAAGCCAGTTCTGTATCCAAACAGCTAGTTCTCCCTGTAAAACATGAGATCTAAGCTTGCTAAGCACTCTCCTATGAGGAACCATGTTGAACGCCTTACTGAAGTCCATATACATCATGTCCACCACTCTGTCCTCATCAATCCTCTTTGTTACTTCTTCAAGAAACTCAATCAAGTTCATGATACATGACTTCCCATGCACAAAGCCATGCGGACTATCCTTATTCAGTCCTTGCCTTTCCAAATATATGTAGGTCCTGTCCTTCAGGATTCCCTTCAACAACTTGCTCACCACCGACGTTAGGCTCACTGGTCTATAGTTCCCTGGCTTGTCCTTACCACCTATCTTAAATAGTGGCACCACATTAGCCAACCTCCAGTCTTCCAGCACTGCACGTGTGACTATTGATGATGCAAATATCTCAGCAAGGGGCCCAGCAATCACTTTCCTCGCTCCCCACAGAGTTCTAGAGTACACCCGATCAGGTCCTGGGGATTTATCCATTTTCATGCATTTCAAGACATCCAGCATCTTCTCCTCTGTAATGTGGATAATTTTCAAGATGTCACCATCTATTTCCCTACATTCTACATCTTCCATGTCCTTCTCCACAGTAAAGACTGATGCAAAATACTCGTTTATTACCTACACCATCTCCTGCGGTTCCACACAAAGGCCATCTTGCTGATCTTTGAGGGGCCTTATTCTCTTCCTAGTTACCCTTTGTCTTCAATGTATTTATAAAAATCCTTTGGATTCTCCTTAACCCTATTTGCCAAAGCTATCTTATGTCCCATTTTTGCCCTCCTGATTTCCCTCTTAAGTATACTCCAACTGCCTTTACACTCTCAGGGTTCACTCAATCTCTCCTGTCTATACCTGACATATTCTGAAATAAAACCACAATTTCTCTAGTCATCCAACATTCCCTACACCTACCAGCCTTTCTTTTCACCCTAACAGGAATATACTTTCTCTGGACTCTCGTTATCTCATTTCTGAAGGATTCCCATTTTCCAGCCGTCCATTTACCTGCGAACATCTGCGTCCAATCAGCTTTTGAAAATTCTTGCCTCATACTATCAAAACTCGCCTTCCTCCAATTTAGAACTTTGGATCCGGTCTATTCTTTTCTATCATTATTTTAAAACCAATAGAGTTATGGTCGCTGGCCCCAAAGTGCTTCCCCACTGACATCTCAGTCACCTGCCCTGCCTTATTTCCCAAGAGTAGGTCAAATTTTGCACCTTCTCTAGTAGGTACATCCACATACTGAATCAGAATTTTTTTTTGTACATGCTTAACAAATTCCTCTC
Organism: Chiloscyllium plagiosum; assembly: GCF_004010195.1. Lineage (NCBI taxonomy): Eukaryota > Metazoa > Chordata > Chondrichthyes > Orectolobiformes > Hemiscylliidae > Chiloscyllium > Chiloscyllium plagiosum. The sequence continues at coordinate 15,226,378 of NC_057729.1, forward strand.
CATCTAAACCCTTAACACAATGCAGTCCCAGTCGATGTTTGGAAAGTTAAAATCCCCTCCATAACCACCCTATTATTCTTACAGATAACTGAAATCTCCTTACAAATTCTTTTCTCAATTTCCCACTGACTATTAGGGGGTATATAATACAATCCCAATAAGGTGATCATCCCTTTCTTATTTCTCAGTTCCAACCAAATAACTTCCCTTAATGTATTACCACGAATATCCTACCTCAGTACAACATTAATGCAATCTCTTATCAAAAACACCATACCCCTTCCTGTCTTGCCCCACCCCCCCAAAACCTTTCCATCCTTCCTGGAACTTTAGGCTTGTCCAGCCAGTCTTGTCCAGCCCTGAGCTATGTTTCTGTAATTGCTAGGATATCCCAGTCCCATGTTCCTAACCATGCCCTGAGCTTATCTGCCTTGCCCATTAGGCCTCTTGCATTGAAGTAAATGCAGTTTAATTTATCAGTCCTACCTTGTTCTCTGCTTTGTTACTTCCTGCCCTGACTGTTTGACTCGCTCACTTTCCCAACTTTAAGAGTCTCAGACTGATCTCTTATCTTACTATTTCCCTGGGTCTCACCTCCCCACTTAATTAGTTTAAATCCTCCTGAGCAGCTCTAGCAAATCTCCTTGCCAGTATATTCATTCTCATCTAATTCATGTGCAATCCATCCTTCTTGTACAGGTTACTTGTGCCTCAGAAGAGATTCCAATGATCCAAAAATGTGAATCCTTCCCCCATGGACCAACTCCGCAGCCATGCATTCATCTGCTCTAAACTCTTATTCCTACCCTCACTAGCTTGTAGCACCAGGAGTGATCCAGACTTTACTACCCTCCTTTTTAAATTCCTGCATAACTCTCTATATTCTCCCTTCAGAATCACGTGCTTTTCCTTTCCTATGTCATTAGTTCCAATGTGTACCTCCTGCTGGGCCCTCTCCCCTGTGAGAACATTCTGCACCATCTTTGAGACATTTATGCTGCTGGCATCATGGAGGCAACACACCATTCTGATTTTTTACTGCGAGCCGCGGAAACGTGTCTATACCTGTGACAAGAGATTCCCCTTTACAGTTGTTTGTTTGGAAACCGACGTACCCCTCATTGCAGTAGAGTCAGTCTCAATACCAGAAACTTGGCTGTCCGTGCTGCATTCCCCTGGGAGTCTACCACCCTCTATATGTTCCAAGACAGCACAGTTGTTTGAAATCGCGATAGCTACTGAAGACTCCTGCACCACCTGCCTACCCCTCCTACGTTTCCTGGAGTTAACCCATCTACCTGACTGTATCTGTGGCTTTTCTCCCTTCCTATAACTGCTATCCATTACACCCTCTGAGCACTTGTAAATTCCTCATTGTCTCTAACTGTTGCTCCAAACAATCCATGCGATCCGATCGAATTCACAACCAAACACACATACTGCTGACATAATCAACAGTAAAGTGAAAACTCTCCTTAAACTCCCACATCCAACAGGAAGAGCACATCACTCTACTAAAGGCCATCTTTGCTCCTTCACAATCTACAGACCCAGAAAATAGCACCGTCTTTTTGCCCTAAAAAACAGTGCTCCAGGCTAACTTTGTACTTATGGTTTATATTTTTAAAATTTAATCAAAAGACAGATCTCAATAAAACATACAATCAAGAAAGAACCCTTCTATTTATTACTGCAGACTTTCAGCAAGGTTACACGTTTAAAACTATGCACTTATCTGTTCCTGTGCTATGAGCTCTTCCACACAGGTTGCACCAAGGACAGCTGTGAATGTTGTTGTTTGTTCATTTTTCCTGGATGCACTCCGATGTCCAGAGATACATAAACTCAAACAGCAAAGGCAGTAACTGTGCAGATTCACTGCTGTGTCAGTTAGCAGTGTAGGTTTCTTTCTCTCTTTCCCTCCTAATTATGTGCTTGATGCTTTGTCTGTATTTCTTTCTTTTAAAGTGCTTTTGTTTTGACTTTGTTTTCCCCACTGTTCTAAAACAATGGAACAGCATATAAAACAATAATTGCTGCTCCTGGAATTTGAGGAAATCACCTCCAACACCTAAAATACCTCAAAAAGGAGCTGGTCTTACAGTTGTGTGATTTTTTACTTTGCTAAGATAGTTAGCTTGAACTCATAGCAGTCATTGAAGACTTTTTTTTACCTTTTACTCAGTATCTAGCCATTCATTAGCCTGCATAGCACAGGCTTGGTATTGCAATAATAACCTGTATGCTGTCTGCTTATTATGTGATGTCGTCATTAACACAAGTGAGAGTAAGTTAATTGTGCTTTGCAATCTCCATTCTTGTCTTGGGCACTTAATCCCCTAGTGATTTTAAATATGTCAATGAAAATGGTTCTTGTATGGAAGTCATCCATCCTTGCAGATACTTTATTGGATCAGTAGGCACAAAAAAAGTTTCCTGTTACACACCCAATGTCAAGAATATCACTAACAGCTGAAAGTAGATGGATATTTTCATGTTAGGATATGTGTCAAAATAAGTATGTGTCAGATCTGAGCATGTATACCAACAATCCTTGACACTAGCATCCCACTGTACACCGAAATAAATGTATGAGCATACCATTTTGGTGTGACATTTGATGGTTCTTAAAATAAAGCAAATAGATCAATAAAACAGTGTCAAAGTTATATAAATAAGGTATGAAATTATTTTCAAATTCATAGTCAAAGCCACCTCAAGGTCTGGCATTTCTGAATGACCAAGGATTTATGAGGAACCTGAAATGGAATAGAATCTATTTCTTAACCAACTAGCCTGTCCAATCTATTTATTTCAGAACATAAAATAGAAATAGTTTTCCAGACACGAAGGCTTACAACAGTTTTCTATTCACTCTATCTTTTAAATCAAAGAAAACATATGTGCGGTTGCATGAATTAGGAACAGAAGAGGCCACTCAGCCCCTCAAGCCTGATCCACCATTCAGTAAGACCATGACTGGTCCTTACCCCACATGCCTGTGTTGGAGCTATAATCTTTCACCATCTTGCTGAACAAGAATCCATCTACTTCTGTTTTAAGAACACTCAACAATTCCACTTTCTGAGGAAGAGAGTTTTAAAGACTCAAAGCCTATTCTGAGGAAAAATATCTCTTAACCACTGTCTAAAGTGGGGCATTTTATTTTTATTTTTAAATACTGTATATACTCAAGTAATAGTCAAATTGTTTTGACTACTTTTTAAGGTTAAATATATGGGGTCAACTATTACATGAAATTCTTGCCTGTCAAAATCCATACCGTATCATTAGCAGAAGTTCAATTGATCTCTAAACAAATAAAGAAAATAAAAACGAATAATGGTAATTCTGAAAACCCGGAGTGGAAAATAACAGCCAGCGAACTGAAAGACCGGAAGCGGAGGGGAATAACCAGCAGACTGGAAAATGGAGCGGGACGTGACGGCCGGCACTCTGACTCATAAACATTGATCTGTTATCTATGAAGAATTAGGGTCAACTTTTACACGCGATATATAGAAAATTTGAGATTATTTGGCCAAAAGTAGGGGATAGACTTTTACATGAGACTGACTTTTACTTGAGTACATATGGCAGTGACTTCTAGCCCAGAGGAAAATCCTTTCCCAATCCTTCTGGTAAAGACCTCTCACCACCTTTATACCTTTCAATTAAGTTACCTTTTTCTCCTCAAGGTTTCAGCTGGTTCCAAGCCTCTAAAATAACTCATTTATTTCAGGTATTAGTCTTCTTTGAACTGAGTCCAATGTATTTAAATCCTTCCTTAGATAAGTTGACCAGTAATGTATACAGCACTCCATATGTGGTGTCACCAATGTAAAACTGGAGTTTCCCCAGTTTCCTCAATTTTGTAATCAATTCCCTTAACAGTAAATGACAACATTCTATTAGCTTTCACAGTTACTTGCTATACCTCAGGTAAAAACCTTTTGCAAATCATGCATTATGACACCCAGATCACTCTGCTTCTCAGAGGTCTGTCACCTCTCATTTAAATTGTTCTATCCTTCCTGTCAAAATGGTCAGTTTTACATTTTATCATATTAATATTCATTTGTCAGATCTTTGTTTATTTAGTCCTTCATATCTTACTTGCCTACTTATCATTGTGTTGTCAGCAAATTTGACAACTATACTTTCCATCCTTTGTCAAAGTCATTAATATAAATTGTAAACAGTTGAGGTCCCAGCAGCGATGCCTGTGACACAGCATCATTACATCTTCCCAACCAGAAAATGACACATCTATGCCTACTCTGTTTCCTGTCAGCTACCAAACCTTTCGTCTATGCCTCTTGTTATGATGATGGATCAGAATCTCACAGTATTTATAAACAGTTTACTTGTATTTGTTTTAAAAGGATGACTGTTACAAGAAAACTATGTTTAAATTGAGTGACTGGCAAAATCATGGGTGAAGCCAATAGAATATTGCAGAATAACTTGTCAGGAAAACTTCAAACTGGGAGAGATATAACAACAAGAGATTAAGGGGGATGATTATCTCTCCTCCCTCTGCAGAAAGCAAGCTCTTGCAGACATGTCTGTTTCACTTTCCAGTAACAAACGCAAGGACAGAAGTTGAAAGGATATTTTTGTCTCACTGAAGGCAGACTTAAAGCTCTCATGTGTACCATCCTGGGTTTGAGCATCAGCATGCTGTGAATATCATAAAGAACTATCCTATAGTTACCTGCCGTGTAACAGGACAACAAAAGATAGACCTTTGCTCTAAGTGCTGCAAACCAAAAGGGAATTCAGACAACAAAATTTCATTCAGCCTGCAAAACCAAGAATCTCCAAAATTGTCTATTCAACCACCAATATCAACGACACTGCTAACCTCCACTGCAAACGGCAGCAATATTCAACTATCTGCTCTTTGTAAACAACTTAAAAGATATATACTGATCAGTTTCTATTTAACTTTTATCTTTTTGGACTCACTGCTTATTTCTAATCTGTTTATATAGGTTGTGTTACTAATTCTACTTACGTTTAGTAATTAATAAAATTATTCCTCTAACTCCAGAAAACCTGGTTAAATTGGCTCCTTTTAAACATAAGCTAATTTGTGTCTGGGAGAAAGTTTGAGAAGGGAAGGGATCCTTTTGAAATTAATTTTGTTGCAACCAACTGACAGGATGGGTGAATAAAGAAATTAAGTCAATTCATCCCTCCTCACTTATGAGCTTAACAGTTTGGGATATCTGTCCAGAACACAAAAAAAAAGTGGAACCTTGCTCATATCTGAGTATAACACTGTTACCCCCATACCTTGAACTTCCATTTTCTACAAAAGCCCTTCAAGTGGCACCTTATCAGGTAACTTCTGAATATCCAAATAAAGTAATCCCCTGGTTCTTTTAGCCAAAGAACACATTAGTTCCTCAAGGAATTCCAAATAATTAGTTCCAAATATTTTCCCTTTCACAAAATTATGCTCACTCCGCCTGATAACTTTGAATTTTTCAATGCACCCTGCTCCAAAACATTTAATGATAGCTTCTAATGTCTTCCCCAACACAGATTTTAAGTTAAAACAAAAGCAAAGGTTGCTGGAGAAACTCAGTAGCTCTGACAGCATCTGTGGAAACAAAAGAGAGTTAATGGTTTGGGTCCAGTAACCCTTCTTTAGAACTAACTCAAAATGTTAACTCTGTTTTCTCTCCACAGTCAGACCTGCTGAATTTCTCTAGTTACGTCTGTTTCAGATTTCTAGCATCCACAGTTCTTTGTTATATTTTACAGAGTTTTAGCTAACTGACCTTCTTCATACCTTTCTTTTGGATAGAAGCATCACATTTGCTATTTTTCAATCTAATGAACCCTTCACTGTATTTGAAAAGGGCAAAAACTGCTACTCACCTGATATTTTGCCTCAAATTCCATTTAGTTTATATTCAGTGAAACAAAACAGACTTCTTTGTAGTTACAACTGAAGTATTTTTATCAAATAAGTTTTATCCACATGATCTTAAAATATGGTTTCCACAGCTTCATTGTGTACAGAAAAAGCATACAGAGGAGGCTGAAAGTTTGTTTCAGTTTCCAGGCAAAATAATGCAGTCATGGGGTCTTGTTTTTGCTATGTAATGCCAAATTTCTAGGCTACCTTAAAATCAAGGCCAGTGTGGTGTGATTAACAGGATGCGATCTGTCAAGGTTTCCAGGTACTGACAGGTCCTATTAGGTGAAGTTCCACAAAATAACACTACTCATAACTTAACTCTTGTTCCTTTCCTTATTCAAAGAAGCCATAAAAATTACTGGTGCTGGAAATGAACAAATGTTGTATAGCACAGTCTGCTCTTTTATGCTTGGACAGAGGGTTATGTAACTAGAGAGAATGAGGGTATCTGTAAAGATAGGGCAAAACCTGATCATAGGATTCCATGCTATCATTATACAGCATTACTGTAGTAAATAATGGTGACATTTAGCCATCAGTTGGCTAAATGCCTAGTACAGGGTTCAGAGTAGTGCTAACAGGACAGGGTTTGATCCCCGTTCCAAGTGAGGTAGATTCTGAGTCTGCCTCTTCACCATTCCCATTGTAAACATCACCATGCTTTGATGTGGTTCAGAGAGTAATTGCTAAAGACCTGCCTACGGATAAGGGAGGAAGATGATGAAGATGACAACACAGCAACTGCAAAAATCCACTAGAAATTTAGAAGGAGAATTGTTGTTCATGATTAATGATTATAAACTGGCTGTGCCAGTGACAAACTTAGCCAAGTATCAACCAGCACCTGTTCTGATCATGTTTGGTCCACTGCTAAATTCATCAGAGCCTTATATCTTACTTACAGAATCCCTACCATGTGGAAGCAGGCCCTTCAGCCCAAAATGCTCACACCAACAAATCTCCGAAGAATAATCCACCCAGATCCAATCCCCTATCCTACATTTACCACTGACTAATGCACCTAACCTACACATCCCCAAACACTATGGGCAATTTTAGCATGGTCAATTCACCTAATCTGCACATTTTTGGATTGTGTGAAGAAAACTACCCACGCAGGTATGGGGAGAACATGCAAACTCCACACAAACAGTTGCCTGATGCTGGAATCGAAGCCGGGTCCCTGGCACTGTGAGGTAGCAGTGCTAGCCACTGAGCCGCCCTATCTTTAAATGGCCCTTGTGTCTGGAAGAACCACATGCCACCTTCTTGTATAGCATCATCATCAAACTTTCTTTCTTCTGGAGGGAATTAAGTGTGAATCCTGATAGTAACACACTGACCTAAAAATTAAGAGCAGGAGCAGGCCATTTAGTTCTTGGAGTTTACTCTGCCCTTTTTACAAGATCATGGCTGATTTTCTTTTGCAATACTGTTTTCCTGCACTATGCCCATTTCCTTTGATGTTTTTAATATGTAGCTATTCATTAATCTCAGTCTGAAACATTTAGCGGCTACAACTCCACAGCCCTTTAGGGCAGAGAATTCCAAAGATTTAAACTATTTGGAGTGAAGAGATCCCTCCTCATCTCAATCCTAATTGTTTGCCTCTCATTCTGAGGCTGTTGTCTATATTTCTAGAGAGTCTGCACCTAACTTTTCAAACTCCATAAAGATTTTATGGGCTGAATCTTCATTTGTTTTGACTAACACAGAGTTGTGTTGATTTTTTTTTGGAAGGTTTCTTACTGCAACGTCTAGTGGGTTTTCTCCTGCCACTTTTTTAAAAGCCTGCCCTGCACAGTTCCTGACATTTGCTGTAAGCATGGCAGACAGGAAAATCTGTGCCCTGCTGTCAGAACGGCATCTGGTGGTCCTGCCAGGTGGGATGGTCTTCATCTAGGACCAACAATGGAGACCACTAAAACAGACCACTAGCCTGGTCCAAGGCTGCCACCTAGGTTAAAACGCACTCAGTTGTCTGGAATAATACCAAGCATTGAAGTAAAAAGGTCAATGCACTTCTCTAGTGCACGTGTCTAAATGTCACCATCTTCTCTCCAATATATTATCTTCTGTCCCTCTCTGCTCCTGCATCCACCTCCAATCAAGACTCATGCTCAACCACTCTCATTATGACCAGCAACATCTTCACTCATTGTCACTCTTCCCCCACCCCTGACACCAAGTAACACTACATACCCTCTGTGTGCTGCCTATTCGCTCCGTCAGGACACCTCCCCAAATGCAACAGTAGTGACTGTGCTACCCACTTTCATCTCCCGTGATATCTACAGGATAAGAATCAAGTGCTGCTCCTCATTTATTTCCATCCTGAATTGATAATAAAAGTGAAAGTGCTAGAGAAACTCAAGAGATCTGGTAGCACCTGGGAAGTGCAAAACAGAGTCAATGTTTTGCATTTGATGTGACTCTTCAGAACTTAAAGGAGCTGGGAAATGGTGTTTTTTTTAATGCTGTTAACAGAGGAAGAGGAGCGATTGAAACATATGGTGATGTTGTCCAGAACAAAGGATAAAGTGAGTGCAAATATTGGTAAAGGAGAGACAGAGATGTTAAACAGGTGTAGATGTCAGCTATGAAAACAATATGGGTCTGCTTTCTGAGAGCAAAACCAACAAGGCACAAACAAACTATGGCTGGGTGTGGTCAGAGGTCGGGGGGGGGGGGGGGGGGTGCATAGGATTATGTTATCTAACTAGAGGACAGAGATCCAACTGAGATTGCCAAACACAAAATTAGGTCCTAAATGCTGTAAAGTGCCTAAGCAGAAAATGAGGTGGTGTTGTTCCTCCAGCTTGCATTGAGCTTCATTGGAACATGGCAGAAGGCCCAGAACAGAAATGTTAGTACGGGTTTGTTGCAATTAGAAGATTGAGCCATTCTTATATAATGATGTGGTCAACCAGTCTACAGAGAGTAATGCCAAAATCAGAAGGAGACCACTTTGTGAGCACCGAATACAATTGGCTCAATTGAAAGAAATACAAGTGAAACGCTGTTTTACTTGAAAGGTCCTGCACGAGTTCTCAGAAATATGTAAATTAACTTTTACTGACATCCAAGTTAAATATTTATCTCTCAGTTCCTACAGTCTAATAGGCAAACTACCTAATCTGTACCTATGCCAATGCTGATATAATGATGACATGATGATGGAGAAACTCAAGACAGAAGCAAATGTTTGTTCATTGTGTTCAGTGAGAATGTTACAGATCTTCCTGTTGAAATAATTTTTGAACCTCTGCTGCCTTAAAGTAAAATAAAATAATCTTTGAATAGAACCATAGGCAAATGTTATCATCGTCTTGAAGTACCCACACAAATGTCCACACCAGTTTCCCGTCATCAAACAGAGTTCACAGTTACAACAAAAGAAGCATGCAGCTATTTTTTAAAGAGCTGTTTCAAGAGAAATGTTTGTGCATTTCTGTGGGCATTGTAGCTTATACTGACTCTTGATTACCTTTTGTGTCTGGATTGACACCCAGCTCACAGAAACATGGCATTTCTATCAATTGTTTAAACAAAAACTAATACAGCGAGGAAAAGGCTGAAAAGGCTGTGATAAGTTCTCTTTTGAAAGGATAATTCCATCAACCTTCTTCAGCTCAATGGAGGTACATGGAAACTGGATTTCCTTTAAAGGGTTAGTCAGTTGTTTGGCATATGACTTACCATCTCTTGCCCACGAGAAATGTTTGGATTTGCTGGAAGGTTAGATCAAAACTGGCAGATAGTATTTTCAGTCTAGCTGGATGAGTAAGGAGTTGACTGCGATTAGCATGTTTGACAAATCGATTTAGTGTAACGATTCAAAGTAATTTCCAATTCAAGTACTGACCACCAAAAAAAAAATCATGGCTTGTACAAATATGTTCTTATAGATTTAAATTCATTAACACAGCTCTTGAGTCATCCATATTACACAATGACTGAAAGGTTTGAGAACCATCCAAATTTATCCTCGTTCTTCAACACCATGTTTCTGGTAAGCTGCTGGCATCAATTGGCTTCCTTGATGCATCACACTGATTGGGACCTGATCAATTTTGTTTGTTCGGGTTCTTACCAATGCTCACATATGAGTCATGGAGGAATGCAATCAGAAATGGCAACAGCTGTACTCTTAATATGGAAATATATGAACCTCTCATGTTTGTTCTGGCTCAGGTTGAAAGAAAATAAATTTTGCAGGCATCCTCTGATGTCCCTGATGTCTTTTTAGGAACCACTCTAGAGCATGAGAAAATGTCTGAGCAAGCTAGGAGTTGTTTTGCTAGGGACACTTGGGTTGTGACCTCATTACATCCTTGGCACATGGACAAATGTGGAAAACAAAACTAAATTGAAGTGGTGAAGTGAGGGCAACAGCTCATTATATCAAATCAGCATTCTACTGTGAGAGACAAATTTAAAGGCAATGAGAATCAGAGAGAACTCTTTCCCTTTGTTAGAGTCCTACATGTATAAAGGAAAATGGCTGAAGTTATTGGAACACAATCATTTCTGTCCCAGGGCACCATCCTGGGTCCCAACACCTTTTAGTAGGACTATTCATTGATTGCACATAGTTTAGTGCCATTCGCAACTCCATGGATATTGAAGTAGTCTATGCCTGTGTACTGCAATACCTGGATAAGTCCAGACTTGAGTTGGTATGTGGTAAGTTAGCCTTGTCCAACAGAAGTGGCAGTAAGTGACCATTTTAACAAGAAAGAATCAGTTATCTTCCTTTGAAGTTCAACATAATTCCCACAACTGAAGTTAAAACCTCTGGGAATCATCATTAATCGAAAAAATAACTTGGCAAAACTCTAAATATTATGGCTCCAAGAGCAGCTGAGTGTCTGGGGATTCTGAAATGATTAAATCGCTTGTGACACCCCAAAGCCTGTCCAATATTAAGACAATGTAGAATTTGGGTAAAATGATTGGACTAGTAATCCATAGACCTTCAATAATTTTCTGGAGATATGTTAGAATCCCAACTTTGCAGCAGAGGGAATTCAAACTCTACTGATTTATAAAATCAGAAACAAAAAGCCAGTCTTAATAATGATACAAAACCAGAAATTGCTCGAAAAAGTCAGCAGGTCTGGCAGCATTTGTGGAGAGGAATCAGAGTTAGCATTTTGGGTCCAGTGACTCTTTTTCAGAACTGATGATAGCTAGGAAATAGTTGGCTTTTATGTAGTAAGTAGAGTCGATATAAGGAGTCAACGATAGATTGAGATAGAGCCCAAGGAGACAGAAGAATAGTTGGACAAACAAAAGGAGTGATCGTGATTAGCCTAGGAGAATCAATAACTACAGTTGGGGACTATTAATGGCTTACAATGGGCTGTGTGTAATTGCAAAGGCTCACCCTTTCCAAACAGTCCTGCAATGTTCTCCAGGCTTAAATCAGGCAAGTAATGGGATGTGTCATCAACTGCTCTATAAAGTAGCATGTACACATCAATAATGTCATCACCAATTTATGGTTTGGGATTCTCCAGGGCCACTTGGCTCCAGTCATGAATAAAAGAGCTGAGTTCCTAAAGGTGTGGTGGGAGTGATTGCCCTTAGCATCAAGTCAGCATTTGTCTGAAATTAATACTAAGGATTCCAAGCAAAATTTGAAGTCATGGAGAACCAGAGACAAAACTCTTCTCAGGCTCAAATCATACCTCACGGAAAAAAGAAAGATGTATGTTTTTTGTTGGAGGTCAGTTACCTGACCACAGGTCATCCCTGGAGGGTTTTCTCAGGGTAGCTAATCATTTCCAGCTTTTATATGAAGGATCTTTGCCCCATCACAAAAGAAAGCAACATTTTGATGTGGGGATGGTTTTTGGTGAAGATATTTTGTTCAGTGACCATTTTCTATTTTCAGGTATTAAAGCAGTCAGGATCTGACAACATTCATGCTTTGCTGAATAAGTATCAAGTTATGTTTGTGTCACAAGTATCAGGAGGGAACCTAAACATTATGAGTTTCTCTGGTATTACCATCCTTGAATTTTCTATCATCATCGGATTCATGATTGACCAGACCCCCAACTGAATTAGTCATTGGTTGATTTCTTGTTGTCAGATGTGCCAAGATACAGTGAAAAGTGTTGCTTTGCATGCTACACGGGCAGATTGTACTATGCAAAGTGCATCCAGATAATAGAGTGCAGAATACAGTGGTACAGCTGAAGAGAAAATATCAAGAAAGAGATAAGAATTAGCATTTGAGAGGTCCATTCAAAAGTCTGATAACAGCAGGGAAGAAGCTGTTCTTGAATCTGTTCATATATGTATTCCAACCTTTTTATCTTCTGCCTGATGCAAGAGGGTGGAAGAGTATAACCATGGTGGGAGGGTTTTTTAATTATGTTGGTTGCTTTACTGAGGGAGCGGGAAGTGTAGATGGAGTCAATGGATGGAGGGCTGGTTTACGTGCTGGACTGGGCTGTGTTCATTACTTTCTGTATTTTTTGCAATCTTAAGAGTAGTTGTTGCCATTCCACACTGTGATGTATCTACACAGGATACTTTCTATGGTGCAGCTATAAAAATTGGAGTCCTTGAGGACATTTTGATTTTCCTTTGCCTCAAGAAAGAAGAGACGTTATTGTGCTTTCTTGACAGTTGCATCAATGTGGGTTTATCAGGGAATATTATTGATGACCATCACTCCAGGAACACGACACTCTCAACCATCTCCACCTCAGCACCTATTGTTGCATACAGGGCAGACCCTCCACTCTGCTTCCTGAAGTCAATGACCAGTACTTTCATTTTGCTGATGTTGATGGAGAGATTGTTATCTTTACACCATGCTGTTAAGCACTCAATCAATCCCTTTCCTGTATCCTGTCTCACAGTTGTTCGAGATCTGACCTGCAATGGTGGCATCATCAGCAAATTTGTAAATGGAGTTGGGGTGGAATTTGGCCATAGAATCATGAGTGTACAAGGCAAATAGGAGGGGGGACTGAGTACACAGCTTTATGGGCCACCAGTGTTGAAGATTATGGTGGAGGAGATGATGTCACCTATTCTTACTGATTGGTCTATAGGTCAGGAAGTCAAGCATCCAGTTACAGAGGGGAGAACCAAGAGTTAAGTTCTGGAATTTGGGGATAAGTTTGTTTGGAATTATGCTGCTGAAGGCAGAACCTAAGGCTAATTTGGACTTCAGATTGTAGTAAGGAGAGATTAAATATGTCTGCAAATACTTCCGCCAGCTGGAATGCAAAAGATCTCAGAGCCAGTCATTTTCTGTGGGTACACTCTGAAGAATGGGGAGAAAGTGAGGACTGCAAATGCTGGCGAGTCAGGGTCAAAGCGTGTGGTGCTGGAAAAGCACAGTAGGTCAGGCAGCATCTGAGGAGCAGGAGAGTCGACGTTTCTAATGAAGGGCTTATGCCCGAAGTATCGACTGTCCTGCTCCTCGGATGCTGCCTGACCTGCTGTGCTTTTCCAGCACTACACTCTTCGACTCAAAATCTCAAGAAGGCTGATCTAACATCTGCGGTGGTGACTCTGGGTACAAGGCTGTTTGGATAGGTGACATTTTTCACTGACCTACCTCAAAGCGAGTGTAGAATGCATCAAGTTCATCGGGTAGGATGCACTGTTGCTCATGATTCTGTTTAACTTCGTTTTGTGACCTTAATGTTGTGTGAGCCTTGCCACAAATAATGGGTGTCTGTGTGGATGATCTGGGTTGAGGATTAGGTTGGAATTGCCTCTTGCCATCTCTGAAGGCTTCACAAAGGTCATACCTGGATTTCCTGTTAGGTCAGGTTGCCCGACTTGTACGCCTCAGACCTGGAGGGAGTGGATCTCCCAGTTCGTCCATGGTTTCCGGTTGTAAAACATTCAAATTAACTTCTATGTCCTATAAATATGGTGGCTATAAGAGCAGGTCAGAGACTGGGAATACTGTGGCAAGTAGCTTGCGTTCTATCTCCCACAAACCTTGTCCACCAGCTACAACAAAATAGTGAGGAGCATGACTAAATACTTTCCACTTAATGATTTACATCATGGTGGTCAACTCTGCATGCAGAATTACTTGGTGTGGTTCAGGAGCTCCATTTTGGTACAGCGTGGGAGTCTTTTTAACATTAGATGCAAAGCAAAAACTGGGGACTGGGTAAGTACACAATTTTCTGGTACCTTTCATGAACCACCTGAGCTTTTCATTCCTGCTTGCATCTTCCAATACCCCCTATACAGGCAGCTTCCAGAGGTCATTGGCCATCAGCAATTATTGCCCAGTTCAGATGTCAACACATGTCATCTCTTTATTTATCAACGTACTTGATGGGAGTACCATCTGAAGTTAACCCTCAAAGTGCTCGTCCAGAAACTGTAATGTTCGTGCTGATGGATGTGTTTGAAAGGTGGTATGAAGAACCAACTAATTCAACAATTCGCCCACTTAAGCCAACACTGCCGTCTCCCAGTTAATTCAAAATTCACAGATATAATGCACATTAACTAAACCCCATCTGAGCATAGATAAATTGAAGGGATGTTAGTTTATATCTTGCAATATTTTCTTGGAGCTGAGAGTCATGACGTTTTCTTGTTGCTTCCTTGTGACAGACACATTGTGACATTCATAGCAGAACCCTCATAAATCATAGGGGACCACATAATCTCTAAATTTATAATACAGGGTAAGGGCCCTTTGAGTGCAATAGGGGTGTTCCTCCTTCTGTGATAACCTCTCTGAATAGGTACTTGAGAAAAGATCAATAATGCAGCAATTCCAAAGTCACATGACTTGTAAATACTGCTTCAACAATGAGCCACTACACTCATGACTTTATATTAGGTATTTTTGACCATTATGTATATATATATATATATATATACTTCCAAAGATTTTCACTTACCAGTTTTCCACAATGCTTCATTGTACCTACCTTCAAAGATATGGAGTTGGTTTACACTATGTTGTCTTGCAATGTGTTGCCAGTAGGCACTCCGAGGAAGAGGCATTATTGTACCCAATGAGGCCGTTCTTTCATTTCCTTTGATCTGATGCTGGAAGAGAAATAGGTTGAAAAAATCATGAATTGAAAACATTATACAGAAGTAACTTATTTGCACTTTGAATTACCAAAATAAATTAACCTACAGACACTTGAATAATACACAAAGGAGATCATAACAATCACTCATGGTAAACTGATAATTAGTACATGGAACAGTACAGCACAAGAACAGATCCTTCAGCCCACCATGTCTGTGCTGACTATGATGCCACTGTGAAATAATCCCATCTGCCTGCACATAGTCTGTACCTCTCTATTCCCTGCCTGTTCATGTATCTGTCTAAATGCCTCTTAAACGTTGCTCTTGTATGCACTCCTACCACCTCCCAACACCTATCACCTTCAGTATGAAAACCACTTGCCTTGCACATCTCCTTTAATTTTTTTTTCCTCTCAATGTAAATCTATGGTCTAGTATTTGACAGTTTCAGCCTGGAAAAAAAAACTTCAACTTTCCACTCTATCCATGCCTCGCATAATTTTATATACTTCTATCAGGTCACTCCCTCAGCCTCCGATACTCTAGTGTAAACAATCCAATACTTTAATTAATACACTTCAATCCAGGCTATGTCCTGGTAAACCCCTTCTGCACCCTCTCCAAAGTGTCCGCATCCTTTCTATATTGCAGAGACAAGAACTGCATATAGTACTCCAAATGTGGCCTGACCAAAGTCTTATACAAGTTTTATACAATATGCCTTGCCAACGTTTATAGTCCATGCCCGAAACAATGAAGGGAAGGATGCTGTATACTTTCTTCATCACCTTATCCATTTTCAGGCAGCTATAGATTTGGACCACAAGATCCCTCCGTACATCAATGCGTCTGAGCGTCTGGCCATTCACTGTATACTTTCCTCTTGCATTTAACCTCCCAAAATGCATCACAATGTGGAGGAGCTGGTGTTGGACTGGGGTGGACAAAGTTAAAAATCACAAAACACCAGGTGTTGAAGCTGATGAAGTAGCAGTTCTCTGAAAGCTACTGCTTCCAAATAAACCTTTTGGACTATAACCTGATGTTGTGTGAAATTTAACAAAATGCATCACTTCACATTTGTCCAGATTAAACTTTATCACCCATTTCTTGACCCAGCTTTCCAGCCAATCTTGTTGCATCCTTTGATATCCTTCCTCACTATCCACAGTTCCACCAATTTTGTGTCCTCTACAACTTGATAATCCGACCACCAATATTTCATCCAAATATTTAATGTTACAAGCAACATAGGTCCTAGTACTGATCCTTGAGGAACATCACTGGTCACAGGTCTTCAGTCAGAAAAACTGTCCGCTGTGGCCAAAGCCAATTTTGTATCCAACTTGCCAACTCATGACGGATTCTATGTGATTTCATCTTCTGGAGCAGCCTATCATGAGGGACCTTGTTAAATGCTTTAATTAAGTTCATGTAGACAACATCCACTGCCTTAGCCTTAGCCTCATCAATTTCCATTGTCACTTCCTCAAAAAAACTCAATCAAGTTTATGAAACAAGAACCTTCCCTGCATTAACCAATGTTGACTATCCCTAGTAAGTCCAAACTTTCACTAACTGGCATGATGGGATTTGACCCCATAGCCCCAGAACATTACCTTGGGGTTCTGGATTACCAATCCAGCGACATTACCACTTTGTGATGCTTATCTCGGAAATGTAGTTTAAAAGTTGCTAATTGAAGAAGCTATAATGCACTGAATGCGCTAACACAGATGTGGAGGATAGAGGGGTGAAAACAATTGCAGGTCTCACGCATTGAAGTTCGAGCAAACCCCTTTGTGCTTGGCTGTTTCCCACGGTAGCCATGTAATGCTCTCAGGCCTTTAACTGGCCCGGAGTAGAATATTCACTCCCCTTGGAGAGAAAGTCTCACCTCTAAGCACTTGTTGGCTTATCCAATGGCTGCAGTTCTGTCACCCTATCAATGTCATTGGGAGCAGTGGACAGGCAGTCTCAACGAGGAAGCACTGAAGGGGCACAGATTTTCAAGCCTAGGTCTTTCTGGGAAAAGGCTGGTGACCACAATGAAGGGTGTGAGAAACCGGGATCTATGCGCTTGTTAAAGGGGAGGGGAATAACGGCTCTGAGTGATCCTTGAAGGGGTCAGCCAAGAGGCACTGGATGCAAGAAAAGGGGTACCCAATCATTCCCAACTTGGTTACAAGGTCGCCAGGGCACTGACTTCCTCTGCCATAGGCAGTCGTCAATAACTTAAGCATCTCTACTGATCAATGAGTAAAAGAGCTGCTTGATGTTCACGTGCCATTGGCAAAATACATGGTGGGCAGTTGGACAACGGGCATGGCACCACTCTATTGGAATCCAATTTTATGCCCTCCCATCACTTGCCATCCGTCCCTTTCTGCACCCCTCCCAACCACCAATAGATCATCAAAGGCAGCCCCTTAAGTTCTCAAAGTGCCTCAAAACAACATCCTTCTAGAGTTACATACATTTAAAAAAGGGAGTGTGAAAGTGAAATGAGTGACTCAGTCATTCTTTCTTGAATGACTTAGCTTCTTGTCCTTTGCAAAAAAAAACAGAAGGATATTTGAAAATGAGTGACAAGTGAGAAATGGTGCCCTTTCTCATATAATGGAAAATTCTTGGAGTTCTTTGGAGTGAACTCAGCGAAGTGGAACATCTTTGAAACTACCATGCTGTTAAATACAGTTCCAGCGTCACACAACAATATACATACAAAAGGCAGTAAATCCTGCTTATTTTATGGGACACAATGAGCCTCAGAATCTTAAGCAGCTCTCTAATTAATATTAAAAAGGAAGGTTATCTTCTTAGTTGTTTATGATTGAAGCCCTTAGCTCTCAATTAACATGTAATGAGTTCAGGTTATAGATCTGCCACATCAGTTAAATGCTCTTACTTCTAGTTAGGCCTGTTTCAATAGATATTATTGGAATTTAAATGGCTGTATGTTAATAGTAAGGCATCCTATCTGATTATTGGGATGGTCATAGGGTAAACAGATCTGTAGAAGTCCTTTGCAAAATAAACATAATATTTTAAATCTAAAACAAGTATGACTGAATTCTCTTATTGCTTACATAAATTGGAACAACATCATCTGCAGATGCAAGTTAAGTTGAATAATTTAAGGCAATTACCAGACGCACTTTTTATCTCCCAGGTATGTCACTGAAATCTTACTACAATATTAAGACATGTGAATTCCATAAGTGAGAAATGGTGCATAGTTAAAAGCTATGAATGAAGACCTGAAATAATTAGGCTTAAGGTGGTTAGAAATGATTCAAAAAATATAACAAAAGACTGAATGGGAAGATAAATGAATATATTTTCAGACAATAAGGTAAGAAATATTAAGGTCTTTTGTAAGTGTTTTAAAGATAAAGCAATTGTTAAATAGAGTCCAGCATTTCATAATAAAGTGGGAATGAATCTCTGCAGCATTCTGGTAGAGTTTTAGCTTTATTAAATAATGATGGAATAATAAATGTAAGTGTACAAAAGGAAAATGTTGTATGATAGAGATCACCATGGAAAGAAAGTGGGTTTGAAGAGTTTTGTGTGAAATTCAAGGTGGATAAATTATCTGGTAATCAATTTGGACAGATAACAGCAGTGAATGCAGTAACTGAGTGTATAGAGATTGCCAGAAGAAACCTTCCAAGGTGTCTCTCAAAGAGGACAAAGGAAAAAAAAAGCTATATGAGGAAATGTGATAAAATGTATGGAAGATTTCCTAACAGATAAGGAACAAAATGGTTAGTGGGTGGTGTTCAGAATGCAGAAATGCTGGAAAGCATCTATGATTCAGTCTGGTCCACTTCTGTTCTCATATAAATAGCGCAGGGAGCATGGTATGGAAATTTGCAACTGACACAAAAGTAAAGGAATTGACAATAAGTGAGATCTTATCGAAGGGTATACACAGGAAATGTGAGTGGGCAGAAAAAGGCAAAAGCAATTTAAATCAGAAATGTAAGACATTACATTTGAAAGAATAAAATAAGAAAGTATAAATACAATTACAAAAAAAAGGATAAGCAGAAGAACCTGAAGTGCTCAGTTATCGAAAAATGCAAATACGGGTTGATAAAGCAATAAGAAATTTTTTTAAAAGAACCCAAAAGAACTGTGGATCACAAACAAAAATAAAAATGACTGAAAAAACTCAGCAGATCTGGCAACATCTGTGAGAGAAATCAGAGTTAATGTTTCAGGTCCAGTGACCATTCTTCACAAAAACATTTATTTCATTTTACATTTTGAAGGAGAGAACAAGACTACAGAAATACTAAAACATTGTACAAGGCAACAAATAGTCAGATTGCTCTACAGGTTTGGCTGCTTCAATACAGGAATTTTAGATCCAGAAAAATGATGTAGGAAAAGTTACAAAGAAAATAATTACAAATGGAGGTTGTATGTTCCGCTTTAATTAATGCACCACAAATGGCCCTCAAATTACCTTCCTGATTGCAGGATCCAATTGATGTTAATATTGTTTAATACATTTTGACTCCATCACTTCATTCAAGAGTTCAATTCTCTGATATTAGACCTAAGTTATTTCTTGTGTCAGTATAGGCCATTTAAAGGAAATGTAGATAAACTTTTAAAATAAAAGAAGATACACTATTATGGTGAATGAGCTAGGTCATGGGATTAGTTGTATTGCCTGGCATATTGGTCTGAATGATCTTCTCTATGCTGTGAAATGTAGTATGCTGAAATTTGATGGATCAAAGCAGCAATGGCAATAACACAAGTTACTTGACTTATCCAAATGTAACTAAAGATTTGAAGGATAAATTAACTAACATGTAGAATTGCAGCTACCAAATTAACCAAATGTTACTCAATATTTTGCTGGCCTTTTACAGAAAGAACTCAGAATTGCTTTTCCAGTTTTACTGCCTTGTAAACATGCATTTGGTTCTTTGGATTATTCTGTTGAAATAGTAAAAGCAAGGGTTTTGTCCATGCCAAAGTAATAAACATGTGCTTTCAAAAATTGAGATTTCAGCTGATATTTTAAAATGCTCATTATACATTACTAGTTACTCAATTACTTACTTAAGCAGGCCTGTTGATGCATATATTTTAGTTTGCATTACATTAACCACAAAGCCTTGCTTCTTCTTGACCCAGATATCTTAAAGTTTGTTTACACACTAACTTTGCACAAGAGTGTGACATAACAGGAAGAGACCCAGAATTTCTGTTGACCAGATAATTGTTTCTGTTGTG
Source organism: Chiloscyllium plagiosum (assembly GCF_004010195.1). Classification (NCBI taxonomy): domain Eukaryota; kingdom Metazoa; phylum Chordata; class Chondrichthyes; order Orectolobiformes; family Hemiscylliidae; genus Chiloscyllium; species Chiloscyllium plagiosum. The sequence goes on from NC_057729.1 coordinate 15,246,617, forward strand.
CAGATAGGAGTTACGCAAGGGGATTGTAGTCAAGGGAATTGCCTGGGAAATTCAACATTTTGCTGGGAAATCAAAGATTCGGCTGCACAATTCCTCTAATCCGAGAACTCTCCAAAGCATCCATTTAAGTCAAACAATTTGAAGAATTTCACTGGAGTTAATAGTTATTCAGGAAAGTTAAGATTATTAAATACCTAGTCTATGTGGCAGACAAAGTTCAATGCAGAGAAGGGTAACTTTTGAACAGGGAACTAATAGACTCAGTCCTTTAAGCCTGCTCAAGCATTCAATAAAATCATGGTTGATCTGATTTTAATCTCAACTCTATATTCCTGCATATCTCCAATGATCCTTCATCCCCTTTCATCAAGAAGCTATCTGCATTAAAGATCCTACATCCACTGCCTTTGAGGAAGGGAATTCCAAACACTCAGAACCTTCAGAGGGAAAAAAAAAAGCTTCTTCATCTTAGTTTTAAAATAAAGGGTTGCTCATTTAAACAATGACCATTAGTCATAGATTCTACCACAAATGAAACTTTCTTTCAGCATCCACCTGTTCAACTCTCCTCAGGATCTTTTATGTTTCAATTAATCCTCTTCTGCTTCTTTTAAATTCCAGAGGATTCAAGCTAAGCCTGTCTCGCCTTTCCATATAAGACAATTTGTTCACCCTAGTAAACCATTTTCTGAATTACAGCCAATGCATTAATATCTGTCTATAAGGACGTGACGGGCACTGTACACAATATTCCAAATACAGTCTCACCAATGACCTGGATACCTGAAGCATAACTTCCCCCATTCTTGTATTCGGTTCCCCTCACAATTAAATATAACGTTATACTAGCTTCTCCGATTATTTATTGTACCTGCATATTAACCTTCCGTGATTCATGCACTATGATGCCTAGATCTCTCCACAATTCAAAGTTCTGCAAACTCTCACTACTTACATATTTATTTTTATTAGTTCTGCCAAAATGGACCGTTTCACACTTTCTTACATTGCACTCCAATTGCCATATCTTTGCCCATTCACTGAACCTATTTATAATTCTTTTGTAGTCTCCTTATGTACTCTTCACAACTCACTTTCCTACTATCTTTGTGTCATCAGCAAATTTAGTTACCATACCTTACATACCTTCATCCAAATCATTTACCTAAATTGTAAAGAGCTGAGGCTGCAGCACTGATTCCTGTGACACCCTTCCAACCTGAAAAAGACCTACCCATTCATACTCTGCTTCCTATAAGCAAGTTATTATTTTATCCATGCCAATACATGCTCCCTACACCATGAACGTCTATCGTTTGCAATAACCTTTGATTGTGGCACCTCATCAAATGCCTTGTTGAAATCTAAGTACAATAATCTGCTAGTTTCCCTTCATCTAGAGCATAAGTTGTGACACCCTTCCAACCTGAAAAAGACCTCCCATTCATACTCTGCTTCCTATAAGCAAGTTATTATTTTATCCATGCCAATACATGCCCCCTACACCATGAACTTCTATCGTTTGCAATAACCTTTGATTGTGGCACCTCATCAAATGCCTTGTTGAAATCTAAGTACAATAATCTGCTAGTTTCCCTTCATCTAGAGCATAAGTCCTTCTTCAAAGAACTCCAAAATTAGTTAAATGTGATTTCGCTTTAGAAAAAAAAGACATGTTGGCTCTGCCTGATTACCTTGAAATTATCTGGGTGCTCTGTTATTAATTCTTTCATAATAGCTCCTAACATTTTTCCTCTGATAGATATTAAACTGACTGGCCTGTTGTTTCCTGCTTTCTAGGCAAAAGTGAGGACTGCAGATGCTGTAGATCAGAGTCCAGATTAGAGTGGTGCTGGAAAGCACCGCAGGTCAGGCAGCATTCGAGGAGCAAGAAAATCAACATTTCGGGCAAAAGTCCTTCATCAGGAACTTCATTCCTGCCTTGTTGAATAATGGATTTACATTAAATATTTTCTAGTCTAAAGGAACCATGCATAATTCTGATGAGTTTTGGGAAATTTAAAACAATGCATCAACTATCTCACTGGCTAGTTCTTGTAAGACTCTAGGATCAAATCTATCAGGACCTGGGAACCTGTCAACTCACAATGTATTCAGTACAGTTTCCCTGGTAATTGTAATTTTGAGGTCCTCACTCCCTTACAATTCTTGATTAACAGCTTTTTCTAAGACATTACTTGCATCCTCTCTTATGAAGACTGATACAAAATATCTGTTCAATTCATCTACGATCTATTTATCATTCATTCCTAATTCTACTGGACCAACGCTTAATTCAGCAACTCTTCTTTTTTTAAATATCTGAAGAAGATTTTCTTATTTTTGACTAACTTACTCTTGTGATCTACTTTTTCCCTGCTTATAAAACATTTACTAAGTTAATAATATATTTTGACCTACCATCTCCCTTTGTAGAATTATGTCTTTTCTTTAATCCTTCTTTGACTTTTTTAGTTAGTCACAAATGGCAGGTCTGTCCCTTAATTTGTTGTCTTATTTTTTGGTTTATATCTATTTTGCGTTTTCTGAAATATCCCCCTTAAATGTTTGCATTTCTATTGACCTACCCTTAACATAAATTGTCAGTTCCCCTTCACCGACTCTACTTGCATGCCGTCATAATTGCCCTTGTTTAAATTCAAAATAGTCTTTGACCATGACTCTTTCCCTTAACTTGTGTGTAAAATTCAATCGTATTACAATTGTCACTAACCAGGACACTTCCATTGTGAAGTTAGTAATTAATCCAAAGTTATTAGTCAAAACTAGGCCGAATATTGCCTTCTTTCTGGTTGGTGCCCTAACATACTTGTCTAGGAATCTGTCCAAAAACATTCAATGAATTCATCCTGTAGATTACTTTTTCCCATCTGATTTTTCCAAGTTTATATGTAAGTCTACATGAAAACTATCATACCCTTGTAACAAGCTCCCATTATTTTTTCTTGGTGCCATGTCCTGCCATGTGGTTGCTGTGTGAAGGCCTGTACACAACTCAAACAAGTGACCATCTGCCTTTATAGTTCCTTATGGCACAGCCTTAGAGTAAAGAGAAGACCTTTTAGAACAGAGACCAAGAGAAACTTCTTCAGCCAGAGAGTAGTGAATCTATGGAATTCATTACCACAGAAGGCTGTGGAGGCCAGGACATTGAGTATATTTAAGATGGAAATAGATAGGTTCTTCATTGTAAAGGGGATCAAAGGCTACAGGAAGAAAGCGGGAGAATGGGGTTGAAAAACCTGTCAGCCATAATTGAATGGCCTAATTTCTGCTCCTATGTCTTATTGTCTCATCTTTACCCAAACTACATCTATATCTTGCTTTCCTGAATTATTGTCAAACCTCTCTTGTGCTAACATCATCTTTAATTAACAGAGCCACTCCTCCACTCTTTCCTAGCTTCCTGTTCTTAAATCTCACATACCCTTTTCCATTCAGGCCCCAATCTAGTTCAACCCACATCTCAGTTATGGCCACTACATCATAACCACTTATCTCAATTTGCAGTAGTAATCCATCTGTTTTGTTTTAGAATGCTATATACATTTAAATACAGTTTAATATTTACATAACAATTATATATAAACATTAATAAGTAAATACTTTAGTCAAACAAAATTGAAAAACAAAATAAAATAGAGGATACAATTCTAAAGGGGCGCAGGAGAAAGGAACTTCAGTGTTTACATACACAAATCACTGAAAGTAGCAGCAGAAGATGAAGAAAACAATTAATAAAGCATTTGGTGTTCCTGACATTATGAATAAAGTGTATAGAGTACAAGAGCATGGAGGTGACGTTGAATTTATACAAGACAGTAATTAGACAACTGCTGGAATATTGTGCACAATTCTGGGAGCCACATTATAGGAAAAGTGTGAACGCATTGTCGAGAGTGCAGAAGCGGTTTACAAGATTGGTTCCAGGAAAGAGAAACTTTAGTTATGAACATGGATTGAATAAGATGGAATTGTTTTCTTTGGAGAGGAGAATGCTGAGAGGAGATTTGAGAGAGATTTATAAAATAATAGTGGGCAGAAGTAAGTAAATCAGAGAAGTTATTGCTACTTGTAAAAGAGAAAAGAGTGAGAGGACATAGATTTAAAGTAATGTGCAAATGAGGCAAGGATAATGTGAAAGAAAGCTTTTCCACATAGTGAGTCGGTAGGGTACAGGATGAACTGCTGGGAAATGTGATGGAGTCAGATTCAACTGAAATACTTAAGGTCAAGATTAGAGTGGTGCTCGAAAAGCACAGCAGGTCAGTCAGCATCCGAATTAGCAGGAAAATTGACGTTCCGGGCAAAAGCCCTTCATCAGGAAACACTTAAAGGGCCGTTGAATGATTGATTAAATAGAAATAGTGTGCAGGGATATCGGGAAAAGGAAGAGATTTGGCACTAGTTCATAGAACCAATGAAGGCACAGTAGGCTGAATGGACTCATTCTGTGCTGTAATAATTCTGTGATTCTATTTTAACTCCTGAGTAACGATTCAACTGATCTCCAACCAAGCTCACATACCTGCAACTGTACCTTGCCCAGATTTCCAATAGCCTCTGCTACTGAACATAATACTCCCTGTCCTTTTTGGATCTACCTGAAAATTCCTCACCTCTGACCTATGTCCCTTCAGGATCTAAAAACTCCTCATCACTGACCTTTGTCCCTTTCTGCATCCCTGGAACCTGACAACTACCTGGGACCCAGCAATTCCCTCCTACGCAATTGGACATGACCCCCTGCCCCTGCCAGTGGACCGAATGCTCCCTCACTTGCCTTTTGGCCCAACCCTATCTGTACTGGACCCAAGCATCCCTGCCCTGCTCCAAACTGGATTGCTATTTTCCCTGCTGCTAGACCACCTCACTCTGGACCCGTCATCCCAAACCCACTGCAGGACCCACTCCTACCTCCACCCCCCTGCCTGACACACTCCCTGCATCTCTGAAATTCCAAATTCCTTTTCAGCACTCCAGACCCAAACCCCTCCCCATCTGTTCTAACTCTCCTCCAGGTCTTGGTACTCCTTTGCATGTTCTGGACTTTGAAAAAAGTAAAACGAAGAAGTTATTGCTACTTGGAAAAGAGAAATGAATGAGAAGGCATAGATTTAAAGTGATTTAAACTCCCTCTCTCTACTCTGGACCTGGTGGCCTTTCCCCACCACTAGACCTGCCTGGGACCTGATATCCGTACCCGCATTCTAGATACCCACCCAGGTTCCTGACTTGCCCACTACCTTCTACCAACACTGGACTCAATTCAATCTATGGTTTCCAATCATATTACTGCCTCACACTTGGGCCCGATTTCAACCCTGCCCTAAGCACCCTCTCGGACTTGACAATCCCATCAGCATATTATCAGACTCGATATCTTACATCTACAACACCAAGCAGCCAGAGCATGGGTAATGATCTTGCAAAGAAGGCAGGGAGCAACTCGGTGTTTCCTCGAACTGTATCACCTGATGTGTGGGCCTAAGGTCCATATATGGCAGCAACCTTTCCCAAATGGAAACCATGCATTGGCACACTAATTGATGTGTGCATTGCTTCCCAGTCACTGTGGCCTTACAGTGTTTGAACTGCAAGAGGGAAACCTAAGATCCAACTAATTATCTGTTATTCTATTTGGTCTGGAATGGTAAATTTGCAGAGACTCTTAAATTCTCCATCAATAGCTATTTTTCACTGGCATTGGTTTCCAAGATTGTGTTTTGGGCTCAGTAAGTGAGAGAGACAGACAGAAGAGCTGCTGTTATTCGTGCATGTTAAAATCAGAGAATCCCTACATTGTGGAAGCAGGCCATTCAGTCCATTTAGTCCACATCAATTCCCCCCCCCCACTCTATTTCTGTAACTCTGCATTTCCTGTGGCCAATCCACCTAACCTGCACATCTTTGGAGTGTGGGAGGAAACTGGAGCACCTGGAGGAAACCCACGCAGACAAAGGGAGAATGTGGAAACACTAGACAGTTGCCCAAGGGTGGAATCAAACTAAGGTCCATGGCACTGTGAGGCAGTAACTACTGAGCAACTGTGCCACCCAAAGTATTGTTTTCTCTTTGCTGCTCAAAGCAAGCTTCTGAAATACGGTTGCACATTCCAAATCTAGTCTTTTTCAAACTGAATATTCCATAGACATGGTGACTCAGTGGTTAGAACTGCTGCCTCACACTGCCAGGGACCCGGGTTCAATTCCCGCCTCGGGTAATTGTCTGTGTGGAGTTTGCACATTCTCCCCCGTGTGTGCGTGGGTTTCCTATGGGTGCTCCGGTTTCCTCCCACAATCCAAAGATGTGCAGGTCAGGTGAATTGGCCGAGCTAAATTGCCCCTGTGTGGAGTTTGCACATTCTCCCCCGTGTGTGCGTGGGTTTCCTCTGGGGTGCTCCGGTTTCCTCCCACAATCCAAAGATGTGCAGGTCAGGTGAATTGGCTGAGCTAAATTGCCCATAGTGTTAGGTGGATTAGTTAGGAGTAAATACAGGGTGGGGAAATGGGTGTGAGTGGGTTGCTCTTCAGAGGGTCGGTGTGGACTTGTTGGGTCAAAGGGCCTGTTTCCATACTGTAGGGAATCTAATCTAATCAAATCTTCATCTGAGTTCAGCGTGAGTAAGACAAGTTTGCTAATTTCTTGATGCCTCACTATGTTCCAGTGCCTCTTAAATGAAATGCAGCTGGCATCAAAGTAGCTATTTAAAAGTTGGCAAGGGCCTTTTTAAAATAAGTTATAGGTTATTAAAATGAATAGATAGCCAAGCAGCAGATTGTGTTGTTGTATTGTCACTGTGTCTATAAGCGAGGACTCTTGGAATGTGAGTTCAAACCCTACCACATATTTGAACAGATTGATTTAAACAATAGATGTAAAAAAAAATTATCTGGTATAAAAGTCAAATAATGAAAACTGACAGTCCATTTTTAATGTGATTGTAACATCTCCCCACCATGAAGCACAAATATGAACAATGCTGTACAACTCTATAACTCTAATATTTTATTGGTTTGTATATGATGAGTATTCCATTACTAGGTCAAGTTTAAAGAACAATATGGACATTCTGCTTTGTCCTGTCATACTGCACTTGCTTCAGGACTGCCAAATGGATATATTTGCTGAGCTGTGCAACTTGCCCAAGTTTTAACCCTTCACTGCCCAGTTCTATAATCTATGGACCAGATTCACGCATTTTGTTCAAATTGGAACTCTGGGAGGTTGGTGTGTATTAATCTGAGATTTGTCTCCTATAGGGTATCTGGACCTGCATTCTGAGAGTCTGCAAACTTGTGTACACATCTCCAGAAGCCCTTGAGATGTTGGGCCTGCCACTCCTGCTTGTCTGGCAGATGCCATTGCTCATACATCCTGAGTATTCTTATATATCGTGTGCATTCCTTTCAACCCATACTCCCATCTGGACAGCAAACATGAAAATACTAGTTCCCTTAACCAAGTTATATCACAAATAGCTGGTGCCCAACCTCTGATCCCTGCATACACCGCTAGCCACTGCCTGCAACCCATAAAAAAAAACGCTTCTATTCCCACTCCATTTCTGTTCTGTAAACTAATTCTCAATCCACACCAGTACATTTAATTTTGCTCATTTTCCTTTAGTGTGATAATAATATTAATCCCAGACACCTTGTTAATCTATCTGTGAAGTGCATAATAATATGCTGATTGGGCCAACGAATATTGACAAATATGACAAAACCCTCTGCAAACTCTGACAGCGTAACAGTAAGAAACACAAATGAAGCTCTCTATAATCTTGAGTTTGGGTTTGTGTAAGGTGTAGAAAACCAACACAGACTCACTTATCTGAACAACTTGCTTCTGTGCTGTAAATTATATGTAAATTACTTGCTTTGTTTCCCACTATATGACTGTTTTTTTTAGAAAGCACCTCCCCAGTATACAACAGTTCCAATCATCTGAGAAATTTGTTCTTTGATCTGGAAAGCAACTTGAAAATTTTTCACTGGTGTCGCTGTCATTTTCACTGGTTTGTCATCTTTGTAAGAATAAATTGAATTGCTAGGTCAGGGCCTGAAGCTGTATACCTAATCTATGTTGTTTTTCAATCGTTACCTTACCTGAAGACAGATCCACAGTGTTTGTCAGTTTTGACTGTTTATTTGAAGCAAGTAAATTGTATAAATTTAAGATTGTGTATTGCAGTTAATAAAATATATTCAATACTGTACTATATTCCAACAGAATTACATAGGAGTTGCCTGTTTTGGTATCAGTGTAAAATTGGTGGAAACCGAGCTTTGTATCTGTTTATTTAAGTGCAATACATAATGCATTGTTTACGATCAATTATCAGAAAATAATAAATGATTGAAGAGAACAGATTTGCTATTTTTGAAACTAATAACACAGTTCAGGAAATCATTAATATTTTTAAAAAGTAAAGGCAAAATTCATAGTAAAATCAAGACAAGGTAACAATTTCTAGACAAGAGCTCATACTTCAGTTATTTAATGCAATACATAACACTTCAAACCTATCAACCAATATTAAAGTTGCTGGTATGTTAGAAACACTGTTCATTCAGGCACACTGACCAATGTAAAAGGACAACTCTTTTATCTTTTCAGCTGAATCCATATCCACATGCCTTTTAGATATTTTAATCCACCTGTTCAGGGGTGCTATTACACACCTCTGGAGCTGCGGGGACTTGAACCTGCATCCCTTGTCTCACAAATAGGGACATTACCACTGCACCTCAGGAGTTCTAACCACAGGTCCTTTAGCTAAAAGAAACAAATTACATCCCCTGTTGAATCATTACAGTACGTCAAGATAATAAGCTTCTGGATTGCTATGCTTCATGGAGGTAGCACGTTGGAAATCAAGCCCCTCTTCCTGACAGTATCATAAACATGTTCAAAAGTTCTTTCAAAGTCCCCTATTTGCTGTCTGTTAGACTCAGATTCACATGACCAAAAACACCCCAGTCCAACACCAGCATCTACAAATCAAAATTTAGTACTTTGCATTCAATATAAATAGTGAGCTGAATTTTTGTGTGTTTACAATAAAGAACTGAGGAATTGTAGTGTATTTAGAAGCAGGTTGCTGAAACTCATAAATCCAGTTTATACTGTTAGCTTAGTAAGCAGAAGGGAAAAGTGTAAAAGGAGATGACACAGTTCTGCAGTATGTATACGAAATGAAATTCAGCCAGCAGCAAACAACTGATTGGGTTTTTGGATTTGTGATCAGTTGTGGGTGCCAAAGGTCTTCAGCCTGATGGCAACTCTCTGATTCCTGGGCAGCTGAACAGCTTGTGGGTGTGAACGATAATGTGAGGAGCCCTCAGACTTCTGGAAGGGAAGGTAATGTCTCTCTCTCCTGCCAGTAAAGTTCCTGAAGCTAAGGAAAACCGGTTGTTTTCTCCCATCAGTTGCTGTAAGCTGTTTCTTTCAAGCAAAGCCTCAGAGACATTATAATTTGTGAACGAGCCATGTCACTCCTGTGACAAAATAAAATAACCTCAAGAACCTGGGAAACAAAAGAAACACTTCAGGAAGAATCCTGAGGAATGATGCTATTGAACTGTTCCCCAGTGTTTTGTTTTCCTTCCACCAATAACACTTTTTGTCCACTATGTCTGCATATATGTATGAGTTTTAGAAGGGGTTTAGAGTTTTAATAGTGGAGCCATATGTTAATAGCTCATGGTTGTTTATTTGTCAATCGAATTTACTCATTGATTTTACTCATTTACTCATTAGAATTTACGAAATGCTTGTTTTGTGATTTACACATGAAAGAAGTGAAATATCACTGTATTCTAACTGTGTTCATGTCACATTACAGGTGACCACCATTGCACTATACACACACACACAGATACTCCTACACACACACACTCTCGCACACACACAGGCATTCCTATACACACATACACACATATACACAGATGCGCACAGACACCCACACACACCCTTATAGACACACACACTCCCACACTCACACATGCACCCTCTCACAGACTTAGGACACTCTGCACTCACTACACACACACATACACTTTCTCACACTCACAACCCCCAACCCAGTCAGACAGACACACACAGACAGACAAAGACCCACATGCTGACATATATTTTGTGGGGTGAATTTGTACTTTCAGGGTTACATTGTACTTTGCTCAAAAACTGCACGCGTTCATGTAGAACTTTGTTATCTCACTTTTTAGATTAGAATCAATCTGAACATCATGGCATAGACAGAGAACAGAGGGGGCTAACACCTTCAACCTATTGTCTAGCTATCACCATTGTTAACAGCTAACCTGAGAATGCAACTTTTTAAAAAAAGGTTTTGTGATTTACACATGAAAGAAGTGGAACTATCATGGTATTCTAACAGATGAAAGGCTTAACAGACAATCAATTTTTCAATGTATAATTTCAGTTACATCACACTGTAAATTTTTGCTATAAATTCTGTGTATTAGGATTGAACCCTCCACTACCACCCTGATGAAGGAGCGACGTTCCGAAAGTTAATGTGCTTCCAATTAAACCTGTTGGACTATAACCTGGTGTTTTGTGATTTTTAACTTTGTACTAAATTTTGGAAAGACAAATCAGTGCAGGACTTATACACTTAATGTTAAGGTCCTATGGAGTGTTCTAATCTAATCTAATCTAATCTAAAAAACCTGGTGTTTTGTGATTTTTAACTTTGTACTAAATTTTGGAAAGACAAATCAGTGCAGGACTTATACACTTAATGTTAAGGTCCTATGGAGTGTTGCTGAACAAAGTGAAGTGCAAGTTTATAGTTCCTTGAAAGTAGAGTTGAAGATCGACAGACAGAATTGTGATGAAGGCATTTGGTATGCTTTCCTTTATTGGTCAGAGCAGAGTATTAGAGTTGGGAGGTCATGTTGTGGCTGGACAGGAGATTGGTTCAGCCACTTTTGGAATATTGTATGCAATTCTGGTCTCCCTCCTATCAGAAGGATGTTGTGAAACTTGAATGGGTTCAGAAAAGATTTACAAGGATGTTGCCAGAGTAGGAGGATTTGAGCTATAGGGAGAGGTTGAATAGGCTAGGATTTTTTTCCCTGGAGCGTCAGAGGCTGAAGGGTGGCCTTATAGAGGTTTATAAAATCATGAGGGGTATAGATAGGATAAATAGAAAAGGTCTTTTCCCTGGGGTGGGGGAGTCCAGAACTCGAGGGCATAGGTTTAGTGTGAGAGGGGAAAGATTTAAAAGGGAACTAAGGTGCAACATTTTCATGCAGAGGGTGGTGCATGTACGGAGTGAGCTGCCAAAGGAAATGAAGCAGGCTGGTACAATTACAGAATTTAAAAGGATGAGTATATGAATAGACCGAATAGAGGAATATGGGCCACGTGCTGGAAAATGGGATTAAATTAGGTTGGGTTATCTGGTTGGCATGGACAAGTTGGACTGAAGCATCTGTTTCCATGCTGTACATCTGTATGACTCTATGACTGTATAACACTGTAATTATGTTCCTTCATATTTATGATTTGATTTCAGATATCAGCAATGTTTTGGTGAATGCAACAGAAGTTTAGCACCTATGAACAGTCAATATGTCAGTTAGGTAGAGGTCAAAGTATTACCCCTTCCTAGTGGGCTGTGTGGAATTGCATTGTAAATTTAAGGGACAACTAACCTTGCGAAATGAGGTAAGATTGTGAATTATACACTTCTCATAGTATCCTACAAAGTCATGTTACCTGCATTATTGTCTGACCTGAAGAGCCTGCTATTGAAATAGGTTGTAATGGGAGATTGCAATGATATTTAGAAAGCATTTATCATATGTTTGCTGTAGAACAAAAAGCGTGTAATTCCTAATAGTAACTAGGGTTTCATAAAATGCATTACCAGTTGCTATTATTTTACATTTTGTATTTCTCTCTGTTTCAATCCTTCAGTAACTCTAAACATGTTGCTGTGATTTTGAGTATACCACTGTCAACAATCTACACATAATGATTTTGTTAATTCAGATCCAGCTACAGCTCTTTCTAAAACAAAATAAATGTTTTATACATCAAATTATGAAAACAGGATATTGGGAGAGGATGGAAAAATACATATTTTCCTAATAAAATTTATTTCTATCATATATGACTATTCATGTTATAGTCTGGGGCAATGGTTGAGGTTCTAATACTCTTCCAATGGCACAACTAACTCCCGTTCTTACTGCTTGTTGTGATTTGCAAGTTTTCACTCATTTGGCTGCATTCTGAAAGTACCTTCCTTGGCGATGGGGCTTGAACGACAAGCATTTAGCCTAGCGGCAGAGACACTAATCACTGCACCACAAGACCTCCAAATTAGTACTACAAGCAACATAAAAGTATAATTTGTGCCCTATCATTGCACAAAGCCAGCAATTTGAATGAAATACAATGAATTCTACACCAGCGCTGCAAATGGGAAGTAAAGGTGAATGTGAGGAGATGTTCCCAGGAGAACAAGTTTTTAAAATACGCAAGAATTGGGTGGGGCTGCAAACTCTTGTGCTGCAGTGATAGTGTCCCTACCTCTGAGCCATGAGTACTGGGTTCAAGTCCCAACTACTGCAGAGATGTGTTGAGACGTATCATTTAGACAGGTTGATTAAAAGAACTGTTTGCATTTGCCACTGGGTGAGGTATATCAATGTTTTGGATTCAGCCACTTTCTGTGGCAGTGTATTCCACAGGCATGCAACTGTCTAAAGTTAAATAAATTTCTCCTCATCTCTGTACAAAAAGGTCCCCCACTGTATCCTCAGACTATGATTCTCAATTATTTTCTGGATCTGGACTCCCCAATCATCGAGAACATTCTCCTGCATTTATCCTGTTGAGTGCTGTTAGAATTTTATAGTTTTCTATGAGATACCCTCACATTCTCCTAATCTCAAGCGAATATAGTCCTAGTTGATCCAATCCCTCTTCATACGTCAGCCCTATTATCTTAGGAATCAGTCTGGTAAACCTTTGTTGCATCCTTCCCATTGCCAGAACAACCTTCCTCAGAAACGGAGACCAAAACTGCGCAGAACACTCCAGATGTAGTCCCACCAAGGCCCTGTAAAATTGCTGCAAAACAGCTTTGCTCCTGTACTCAGATCCTCTCAGGCCAACATCCCATTTGCCTCTTTCACTGCCTGCTGTACTACATATTTATTTTGCAAGAGGGTAATGCATACATTTTGCCCGAGAGAAGGCTTTATGGTGGAGTTTCCTTGGGGTTAGTTGCTTTTACTGATATATACTATGACATTGGTGTAGAGGGCACAATTCAAGAGCACAGATCATAAGAAATGTGGAAGCATTGTAAACTGAGAGAAGGACAACATTCATTTTCAAAAGTACAGTTTAGTACAATGGACAGCCAAGTGGCAAATGTAATTTAATGCAAAAAGTGAAAAATTATTAATTTTGGCAGGAAGAAGGTAGAAAGTCAATACAACATAAAATATAAGATTCTAATAGCGGTACAGAATCAGAAGGATATGGGTGCATATATGCATAAATCATTGGAAATGACACAAATGAAGGTGTGTCAATCATTGAAAGTCATTGAAGGAAAGGTTAGGAGAGCAATTGTTAAACCATACAGCATCCTGAGCTTTATCAATAAGGGATAGAGTGAAAAAGCAAGGAAGTTCTGTCACACGTGTGTAAAACACTAATTCAAACTCATTTGAAGTATTGCACTTATGTGTGAGGGAAGTTAAAATAAGATGGAGACAAAATTCAGGAGAATAGTTCCATGGCTGAGAAACTCCAGTTACTTTCATCAGTGGGAAAAGTTGGTCCTGCTCTCCTTGCAGAAGAGGGGGTTAAGAGGAGATTTTGCAAATCTATTCAAGTCCTGAGGGTTTGGACAGAAGCGATGGAGACAAACTATTCTGACTGGAAGCTGAAAAGGATTGAGAGCTAGATGGCACAGATTTAAGTTTAATGGCAGAGGAAACAATAGTGATATGAGGAACAAAACATTCTAGTACAGAGAGTGATTAGGATCTGGAGTGCACAGCTGCACAGTTTGGTAGAGGTAGGGTCATTTGAGGCTTTTAGAAAGAAACTGGATCTTTAGCTGAGAGAAAAAAATGTAGAGTTGAGGGAAAAAATGATGGAAGCACAAGTAGGTGAAATGGTCCTTCACACAGCAAACAGAGCTATGACATTAAATGGCCTCTTTCTGTGGTGTGGCCATGATATGATTCTTTGAGAAATGATAGTGTCAATTATTATTTTAAAATTCATTTGTGTTGTTAGAATGCAGCTTTATAAAAAGCTGCTGATATTTCTGACCTGAGTTTGTTTAATAACATCAGTAGGTGTGAGGTGGCACTCTGCTTGTCAGCACTATAATTTTTCACCACAATGAGCATGGGCACTAACAAACTAAACAACAATCAATCAAATAAAACGTGTGCATTGATTTCTCTGTCATTGTTCATTCAGTTCTACAAGTTGCAGATGCAAAGATGGGCTAGAAAAGGATAACATCTGGATGTCACATACATTTAATATCCATTCATATGAAGTTGTTTACAGTGCTAAAATAAATATGGATTGCAATTAATCACCAGCAGTCCCAGTTGAATGGTGAAGAGATGTTCATCAATCTACATTAGTCCTCACTCCACTGTGTAACTGAATTAATCAATTTATCAATAAACTACAGCACAGTATAAATGCTTCAATTCAATAAAGAATAAAATAAATCTCAACGTGAAATTTTTCACTTAATTACCACAGAACCCTTTGCTTCTAATGTGGTTCCATTGATCTTTCAATTGTTTGCCCACATGAAGCGTCACTTCTCTAAACACAGTAACCATTAAGTATTTTGCCCTCATGCAGTGTTAAAACCCATCACTTTATGTTACTGAGATAAACCTTGATCTGCTGCAGGTATTTATGACTACAGTGGTAGCAGTTACTATGTAAAACCAGCTAGTTTTCAATTTTTTAAATTAGCATTCTCAGTCTTACCATGCTGAGAAACTGCTTGCAACCGCGACTAAGACTCGATATCTTAAATGCATGTACACTGTTAATGATTTCAAAAGTGTACCTAATTATCCCTGAAAATTGAGTTATTTGGTTTAGATCTTTAACTACTTTATTAAACAGTAATTAGCAATTGTAGAAACCTGGGCAATTTTAATTTGACAAATGTGATGTCACTGAAGCATGAACAGCCCCAGAATGGAGTCAGTGAACTAGCTGGTGCCTAGACATAGCCATCACTCTGTCTAATGTCATTTGCAAAGTAATGATCTCCTGCAATGTACTTGTCTGTTTGCGGTCATAGTAACTTTAATGTGAAACTAATGTCCTACTTTTGGAGACTACAGGGTAGACCAGGTCGTGCAAATAATCTGACCAGTTTTACTATTGATATAAGGTGGATCAGAACAAAAAAGGATAAGCTTTAAAGTATACTTGTGTGGCCAAGAAGGGTACATATGATTGTTTGACCCAAATATTCTGGATGACTCTCGCTCTGAGTTCAGCTCTACCCTCACTACTATCCTCTCCCAAGGACTTTAGTTGCTGCCACCTATTTGCTTTAGAAAATTTCCAAAGCTTACTTAAATAAAATCCAGGCCCCCAAACTGAGTTCAACCCGCAATATCCATCCTGCTGAGCAGGAAGAGATCTATTGCACACTTCTGTCCATGAGCCAGTCTGTCTGCCTGTAAAAAGGGAACAAACCTAAACAGCTCACATGCATTTGTCTTTGTCATAGGACACTTCCTTAAATATAGGAAAACAATGCAGGGCATCATTCTCTTTTGCAGCAATTTTGCTGAAACTAAGCTATTCTCAGTCTTCACCAAGGTGATAGGCAATTCCTAAATGATCCAAACCGATAATGCTATTGCCCATTTCACATTGGAATCACTTTTCATTTACCCTGTCTGTACATCACAACATAGTGACTTTCTATAGATCAAATCCTCATCAAAGTACATATTGAAACTTTAAAAGTCTCCTACTAAACAGCTCTGGATCTTGAAAAATCACAGGAGCCCAAATAATTTCAAATATCACTGTAGAAATCTAATGCAACAATTCTCTGAAAATAACAACAATGACTTCTTCCTCATTTCCATACCATTACTTATCATTTCTGCACCATTGTATCAGAGTTTCAAAGGTGTGCACAATACTCTACTGGCTTATGTACACGCTGCAAATGTTTCTGTCAAAAAACCAGTTTACAAAACCTAAAGACAAGGGAGAAAATGAGGACTGCAAATACTGGAGATCAGAGTCAACAGTGTGGTGCTGGAAAAGCACAGCAGGTCAGGTAGCATCCAAAAAGCAGAAGAATGGGCATTTCGGGCATTCAAGGGAGACTGTTATCATTCAGGGAGTCCCACCAGTCAATCAAGGGCAGTATACAATCTTAAGCCAGGGGTTGGTTTGTCAGTAAGCTGCTGGGGCAGTCAGGGTCAGTGGTTCCTGTATTACTACAGTCCAGTGAGTGGGCCATAGTCAGTCCAGTAAGTCCAGTTCAACCAGTCCACTGGTTCTGGGTAAGTCAGTCGGGGAGCTGTACTGAGATCAGTTGGGAGCCTGGTCACTCGTCAGTTGGTCCTGTCCATCCAATTCGTCATGTATGTCCTATGGTCAGTCTTGGAGGTCAATGAAAGTCAAAAGGTCATCAGGGACTACTATTGTGGTCGGGACATTGGGGAAGTCGACTGAGGGGATTGGAGGCAGAATGTTAAGTCACAGAAGGGGACAATGATTGTTAAGGGAGATGGGGACATGCAGGGTGGATGGGAAAGAGGGGGTCAAGATTAGACTGGTGCTGGAAAGGCACAGCAGGTCAGGCAGCATCCGAGGAGCAGGAA
The DNA here is from genome assembly GCF_004010195.1 of Chiloscyllium plagiosum. Classification (NCBI taxonomy): domain Eukaryota; kingdom Metazoa; phylum Chordata; class Chondrichthyes; order Orectolobiformes; family Hemiscylliidae; genus Chiloscyllium; species Chiloscyllium plagiosum. Next base: position 15,263,536 of record NC_057729.1, read on the forward strand.
AATCGATGTTTCAGGCAAAAGCCCTTCATCAGGAATCAGAAAGAGGGGGTGTCATTGGTAGTCTTAGCTACCCTCTACTTCACTGTCCTGCATGTCAGAGCCAATGGGTGGCATGGCTAAACTGTAGGGCTGAGGCAGAGGGGATAATATTGGGAGATGGTGACTTTGTTGAAGGGGAACCTGAGGAAACTCCATATGGATTCAGTTGACAGGGATTGGAAGGAACATAAAGGTTCAAGCAGGCCCCACATGAGGGTGAATCTGGGACTCACTGCACGAAGTCTGACCTGTGTTGCCTTCAAACCTCATTTAAATTCTAAATGTACAATGTGAATGGAAAATGACTGTGATCACATTTAGAATGAGCAAGGTAGATTATTTTTTCTGTCTGAGCAAACAAGTTCCGCTTATGAGCGATGTAAGGCTCTTCTGGAAGCAATTGCATTAACCTGTACTCTGCCAGTGGCTGTGAGCTAAATGCATGGGTGGTCAACTCTTTCTGATGACTGTCAATATGACAGCTACACTAAATTTGTATGCAGTTGGCTGTTTCCAGGACTCCACTGGGGAAGCATGGAATTAATACAGTACAGAAGAGGCCTTTCATTCCAGCATGTCTTTACCACCAAAAGTACACTACTACCTAAACCAGGTAGTAGTGTACTTTTGGTGGTAAAGACACCAAACTAGGCCCATAGCCCGCACTAGGCCCATAGCCTTGAATATTAAGATACTTCAAGTGTCCATCCAAGAGTTTTTTTGAAGATGAGGAGGTTATCAACTCCAATTACCCTATCAGGCAGTGCATTCATAATCTCCACTACCCACTAGGTGAAAAAGCTTTTTGTTAAATCCTCCCTAAACCTCCTGCTTCTCACTTTAAAAGTATCACTACTTGTTCTTCATCCTTCAACTATGATGAAGAGGTATGATACTTCTGGGAGGGTCTTGCAGTCCACTCCAGACAAGGCTCCCCCCCTTAATTCCAATATGCTGTGCTCTGCACAGCTGGAACAGACAGAAGGGACATGTGATGGATGTTAAAGAGTTGGGAGAGTAGTCACAGTCTTCCAAGGTAGAAGTTAAGCATAAGGAACATTACATTCCATATGATAGACCAGAGCAGCAACAGGTGTAACAACTAGGTAGGACTTAATAAACTGCTGAGTTCCAATAGATATGAGCTGGGTGCAGTAATCATTCATGGAACTTTTTGTTGTTTGAAATAGAATTGACTCCTGTCTGTTTCCAGAAGCAAATGCAGTCTCTTTTTTTCTCCCATTTTGTTATTGTTCAATTCAAATGAATGTTTTCCACTGTCTGATGCCTTTCCAGCATATGCTCCTCTTGCACTGAGAGAAAATGTAGCACTCCCAAAGACAAGCTTCTGACATGGTATGAGACTAAGAATGGGTGACCTATGTAACTTGATTCTTGCACTTGGAGTTACAATGACAGTGATCAGATGACATAAATTAGTAAAACATTTTTCCCAGGATGAAGGATTCAATAACGAGAGGTCATGCTTTCAAGGTGAGAGGTGGAAAGTTTAAGGGGGATACACATGGCAAGTACTTCACACAGAGGATGGTGGGTGTTTGGAATGCATTGCCAGCAGACGTAGTAGAGGCAGGCACAGTAGATTCATTTAAGATGCATCTGGACAGATACAAGAGTATATGGGGAGCAGAGGGATACAAATGCTTAGGAATTGACCGACAGGTTTCGATAGTACATTAGGATTGGCTCAGGCTTGGAGGGCCGAAGGGCCTGTTCCTGGGCTGTAAATTTTCTTTGTTCTTTGTTCTATTTACAAATTTGAGCTTGCACTGGCAACAAATTGTCACCCCAGCTACTTATCTGCTTTCAGAAGCTTTCTCGGTCATTTGCCTCACACTCCATGTCCTGTGACAGGCAGTTCCTGGTTGGTAGGGCTTGGCGTAATGTGTGGCTGGGCTTTAAACATGGCACCAGAAATCCTGAGACACCCTAGCTGCGGCAATTACTTTCACCACTGGTGAGCACGCAATGATTTGACAGGGGCATACATAGAGGTATAAGGCACACATAATGAGGTAAGCTGTGAAAGGTTGTGTGACATAACTTGTGACAGGGTTATGGTTAGAACTCATGGAGTAAAACTTTCCATGACATTCCCCAAATTTGACACTTAGCTGATTTATGGTAAAATTCAGCTAAGAAATCATGTGGCTCTACTTAGAGCTTTAAATGCAAGTCTATTTGCAATTGGAGTTTTTGCAACCCAGAGAAAGAAACAGAAGCAACTCATCCTGACATAAAACAGAATATTTAGAGAGAGAGAAGATCCAAAGAGAAATAGGATCCATGAAGACAGAAGATCCATAGCCTCCAAATCAAAACAGAAGAGGTTTTGTTAGTTTTCAGTCTCCAAATCTGACAGGGTTAGGGAAAAAAAACTTTCAAGTTGCTTCAAAAAAGGCACAAATAGAAGATTGTTCAAGTATCAGACAAGAAGACATCCTAGCAGGCTGCTGAACATGTGACTGTAAAGAAGACATGATAAATAGTAAGTGAGCTGAGTTAGCAGCTTGTTTAAGCATATCAGAAATGATAGGGTGAATGAAGAAATTGCTAAAAAGAAACTGATTGCAACTCTGCTAAATGAACAAGTCATAATAGGAAATAGGGAGCACTTCACTGAAGTTTAAATGTCTGTAAGGTTGTTGTTGGGATTTAAGGATTGAAACTTGCCAATACGTTTAATGAAACCATTTGAAATAGTGCTTGTAAAGTGTAACATAGTTTGTGTCTTTTGTTTTTGGAATTAACATTTATGTTCTTTTTCGTTTTATAAATATATCAGCAGCCTCTTATGAATGTGATCAGTGACTGATATTCATGTAAAACAAAATGAATAATGAAAGTTATAGTGTATCGAGCTCGCTCTCACCCCAGAATCTGACTTACCCAGTATGGCCCTCCACTGGAATCATAGCAGATAAATAAAGTGTAATGAAAAGGACAATCATCTGGAGATTGGAACTGTATTTCTTTTACAAATCAACATTGCTAAAACATTACCAAGACTGTTGCCATGCTATCATATTTTGTGCAATAGATGAGTTACTCATTTTATGAAAGTCATTTATTACTCCATGTCATTGTTCTTAAGGCAGTACAGAAAAAAGACTCTTAAAGGCTAAAAGCTAAAGGCACATAGACTCAGAAACTTTCACGTTCAAGAGCTGACTTAGTTGACTGGGAGCATGTTTCCTATAATTGGCCTCATTTCTGACTTATTGAAGTAGAATTAAAAATCACTCTGCTCTTGATCACTGTTCTGTGCCTCTTGCTGGAAAATAAATAGCAGAAGACAAGATTGGACTTGGTTGCAAGATTCTTAATAACTGAATGCTATGCCATCATTCACTACCTATGTACACAAAATCCAAGAGGAAACTATCAATATTCTGATGTATTGACTGTACAAAGGAACAAGTATATTTGCAAATCTGGAAATCTTATTGAAGAAATGTAAAAACAATCAGATTTTTGTATTTAATATGGGCCAAAAGAGAAACAGCACTGGAAAGAAAAAGATATATTGAAGGTACTCCAGATTATTTTCTGCCATTTGAAGAAACTGAGTTAATTCTGAACAGCAAACCAGACATAGTTAGCAACTGGACGATAAGAAAGCAACTTATAAACACCTATCACCATATGACTGAATTCACAATCAAGTTTCAAAAGGAGAAATGATGGGAATGAGCTGAGGATTGGGATATAAGATTAGTTTTTAAAGGAGTTAAGAAGTTACTGACAATGGAAGGAAAAAATTGCTAACAAGAACCTTGGCTTGAATACCTCGAAGTGTGGCAATCATAGTCGAATTGCCACTGCAGTCCTTGTTTAGCACTGAGCTCTGTACTTCTAGCTGGGAATTCCAAACCTGGCTCCTTCAGAAATGTGGAGCATGTCTGCAATCAGCTTAGGCTGATAAATGACAAGAAACATTCATGTCACAAAGATGCCATGTAATGGCCATTTCCAACAAGAGGGAATATGACAATCTCCTAATGATATTCAATGACATTCCAATTGCTAAATCCCAAACTGTTACTAGCCTGGTGGTTAGCATTGACAAGAAACTGAACTGGAGTAGCCATATAAATACTATGGCCAGAAATGTAGGTCAAAGGCTTGGAATTCCTCAGTGAGTAACTCATTTCCTGACTGTCCAAAGCTTGCCTACCACCCAAAGGCTGAAGTCAGGACTGTAGTGGAATGTGTCCTGCTTGCCTGGACCAGTGCTGCTCCAGCAACCACAGGAAGTTCAATACTTAGGATAAATCAGCCTACTTGATTGGCATCTCAACCATCACTTTATAATTTCACAGCCTCAATCACCAATATATAGAGGTAGAATTGTGCCCCATCTACAACATATACTGCAATATCTCCCCAATGCTCCTTCAACTGAACTTTCTAAATCCTGGCCTCATCCACCTGGAAGGATGAAGGCAGTAGATGCAGTGGAACACCTTGACCTGCTAATTGCCCTCTAAGTCAAGCACCACCCTGATTTGAAACTGTATTGGGGAGAATAGTTCCTCCACTGTTGCTGGGAACATATCATGGGACTTTGTCCCTAACGGTACTATAGCACTGCACACCACACATAAACCAACACTTCAATAAAGTGACTTGTTATCCTGTTTGTTGGGACTGGCAATAAATGGTGGTCTAACCAGTAATGCTCACCTCCTATGAACAGAAAGAAAAAAACCTTAAATGGTGGTCAGTTAAAATTTATTTGTAAAGTATATGGAAATTTAAGCTTAGCACATTAATCCAAATGGAAAAGTAATGATATCCAAGTATCCATAGAGCCCACTTGATGTAGGCTTTTGCAATCATATCACAATAATAGGTTCTGAGGCTAAAATGATACAATCAATTGCTGTCCATAATAACTACAGCTGATTATCTAGACAACTCCCACTTCATTTATGATTCTGTAATCATATGATTTCCTGGTTCAGAATATATTATTAGATGAAATCACCTATAACTATAATTCAGGCTTTGGTATTTTCTTTCAGGGTTAAAAGAGGAAAATTTTACTCCAGGAGTCAACAATTTGTCACTGAAAGTGATTTTGTCAATCACACAATAATAGCATGATGCAATTCAATTCAGATTACTCTAATTTTAACTGTGTCCGAGGATCCTCATCTACTGAATAATTTTAGCAATCAAACAAAGACAGATTATAGTTCAATGAAATTGCAATAAAGCAGATGCTGACAGTGCTTCAGTACAGTTACAAATTGTTCCATTTGGCTTGAGGATTCTTAATGCAGTCGCTCTTACTGCCTGATTATAAACTGCTAAATGTGATAGCAGCAGATATATGGAGAGTTAATCAAAATTCTGGGACTATAAAATGATTCCTACATAATACAGTGACCTTACTTGGTATTTTTATTCCATGCTTTTTTTCTCTTGTGTATATTTTTACACGTAAACATTTAAGTTAAATATTTAGGATTATTGACTATCATAGCATGAAAGGAGAAGAAACATGGCTGACGCCATGTTTATACCTTTCAGACAAAAACAAGGATATCACTGGTCACTACACCCGATTCACACGTGTCCTTTCAGCACAGACCTTCACCCATAATTCAATCAAATGGCTTTTAGAAACCTTTACTGTGAAAGAAAAACAAACAAAATGGCATTCATTCTGACAATGCAAAGCCAAAATGACAGCAACATTGGATAGTTACCTTCACCGAATTAAAGAAAGGTAGGTCGGCGGTGTGGCAGCAAATGTGAATGCCCTTCAGTTATATCTTCCATGTGGCTAAGTCTCTTGCTGCAACACTTCAGATACAGAGGAACTTAAGTGGTCTGATTTGGCAATCATTCTTTGTCACAAGGCCAATATCAGGCTCACGACAGATAATTGCTGTCTTCCTGACAAAGAAGGTGCTGTATCTGTGCTATAAAGTTTCCAGCAAATGTTGAACAGCATAATTGGGCACCAGAAGAAGGGTGAAGCTATTCACAACTTTTCCTGTGCCATCTGGAACTCATGTCTATGCCAATTAGAAAGGAAGCAAAGAACATGATTGCTGAAGGGATTTGCACCATCTATGAAGCTGCAGACTTTGCAGTGATCACAATACTGATCCTATATATGTAACTGCATTTTCTCAAGTCCCTTTACATCTGTCTGTCCACTGTTTCTTTCCTTTTTGCTTTTCATCTGACAGTTTCAAGGAGTTATTTTCTGTGTTTCATGATTACTTTTCTCCCCTCCTATCACTTATTCATCAAATCCCTTCGAAATACTGTTCATGTAAATAGAGCTCAATCTGATATATCGGTCATCAAGATGATTCTAGTGCTGTTTTTCTTCCTTATTTGTTGTTGAACAGTCAAATTCATAATTCTGGATCCATTCTACTGAACCACAGAAGTAAGGTAACAGTTGGGGGTTTATGCATTGTATGCACAGCCCAAAAACCTGTTTCAAACAGGTCTCCTTGCCTGCTTTCAGTTCTGATAGAAATAAGTTTCAGAAATTGAGAACTTTGTCTTGTATTTGCATTTTGTTTCACCTGACCTAAGGGAGCTTGATGGACAGCATTGAGTTACAAATTTGACAAAACAAAATTCCATTCACACAAAAGGAGAAAGGGATAGAGAGGCGAAAGGCATTAAATAGGAATGGTTGTCAAAATCATGAGATAAAATCAAGGATATGATAAAACTGAAGTTTGTCTTCATTTTATAAGAATCCAAATAATTCAGCTAATCTATGTCCTAATAGGTTGTTGGCTAGCTTTGAAACTGCTGGAGGGATAGTGTTAAATGTGCATCTTTCCTTGAAGGGAAGTCCTCTTTGATGACACAATGTACTGTGTTGCATTGTTGTGACTATGCCTGGCAGCTAATCTGCTTTGTGTGTGCATGATGCATGCACAGAAATCAGTCACTTTCCAGTAACACCAGCTTCAAAACTGGTAATGTGTTTTGCTATTTTTAAATACAGTAACACTTACAGTTAATTAATTCCTTTGTTTATTAGACTATTATCATTAACATGACATGGTGAATAGCAGTGGAAATCATGGTGCTAATGAAGCTTGAACAGTCAGCAAGCAAATTATTCTATAGATAGACCACATGATCAACAGTCTTAAATCATGCTAATGTGCAAGAAACTTTGATGTCTTGACTTGTTACCATGCCAGAGAGAGCTTGGTGGTACACAATCAAATTCCAAATAAGAGGGCATTTTAACTGAGAAAGGGAAGTGAACAGAGTGTGTATTAGATCAACAAGCAAGCAAAGGTGAAATACATATTGTCAAATATCCAGAAAATATCTTAATTTAAATTGGGACACAACAAACCTCCCAACAGAATATTAAATATATGACCAGCATTCAAAGATATTGATTATAGATTTGGGGGTCTTATGCTGAAAATCAAGCCATCAAGATTTGCTTAGATTCATGCAGCATGGAAACAGACCTTAATTCACTTGTGCCAACCAGACATCCAATCTGACCTAGTCCCATTTGCCAGCATTTGGCCCATATTGCTTTAAATCCTTCCTTTCATTTACCCATCAAGATGCCTTTTTAAATGTTGCAATTGTACTCACTTCCACCACTTCTTCTGGCAGCTGGTTCCATACACATACCACCCTCTGCGTGAAATGTTACCCCTCAGATCCTTTCAAAATCTATCACCTCTCACCTTAAACCAATGCCCTCTAGTTTTGGACTCCCCCATCCTTGGAAGACGACCTTGGCTGTTCACCCTGTCCATGCCCCTCATGATTGTATACACTTCTATAAGGTCTCCCCTCAGCCTCTGACACTCCTGGAGAAAATAAAATCCAAACTATTCAGCCTCTCCCAACAACAGTCCTGGTAACATCCTTGTAAAATTTTTCTGCACTCTCTCAAGCATGCCAAATGCTTTGTTCATGACCCTGTCAGCCTGTGATTCCATTTTCAAGGAACTATATACCCACACCCCTAGGTTTCTTTGCTTGGCAACACTTCCCAGGGCCCTACCATTAACTGATAAGTCTCACCCTGATTTGCCTTACCAAAATGCAATACCTCACAATTATCCAAATTAAATGCCATCTGCCACTTCTTGGCCCATTGGCTTAGTAATTGGTAATTAAAATATTCACAGACCTAACATGTCAGCATTAACATGCAGAGAGCTAAAAACATTCAACATAGATACACCAGTAAGTATTCCCCTTGAAGAGTGGGTAAAATAACAGGTTGTACAAACCAGAACACACTCTTAAAGGGAGGAAGAATGGATTAATTTTTAATAGGAGCTTATTTTTACACCGGGCAACTGGCAAGCAATGTATTTATCTGAACTTCAGTGAGAAACAGCATACCAGTTGATTAGAATGCTGGATAGGCATGTTCCTGTAAAGTGAAGGACAAGATTGGCAGGATTTTGGAACTTTGGATGCAAGGGAAATTATCAGCTAACTCAAAAAAAAGGAAGCATACCCAAAGTCTAGCAACTAAAAACAAACAAAATTCTTGAAGAATATAGAGAAAGTAGAAAGGAACTCAAACGGAGGAGGAGCCATGAAATGTCCATGGCCAACAGGGTTAAGAAGAATCCCAAGATGTAGGAGAAAATGTTGGGTGTCTTGACATACATTCAGGTAGACAAGTCCTAAGGGCCAGGTGTGATCTATTCCAGGATACTATGGGAGGCAAAGGAAGAAATAGTCGGGGCCCTAACAGATGTCTTTGCATTCTCTTTGAGCTCAGGTGAGATTCCAGAGGACTGGAGAATGGCCAATGTGTTCCTTTGTTTAAGAAGGGAAAAAGAGATAATCCAGGTAATTACAGACCGGCAAGCCTGATGTCAGTGGTGGGGAAGCTGTTGGAGTTCTAGTTGCCACACCACCAGAGGACATGGATGCTTTGGAGAGGGTACAGAGAAGGTTTCCTGGGATGTTTCCTGGTCTGGATGGTTTTAATTATGAGGAGAGATTAGATAAACCTGGATTGTTTTCACTGGAAGGATGGAGGCTGAGGGTAGAGGTCAACAAAATTATGAGAGGCACAGATAGGGTGGATAGTCAGTGGCCTTTTTCGAAGGTGTTCAGGTTAGGTACAAGAGGGCACTGAGGGGGCAAGTTTAAGGGAGAAGTGCAGCAAACATTTTTCACACAGAAGGTTTTGGGTGTGTGAAATCCACTACCATTGGGGGTGGTGGAAGCAGCCACATTAGCAATGTTTAAGGCGTACCTTGATAGACTTGTGAATGGGAGGCAAACAGATATAAATCACGTATGGGCAATAAGTAGCTGGTCCAAATAAGGACTAGGGATCAGCGCAGGTTTAGTGGGCCAAAGGGCCTTGTCCTGTGCTGTATTGTATTGATATCTATCCTTCAATAGGGTCATCCTCACGAAATTGGATATCTGTTAAAGCCATAGCTTCAGACTCACTGCAGAGCACTGTCAATGACATTTAAAGGTGACCATGGCAATCAACTGTAATGTGTTTGGTTCCTTTCAAGATGTAACTTGAGATATTTGTAACATTTCACAGTTTGCCATCCAGTGTTAGTGTGTGAGTCCCTGAGGTTCATGTTCAATGAGAGTTTATTTCATTTTATTATCTATCATGGACACAGTGGGCTAAATGGTTTCCTTCTGTGCTATATCAGTTCATGATTTCACCTCATCTGTTTCCTTCATATCTTAAAAGCTTTGATCAAATCATTCTTTATTTTTGAAAATCCAGGGAAGACAAATTTGTATTGTTTAACCACATCTGATAGTTTAATCATTGGAATCCGTGCTTAATTGTTGTAAATCTGCATTGTGTTTTCTCAAAGTCAATATAAATTCCAAAGGTTCAGTACCCAGAATTGCTCACAATACACCAGATTTGGTCTGTAGAGCATTATATACCTCTAGTTTGGCTTCCATCCCATCAATTCTAACCCTCCACTTCAGGAGCATGAAGAGGAGGCAGGAAGAGAAGGAGGAAAATGTTAAAGGAGGAAGGTAGGAGGTAACTGAAACAGCTCCTTTCAGCTGGAAGAACTCATCCGAGTGTGATATCAGTAACTGCAATACCTATTGCCCATTCACAAGCAGTCTCGCACACTATTCCCTCTGGCACTGATTATCACAGCATCCACAATCCAAAAATAAAAGCCACTACAAAATTAACATGCAAAATGAACTATTCCACATGGAAACTGTTTAATTACCAATGAGCCATCTATTTTTGCACATCTTTCATTGGCCTTTCCCTCTCCTACAGTGTTACACCAGTGGCTGCAGCATAGCTGGCAGACACTTGCTGAGCTTTAGTGTACAGACTATGGATAACCTTGCGTGATGACTTCTACAAGCTGTGGGCCTAGCGTACACAGGTAAAGAACATACAGTTTTGAGATGGGAGTCAAAGTCTGGGCTGGCTTACTGATAAGCGACTGTGAGGGCACAGGCAAAGTCACAGTGTGGGCAGGACAAACATATCCTCGAGAAGGACAATAGGTACATGCTTCACATGCTTCACTGCTACAACAATATGGGTAACATGTTGGAGGAGACTACAAGCTCCATAGTTATGAAAGCAAGAGTCTTAGTTTTGCATGGCAGCTGACTGACTGTAGATGATAAGAACCTGATTATCCAATTGATCCTCAGATAAACTGTGGCTACAGACATTCTACACTTGAAAATGCAATGTCAGCTGTCAGACACTATGAGCTCAATACACAATCCATGCTCAGTGTTCTTTTGAAAGTTGCCTCATCATTGTCCTCACTAGTCCTCTGCTGCAGAATTGGTGTATCTTGGTGGGCTGGCATCTGTCCCACACCAGGACCCTGCCCTATTCTTCCCTCCCAAAGAGCCCTGTCTACTGGTCACTCAGAGGTGATCTCCTGCCACAGTCTGACGCTGCTTCTAATCTAATACATACAACGTCAATATCCTATAGTCTGTTTTGGTAACACACAATAATTCCATTCCCGTGCGACCTCGCGTTATAAGAAAATCACGTAATAATAGCACCATTTAAACCAATGGGACTGGAATCACGTTATAGCTGATGCAGGTAAGGAAAGTTCACATTCTACAAATAATGGTTTCAATTCTTCAATCACGTTGTCGCCAATTTGCATTGAAGGAATGCGTGTTACAGCAGAACCAACTGTACTAATGTCTATGAATGCGAAGGCAAGCAATGGTATGTATTTCCTACCAGTCTCGTGTTGGTACTCTTCCGGTGTCTGTTCCCAAGTTGTATATTTTAGGTGTCTGAAATGCTAAGCTATAGCATTAAGATTACAGTGGGGGTTGAAAGTGCTGAAGCAGGTGGGAGTGCAAACTAAGAGTTGTGTGCTTCAACCACCTGTAGCTTGTAAATGAGAGCGTGAGGTGAAAGCAAGTGAGATGTGAGAAGGAAACATTGGTAAAATGTTACAGTCATCTTCAATGGGTTCAGCTCTGTCTCTGGTGCAGCCTTGGTAATGGGTGTTAGCCTGGTTCAGGTTCCCCCATGGGGTTTCAGATATATAGCAATGCCGATATAGTTGCTGTTACACCCAGCCATGTGTCACCTTATCCTGCAAGAAAGAGGATAATGTGCCAGGTAGTGTTGTGACATCTGCTAGGAAATTGTGGCCAAGAAGATTGAAGAGGTGATAGCTGAGGCTAGTAATGTGATTTGGGTGTGAAGTGTGCTACACTTCCAAATACTGAGGGTGAATCCTGCCATATACCTGTCAGATATGAATCCACATTGATAGAAATTGTTAGCAAGTCAAGTGATGGGGTGCAGTGAATTGGGCAATGGGTGAGACTAGAGCTGTAGTTGGCCAAATTGGACATTTGGAAATGCTGTGATGTGGAAGTGCCTGTGTTGCACTGGGGTGGACAAAGTCAAAAGTCACATGACCCCAGGTTATAACCCAACAGATTATGTGAAATCACAAGGTTTTGGAGTTCTGCTCCTTCATCAGGTAAAGCCAAGTTTGCCTCTGAGCATTCCAAAAGCTTGTGATTTCAAATGCACCTGTTGGGACTACAGCTTGGCAAAAACCAAAAGAACTGCAGATACTGCAAATCAGTAACTAAAACAGAAGTTGCTGGAAAAGCTTAGCAGGTCTGGCAGCACCTGTAAAGAAAATAACCTGGTGTTGTGTGACTTCTAAATTTGGAAATGCATTTACTGACTTTGACCATGCATATGAAGTCACTGAACTTCCTGCACCAGAGTATCAGGTCCTCAGTCCTTGCATCCTGATATTGCTCCTACTGCCATTTGACCATGTCGTTGTAGGGATCCCAATGGAGACTGGATATTTCTCCTTCTCTGCTTTACTGATTGTAGAGAAAACATGGGAAATTTATTTATCACCAAATATCCAATTCTGTTTCAAATTATAAATGGCAGAAATGTACTTCCAGCAGCCTTTTTGATAATTTAAACCATCTTCTGGAATTTTATGTAGAGAGACGAGAAATGTATATTCAAGGACAACTTGGTGTAACAGCTATAATTGTAATCAAACGCAAATTACTTGTGCCCTTGTTGGCTGATTTGCCTCAGGCAAATGTCAATAGCAGAAGCCAGCAATTGGAGTAATCAAATTAGATCACTAATTTAGCTGATTATTAATCACAAGAAACATTCATTACAGATTGTCTCAAAGGGAAATAAATTAAATGAGAAAAAAAGTGTGCCTCCACTTTATTGCATCTCTGCTTTAATTAAAATAGCTGTGAATTTCACAGCGACAGAGGAGTGTTCAAATGATGGATAAGCAAGAATGCTTTTGCTAAGTTATCACGCAATTTGGTGAACGTCTATACTTGTAAAATGTGGTGTGAATATTCGCTGGTCGCACAGAAATATGTACAGCCATTGGTGAAGCTAATTTACATGACTGTCCAGCCTTGCACTCTGTCAGAGGTCAACCCCAAACAAATAGGCATGACAGAGATCATTGTATTACAATAACCAAATTTTTTCAATGCAAGTGGTTTTATGCATGAGGCTGTTTCCTCTGTTCTGCCTTGTACCAGTTATATTCTAGATTTGAAACTGGAAGGAACAAATCTGCGGATCTATTATCAGATGTGCAATGTTAAAATTTTGGCTGTATACCCTTCTATATATCAGAATAAAATGTACTTAGAGGTATTGTTAGCCTGTATGCACCTGATCCCGATCAGAACAAAATAGCAGCCACAATAAGCACTATTTCTAACTGTTCCTGCCAGCACACTGTTTGCAGAGTTAGTGATGCAAGAGAAATGAGGCATAAATTTAGCACTACTTTGATGTTGCATGTCTACTTACATTGATTGAATTATTTTCATTCCCAATACCATTTTCTGCTTGATTCATTCCTTTTCTTTCTCATTTAGTCTCATCATGCACAGTCTAGTGCGTATAATAGGAAATGTTTAGTGCAGTTCTGTTCAAGTATTTATTTTCAACAACAGATTCTTTTATACATTTGTTTTGACACCCTTGAATTGATTTATATTTTGCAGATTCTTTGAAGTTACCAGCATATCATCTTTGCACTAATTATAATGAGAAGTGGTTCCAGTAAAAGGAATATGATTAACAAAATTTAACAGTGAAACTGTTGGAAAATAAAGGCACTAAATTTGGCCAGAGAATTGGAAGGTTGTGAGTTAAATTTAACTCCAGGTCTCTCTGAGAGAATGCCTCACTGTCAGATGAGATATTAAAACAAGGTCCTGATTATTTCTTTGGTCACTCTACAAGATCCCTTGGAATTATTAACAAAAATAGCAAAAATGAACAGGAGGTGTGAAAGTTACCTCAGTGCCCCAGTCAATATTTATTCCTCAAATGTTACAACCTGGAACAAATTGTCTGAACATCTTCAGACTGCTCTGTATGGGATTTGCAGAGTTCAAACTGACTGTCACTTTTCCCACAGCTCCCTTTGAAGCCACTAGGTGGATGAGTGTGTGTGCATATGCGGCATTAGAGCACTGCAGGGCTATGTCACCACAAAACAACAGAGCAGCAGTATGGGATGGGGAGCTCTAAACCTCAAGATGTTTCACAATTATTGAGTTGCAAAGCTACAATTAGCACCCTAGAATCCAGAGTAAACATCAAAAGAGGAACAAAGCTTTCCTAGAACAGTTGTATTTGGCGCACGTGTAGGTGTGTAAGAGAAAGTGTGTGAAAAGAGTGGACAGTTTCACACTGATCATGAGATTTCTGTCTCCCTCTTGTGAATTAAGCATTGGAGAAGAGAGGTGGAGCTGAATTTACAACAAGGCAGTGAGCTGGACAAGGCACTGAATGGTGCTATAAGTGCACTGTATATGTGCTAAACTCCTGTTCCAGGGACACATCAATGACACCAGAGCACTCAACACCACCAACTTCCTATATGATCTTGTGGTGGCAGGGGATACTCCATTTTCCTTCATTACAACAGTGCCTCGATTTCTTGCATGTTTTATTGGCTGTAATGGGGTCAGGAAAGGCATAATATAAATGCAGATCTTTAGGTCAGATTTTCACTCATGAGACTGGAAATTCAGCTGTTCCATCTCTGGAGGTAAGGCCCCTCCACAAACAATTTCTTCATCAAGGAGGTGGGGTGGATTCAAGTCAGCACTACCAAAGTGGAAATTGTTTGGAGTGGGGCCATCATGAGAAGGAGGAATGAACCATGTTGAAAGAGCTGTCCTGAAGGCTGCTCCTACTGAGAGGGAAGGAACTCAAAAAGGTTTAAGGAAGGGGATTCCGACAGAAGTTATGTAAGAATTAATTGTTGCTCAACAGTTATAATGATAGGGTTAAATATTGACTATTGATGTTCATCATCTGATTCTAATAAATGAGAACTATTGTGAATGAAAGTTCAGATTTAAAATGGCTGTTATGATTACCTCACCATAAATTGAGGCAGTCCAGAAAACAAGTGAGGAACAAACAAAACTGTCTACACTAAAATTATTATTTTATCTAAATACATCCAAACAAGACAACTGTGTCAGTATCAAGAAGTTCACATCTCCTGTTTCAATTCAGTCATAAGACAAAAGCACACATCAGGCATCAAAGATTGCTTGTAACTGTTCAGTTTGGAAAGACAATGGAGCTAAATTTGAGAAGGTATAAACAAGTCACATTTCAGTCACTATTTTGTGCAGTGGGGAACAAAAGAAAAATAAACTTGGAACCCCAACAGATGGAAATCTCAATCTCTCCCTGTTTCCCTCAGCATTTTGAAAAAAACAAAATGGAGAAACCAGCATTAACAGAGAATTCAAAGATAATTACAAACTTTACCATTGCTGGGGATACCAGTCAACAATTAAACAACTGTAGTTATAGATTAAAAATGTAATGCCAAAGGATCCTAAAAAATATTTAAAGTGTGTAGCCTTTATTCTTCCTGTTTGTACCAGTCAAATTTTCCTTTTAATACTTATTACCTATTTTGCTTGTGAGCTTTTGGTATCATGTTCTTATTATTTTTTTCTGTCAAGGCTATGAGATAAAAAAAATTCCTCTATCTTTCAGTCAAGAAATACTTGTAATTGACTCCTTCATTTGGTCTGATTAACTATATTCTTCATTTCATTTTGATAAGTTTTGTAAATTTAATTGATTTGTTCTGACTGACAACATGGGCATTAAAAAGATGGGTGCTGATTCACCTCTCTTCATGTGATTATAACATTGGTTAGTTATATAGTTTATCATTGGCATTCTATAGGAAAATGAATGTTTTGATACTACATATTCATCTTGTCCAAAAATTGACTCTCGGAATCACTTATTGTTGGCAAAACTTCATAAAAGGTGGAAATGTGTTGCTGGAAAAGCGCAGCAGGTCAGGCAGCATCCAGGGAACAGGAGAATCGACGTTTCGGGCATAAGCCCTTCTTCAGGAAAGGCTATGAGCCCTTCCTGAAGAAGGGCTTATGCCCGAAACGTCGATTCTCCTGTTCCCTGGATGCTGCCTGACCTGCTGCGCTTTTCCAGCAACACATTTCCACCTCTGATCTCCAGCATCTGCAGACCTCACTTTCTCCTCAAAAACTTCATAAGACTCAACTATGCAGATGGCTGCATCTTGACAGATCTTGTAGGTCCTGACACTCTGCAGTAAGTGAGATCAGCATAATGCCTCAGGCTGCTCTATAGATTCCCTCTTTGTGCAGATTCTTCATCTTTGCACATACTCTTTTTATCTCCCAAGTACCACAGCATCCAAATCTGCCCTATCCATTCATCTCACATCTGTACAATGTCATTAAATGAGTGTGGTTAGGATTAGCTCACTAGCCTTTCTCCCCCACATCAGACTGTGCTCACTTAGATAATCTGCTTCTAGCAGGTGAATGGACGCATTTCTTTATGTCACCACATGAAACAAGAAAACTTGCCTACAGCCATTTCAAAATAATGTGGAGGAGGGCTGCTCCAGAAAGTCAGGAACACCCAGGTTTTGTTACTAGAACTTTGGGTCCTGGCCTCGCATATCTGAAATTGCTAACAATGCTCATGGAATAAAGGCAGGTCTTGTACTTGCAAAGGAGGAGGCTAAATGATTATGTGCCACTGCGTTCTTTTCCACGTTAACTCATGTGAGGCAAATGGATAGGGCAGATTTGAATGCTATGGTACTTGGGAGATAAAAAGCCTACGTGCAAAGATGAAGAATCTCCACAAAGAGGGAATCTATAGAGCAGCCTGAGGCATTATGCTGATCTCACTCACTGCAGAGTGTCAGGACCTACAAGAGCTGTCAAGATGCAGCCATCTGCATAGTTTAGTCTTATGAAGCTTTGCCAACATTAAGTGATTACTACAATCCATTTTTTGACAAGATGAATATGTAGTATCAAAATGTTCATTTTCCTATGGGATGCCAATGATGAACTGTATAACTAACCAATGTTATAACCACATAAAGAGGGGTGAATCAGCACCCATCTTTTTAATGCTCATATGGTCAGTCAGAACAAATAAATTAAATTTACAAAAGTTATCAAAATGAAATGATGAATGTAATTAATTGGTACACAATCCCATCGAGAGATTCTACAAATATATTAAGAACAAGAAGGTAACTAGAGAGAGGTTGAACCCCAGGAGATGTGAGAGATATTAAATGAGTATTTTGTGTCAGTTATTACTGTGGAGAAAGAAATGGAGTCTAAAGAATGCAGAGAAATACTTCAAAAACAATTCACATTACAGAAAAGGAAATCCGGGAGGTCTCAGAGAATATAAAGGTGGATAAATCTTTGGGACCTGAACTAATATGTCCCAAAAAGTTGTGGGAAGTAGGGAGGAAATTATGAGACCCTTGCAGAAGTATTTGCGTCATCTATAACTGCAGGTGACGTGCTTGATGACTGGATGGTGGCTAATGTTGTACCTTTGTTTAAGAAAGGTTGCAAGGAGAAACCGATGAACTATAGACCTGTGAGTCTGACTTTGGTTGTGGGTACATTGTTGGAGGTGCTTATAAAATATAGGATTTATGGACATTTAGAGAGGCAAAAATTAGTCAGGGATAATCAGCATGGTTTTGTGTGAGGAAAATTGTGTCTTACATACTTAATTGAGTTTTCTGAGAAAGTTACCAAAAAGAGTAATGATGGCAGAACAGTAGATGTTGGTTATTTGGCTTTTTATAAAGCCTTTGATAAGGTTCTGCATGGCAGACTAATCAGTAAAATTAGATCACATGGGATTGAGGGTGAGCTTACAAATTAGATACATAATTGGCTTAATGGCAGGACACAGAAAATAACAATGGAGAGTTGATTTTCGGAATGGAGGCCTGTGACCAGTGGTGCTCCACATGGATCGGTTCTGGTCCTCTTTTGTTTGTCATTTATTCAAATGATTTGGCTGAGAATATAGAAGGTATGGTTTGTAAGTTTGTGGATGGCACCATAATTGGTGGCACAGTAGACAGGTTTTCTACGATTACAGACAGATCGCGATCAAATGGGTCAATGGGCTGAAAAAATGGAAGATGGAGTTCAATCCGGATAAATGTGAGCTATTGTATTGTGGTACAACAAACAAGGGTAGGGTTTAAACAATTCATGATACAGCCTTGGGCAGTGTTGTAGAGTAGAGGGACTTAAGGGTATAGGTACATCATTCTTCACATAAAGACAGGGTGGTTAGAAAGGCATTTGGCACACTTGCCTTCATGCTCAGTCCTTTCTGTATAGAAGTTGGGATGTTATGTTGACGTTGTACAGGACATTGGTGAGGCCTCTTCTGGAATACTGTGTCCAGTTCTGGTCGTCCAGTTATAGGAAGGATATTATTAAACTGGAAAGAGGTTTACCAGGATGTTGCTGGATATGAAAGGTTTGAATTATAAAGAAAAACTGGTGACCGGATAGAAGTTTATAAAATAATGAGAGGTATAGAAAGAGTTGATGGTAGTTGTATTTTCCCTAAAATGGGGAATTTCAAGACTAGGGGGCCACATTCTTAAAGTGAGAGGAGAGAGATTTATAAAAGACATAAGAGGCAAATTTTTCACACAGAAGGTAGTTCAAGTGTGGAATGAACTTCCTGAGGAAGTGGTGGATGTGGATACAATTGTAACATTTAAAAGACATTTGGATGGAAACATGAATAGGAAAGGTTTGGAAGGATATGGGCCAGGAGCAGGCAGATGGGACTAGTTCAGTGTGGGATTATGTTCAGCATGGACTGGTTGGATCAAAGAGTCTGTTTCTGTGCTGTATGACTCTCAGACTCAATGAATCTATGACTCTGTCACTTTGGTTTATGCCTGTGGTCAAGGTACAACAACAGTATGAAATATGTAACTCAATCAGTGTTGCACTACTGATAGAGTGTGAAATTGTCATATAAACAAATTCATCAGATTGGCTGTTAAATGGATGACACAGTACTGTTGCTAATTTTAAACTCTGTATTGCTGCAAAGCCAAGTAATCTATTTTATCCACTCTTTCCACAGATTACTTTATCCTCAGCCCACATCTCAAATCTGTCCAAATCCCACTCCTCTGCAAGTTCCAACCTTATCATGTACCATCTGTTTTCTTTCTAAGCAGCAATCAATCTAGAACTATGATAAAATAAATAAACACTGTATGTTGTCAGCAAATACAATATTGATCTAACTGAGAAACTCAGCAGCAAAGCACGCTCACCTTTTCAGTTTTCATGCATTATTCAGTCTGAATTACTGATTGGTTCTGTTTTGTGTAACAGGAGACCTGGTTACATGTCCCCATTTAGTTTGCTTTCAGATGTGATACCTTGAGCAGTTTCCTACACCGCTGCCCAGGTTAACCCCCAAGAATTGTCCCACTTTAAAAGTAAATCAAGTCAATTGATCATCAGTTCCAGTTTAGAAAACAATTAGTTCATTCGAGGCAGACCACCAACAAATATACACTCATGGTTCAACCCTGACAGAAGCTGTTTCAAATGAACAGAAAACACACTAATTTGCAACTTAAACTCTTGAATGAAGGAATATAAATGCACAAGTTAAAATGACTTGCTTTCCCAGAAAACTGCTCAAGATATTCACCTCTTACAGCAAAACAAATAGTTGACATCGGAACTAAAATGAGCTGACTCAATACTCTGGCACAAGTGAAAAATGTTAGAAATATGTGGGTCAGATCATGAATGCTCTTTATATTTCTCATGGACAAATGTATTCAACATGCTTGAAACTCATGTCAATTGAATAGCAACTTTTATAGTCAGCTAATGTAATGAGCATACAAAAATTATCCACATCACTTGTTTGCATATATGCTTTAAAATGAGATGTATCATTGACATAGTATATAGTGAACATTGATTATTAATAAATAGGCACTTGTGAATTGTTCACAACTTGTTTCAGCACTAAGCAATATATTTATCCATTTTCCAAGGCATGTTTATTAATGATTAACAATTAAAAAATTCTACCCTTTATGTACTTAGTACAAAACATAAAATGAAACCCATATGAAACTGTTTTGGCATATGTGAAAGGAAAACATCATCCCAGTATTCAAAGAATCTCAGATGTGGTATCTTATTGTCAATATTCATTGCATTTGAACCATTCTGAGATGGGAATCAGAATAGTGCTGGTGAATGTGAGCAAACTTGAGATTTATTTTTGTCCTAAAGCTGTATTATTGTAAGTCAATAATTTGAATTTCCTTGATTCAATTAATGAAGTGGAAACTTCATGATATACAGGTGAACTTTTTCCAAGGCTGTTTTTCAGGATAAGACAGAAACAGAGAAAAGTTCCTGCTACCCATTCATTCTTGTGGGTGAGAGTCTTGGACCTTAACTTTACTCTATTAGGCAACTGTAGGAGCTAAATGTGTGTTGAAGAATTGGCATCTCATCTCTTGATTTGGCATTTTAGAGCCTCTGCACTCAATATTGGAGTTCAATAATTCCAGACTGCAACCCAATTGTGATTAGTAATTTTTTTGCACGTTTTGGTTTTTCTCTTACTTCTGCTATCAGGCAGCATTACAAAGATGTACACATGTACATCTTTGGGTTCTCCACTTGCCCTAACACCATTCTTTATGGTCCTGTTATACTAAGCCATACAGAGCCATTCCTCCTCTTTTGGCTTGCATGTATGATAGACATTTTTTGTCATTGTCCCAAACACTCATTGCTAAAATTTTGTTCCATCTCTAACCATTCCTAATTCTGAAGAAAGGCTAATTGATCTGACAGAAGTTTTTGTCTGCTGTAAATAAAGGACTCATACATTGATGTGATGTTATATATAACTTCACCTTTTTTATTCAATTGAACTTTTTGAAGGTTTCTTTGTCATTTTTTATGTTCTTCTGTTGATAAGCTTGCAAGACAAAAAAAACCATGTAGTATTGCAGTGTAGCTGTTAGGTAATGATACCCAGAGTGGAACAGGAAAGGACAGTATAGAAACAAGAAAAAAAAAAGCATAAAGGATCAAAAGGGGAAAAATAGTTTAAAAGCAATGTTAATGGCTCTTTGCTTAGATGCATATAGTGTTTGGAACTAAAGAAATGAGAAAGCAGCAGAAAGAGAGGTTACTGGATATGATCTTATAACAGTTGAAGATACATGGTTACAAGGAGATCCAAGCTGGAAAATAAATATTCAGGGGTGTGGTAGATTTCAAAAGGGTGGTAAGATAGTATTGTAAGTATGGGATGGAGTAATTATGATATCAATAAATGATCTTGGATCAGAAGGCATAGAATCTATATGGATGGAGGTTAGTAATAACAAATAGAAAACAACACTGTTGGGAGTACCATAAAGGCTGCCTAAAGGTAGTTAAAATATAGGACAGGGAAAAAAAGTCAGGAGCTAATAAACAAGGGTAAAAAATAGACAGTACATTAATCAGGCTGACTGTAATCTTCATGTAAATTGAGAAAATCAAATTGGTAGAGATACTCACAAGAAAGAATTCATATAATGTTTTCAGGGCAGTTTCCAAAAACAACATGAGACACATTTAATAAATGATGTCAGAGTAAAAAAGTCCCCTCAGAAACAGTAACATGATAGAATTTAACATTTAGTTCGAGAGGGAGGAGGTTGAGTTGAAAAGTACTGTAATAAGATTAAATAAGGGCAATTCCAAAGGATGACGGCAGACCTGGTTGGAATGGCCTGGGAAAGGGGTTTAACAGCAAAGACAGCTAAGGAACAATGGCAGACATTTAAGAAAACAGGCCATGGCTCATAGCAAAGATACATCCCAGTGAGGAAAAAGGATTCTAAGAAGGGGATAAGCCCATTGTGGTTAACTAGGGAAGTTAAGCATAACGTCAAATTGAAAGAAAAAGCATATAATTTGACAAGATAAGTAGTAAACTAGAGGACTGGGAAAGTTTTAAAAACTAACAGAAGACCACAAAACAAAGGATAAACTTTGAGGATAAACTTGCAAGTAATGTCAAGACAGATATCTGGAACTTCTTTACATCAGTAAAAAAGAAGAGACAAGCTATAGTGAATATAAGCCCCTTAGCAAATGAGACTGGGGAAATAATAATGTGGATACAGGAAATAACAGAGGAGTCGAATCAATACTTTGCATTAGTCTTCATATTAGAAGACACTAATAGCATTCCAAAATTACTAAGTAATAAAGGGGTAAAAGGAGAAGAAGAAATAATGACAGTAAATATCACGAGAGAAAAGGCACTGAGAAACTGTTGGGGCTAAAGACTGATGTGTCCCTTGGACTTAAAGAGATGCATCCGAGGATATCAAAGGAATTAGCAACAGTGATACTGGATACACTGGTAGTGATCTTTCATGATTCTTGAAAAGTGCCAGGAGATTGGAAAACAGCCAATGTTAAAGCTAAAGACACCAAAGTCTTACCAGACCATGGACTGCTCCCTCATTAGAGAGAGGCAACTGTTGATGGTTTAGCTGAGGGTCACCACATGTCAGGCAATGAGGGAGTTTGAGAAGGAGATGCTAGGGTGGAAATTGAAACCATGCTGTTGATGTCACTCTGCAATGCAAAATAACTATCTCAACCAATACCCAATGCAACACCTTTAGTGAAAAAGGGAAGGAGACAAAAGAAACAGGTAACCATAGACCATTTAGTTTAACATCTAGCATTGAGAAAATGTTGGAGTCCATCACAAAGATTGTAATAGCAGTGAAATTAGAAATACATAATATGATCAAGTAGTCAGCATGGCTTCATGAAGGGGAAATTATGACTAACAAATTCATTAGAATTCTTTAATGAGGTAATACACATGATAGATAAAGAGGAACCAATGGATGAAATATATTTGGATTTTCAGAAGATGTTTTATAAGGTACCACACATTAGGCTACTTGATAAAAGCCCATGGTGTTAGAAGTAATATATTACCATGGATAGAGGATTGACTAACTAATAGAAGATAGACAGTTGGGATAAGGGTGGCCTTTTCAGGATTGGTACTTCTAACTAGTGGATTGTCACAGAGATCAGTGCTGGGGCCATAATTATTTAGAATACTTATGACTCAAATGTGAATGAGAAATGTGAATGTGTTGCTGACAAATTTGTGGGTGACACAAAAATAGACAGGAAGACAAGTGGTGAGGATGACACAACTAATCTGCAGAGAAAAAGACAGATTAAGCAAAAACTTAGCCATGGGAAAGTGTTGGGTTACACACTTTGGTAGGAAGATTGGAAGAGCTAAATACTATTTAATGGAGAAAAACTACAGAACAGAGGGGCTTGGAAGTCCTCATCCATGAATCACAAAACAAAAGTGTCCAAGTTCAGTGGATTTTGGGAAGGCAAATGGAACGTTGGACTTATTTCAAACATAACAGAGCAAAATTAGGGAGGGTATGTTAAAACTGTATCAGACACAAGTCAAATCACAGTGGAAATGCTATGAACAGTTTTGCGCCCCTACTTAAGGAAATGTACATTGGAATTTGATACCACACATGTCTTGCGGAGAGGTTTAGTAGATTGGATCTGTACTCATTGGAATACAGAAGAATAAGAGGAGACCTTGTTGCAACATACAGATTCTTAGGGACCTGACTGGGTAAATTCAGAAGAGTTGTTTCCTCTTGTGGGAAGATTCCAGGACTAGAGGTCATACTGTCGGAATATTGATTGCACACTTAAGGCTGAGATGTGGAGCAATATATTTTCTGAGATGGTATTGAATCTGTAGAGTTTTTTTTAAACCACAGAGAGCTGTCAAAATTGGGTGGCTAAGCATATTCAAACTGAGATACTTAGATGTTTCAATCAGTAAATAAAACAATGGTTAAATCATGGGGAAAAGACAGAAAAATGGAATTTAGCATTATCAAATTAGCCATGATCTAATTGAATGGCAGAATAGACACAATGGCCAATAGTCGATATCTGCTCCTATATCTGACGCTTTTGTGATACTGGGATATGTTGTTGATTGAATGAAGCATAATGATCTTCTGATATTTACAGGTCAAATTTGAATTGTATGGTTAGCCTATTTTCTAACCAACTTAACCTGCAGGCTCTGAATTAGATCCAATTAACATATTTTAATGTTTTCCTAAACTACACTCTGTCTTGGGAAGAAAGATATTGCATTTGATTTATAGACAACTATCCAATTAACTTAATTTGTACATGCAAGTTCAACTAATTAGCATACTTCATTAATATGCTGCTGCTATTAAAATAATGATTATATACTGCAGAATGTGTAAAGTGCGTAATTGTCTTTTTGAGATATGGGGAAAATCTAATTAGCATATCCTGCAGAAACAAATCTCATCTAATGGCACAGCTTATTAATACATTTCTCACTGTTGGTATAACAAGTTTCACAACAGTGGCTGTTGTTGTTGAGCTGTTGGAACAAAGGTAGTAAAGTTAACGACAATGATGCTGAGAAAATCTTTGCTAACACCTGCTTCCTCCTCCTATTAACCCATGCATGCAAGCAACAAAAAATGTTAATCAGATCTAGTGTTAAATCTTTAATGGGTATATTCAAGGTTTGGGAAAGATTTATAGCTTGGGTGCTGGTTGTCGTGGTTGTGGGTATGTTCTTCCCAGCTCAGCGATCATACCCACAACTACAAAAATATATCTCTCATAAATCCACATACCTTGGTGCATTTAAAAAGAATTCAATGATACAGTGAATTCTTCAGTAAATCTAATTATTGGTTGTGCAATTTTCTTGTCCATATTTAATAAGCTGGTAAGACCATTTCTTTCTTTTTTCTAAAATGACCAGATACATGTGTAAATGAGACTGGAAGAGCTGACAAATTATCACTTTCATTTCCACTTTGTGGTAGCAGAAAAGCAAAAGTGAAAATTGAAAGTGTGATTCTGATAGACCATCTTAGAGAAGCACCTTCGCAGGTTTTAAATTATTGCCCCATAAAAATAAACTCCAGTAAAATCTTCATTCCTAATTTTAAAAAATGTTGGGAGTATCATGAACTTGATAAATTTAGAGTTTTTAGTGGATTTGCATAGATTTCAACATGATCTTTTAGATATGTGGGAGCCTGCAAATTCATCTGAAGTTAGGATCACTGAAAGGACAGGAACTCTCCTTGAAAGAGTTCTATCAACCCCTGTTCAATATTTTTTGTTTCCTTTTACACACCATTGATAACAGATTCAGAGGCTG
The DNA here is from genome assembly GCF_004010195.1 of Chiloscyllium plagiosum. NCBI lineage: Eukaryota > Metazoa > Chordata > Chondrichthyes > Orectolobiformes > Hemiscylliidae > Chiloscyllium > Chiloscyllium plagiosum. Next base: position 15,288,779 of record NC_057729.1, read on the forward strand.
TCTGGTGGGCAGGTCTTTGACACTGGATGACAGACAGAGAACAGAGAGGTGGTAGAGATGATTCCAACCTTGGGCGACTGTCTGTGTGGAGTTTGCACATTCTCCCCTTGTCTGCATGGTGAACTGGCCATGCTAAATTGTTCATATTGTTCAAGGATGTGCAGGTTATGTGCATTAATCAGGGGTAAACATAGAGTAATTGGGAATGGGTTTGAGTGGGATACTCTTCGGAGGGTTGGTGTAGACTTGTTGATCTGAAGAGCCGATTTCCACATTGTAGGGATTCTATGTCTTGTTGGGAGAAAGGGGGCATCAGAAGAGGGGAAGGATATTTGAATGGTCAGTTATGGAGATAGCAGGGAGCATATGAAACTCTAGCCATCCTCACTTCCCTTTGGTCACAGTTAACTTTAAAATAATTGTTAATTCTGAGGCAGAAAGCACTATTACAGTGTTTGATTAATAAATTTGCTCCATGGGCTCCACTTTCACTCTAACCAGAACCCAAAGGGAAAAGAACAGTTTTTAAAAAAAAAGTAACATTAGAATTTAACGTGCTGGATAGATTTGAACCTCTGTATTGACATACATAGGACAAGGCAGACTGGTATGTCTTGTTCACCCATTTGGCTGATATTTCCTTCTGGGAAGTGAGTTGATTAGATTCTATTTGCAGATTCTTTTTACATTTACACACCATTCAACCAATCCCACCCATTTTTGTGGGGTTAGAATCCCCAACAGAGTCCACACACAGAATAAAGCCATTCGGTCCAGCTAGTCTCGAATACTTCGGTCCTCTACTCGAGGGCCCTCCAAATTTTTACCATTTAATCCTATCAGCAAACTCTCCTATTCTTTTCTTTCTTATATGCATGTCTCACATCCATTAAAATGCAACTATTTCAGTTATTTCAACTGCTCCTTGTAGAAGTGAATCCTACATTTTCATCATGCTCCATATAAAGAAATTTTTCTTGAACTTCCTTTTTGACTTGTGACCATCTTATTTTCATTGGCCCATTTTGGTTTCCCTCCACAAGTTGAGACATGTGTGTATCTATCATGTAAATTTTCTAAAATTTTAAACTTGTCCATTGCATCCCTCCCAAGTTTCCTCTTTTCCAGAGAAAAGAGCTTCAGCCCTTTTATCTTTCTTCATAAGTATGTTGTTTCCATTCCATTTTTTTTGCCTGCTTTTTCCTGTCTCTCTACATCACTGAGTCAAAGAATCCTACAGCATGGAGTCAGGTCCTTTGGCCCAAACTGGTCCATGTCGACCTAACTGTCCATCCGTGCTAACTCCATTTCCCTGCATTTGGCCCATATCCTTCTATAACTTTCCTATCCATGTATTTGTCCAAATGTTTTTTAAATGTTGTTAATGTACCCACCTCAACCATGTCTGCTGGCAGCTCATTTCATATGCGTACCACTCTCTGTGTAAAAAGGTTGCCCTTCAGGTACCCTTTTATTCTTTTCACTTTAACCCTCAACTGATGCCCTCTAGTTCTTCATTCTCCAACCCTGGGAAAAAGACTGAGTGCATTCACCCTATCTATGTCTCTCATTATCTTACACACTTTTATAAGATCCCCACTCAGTCTCCTACTCTCTAAAGAAAAAAAATCTGAGCTTGTCCAACCTCTCCTTATAACTCAGACAGTTGAGTCCTGGCAATATCCTTGTAAATTTCTTCTGCACTCTTTTCAGTTTAATAACACTCTTCCTATTGCAAGGTGACCAAAACTGAACACAATACTCCGAGTGCAGCCTCACCAATGTCCTGTACAACTGCAACATAACTTCCAAATTCTGTCCTCAATGCCCTGACCGATGAAGGCCAGTGTGCCAAAAGCCTTCTTCACTGCCCTGTCTACCTGTGACTCCACTTTCAGAGGACCATGCATCTGAACTCCTAGGACCCTCTATTCCACTACACTCCTTAAGGGCCTACCATTCACCATGAAAACCCCTACCTTGATTTGACTTTCCAACATTCTTTTATAATATTAAGACCAAAACTGTATACAGATTCCCAAGTGTGGCTCAAACCTAGGTTTCAGTACAAGTTGCACATAATTTTCAGACTTTCAATTCTGCCTTTAGATACAAAGACTGGTTTGCTTATTTGTTTTTTAAAGGCCTTATTAACCTGTGCTGCTTTTTGAATCCATATTAGTTTGAGAAAAATGATTATTATTATTGGTATTCTCAGTACTGTGATATCTTAAATATGCAATGCACACACTTTCTTTTGATCCCAAGAGTTCAGTTCATAATCATAAAGTATAAATCAGGTGTAGTCAGGCTAGAATAAGAGAAGATGAGGAAATATAAAGAGGAGAGAAAGTGCCTTTGGCTCATTGAATTTATTCCCTTAGTATTTCAAATCTTCCATTCTGGCATCCAGCTGAACTTTAAATTTCCCTAATGACTTTGATTCCACTTCTTAATGGCCCTTCATTTGTTACTTTCTTTATATTTGACAAGATTCTGGTTAAGTGTTCAGACCAGTACTTGGGTACAAATGAAGCCTCTGATAAATCAAAATCAGTTCCATGTTGTATAATGCAAAGGTTCTACAAGAGTGTCATGTTGGAGACTGTATTTGGCTCCACTCAAAGACACTGTGACATAATAAGATTCAGTGGAGCTGAAAACAATCTCTACACAATATGCTGATGCTACATAGGCTAGGGTAGAGAATTGGGGAGCTCAGTTCTACACCTCAATCAGGTTAAACATGTCAATCCTAACCACTGATAGCATCTATTTAACTTGGATTTTTTTTCAAAATTATGCAATAAACTATATTTTGTTATTAAAGCAAGTGCAGTCAAAATGCTTTCCTGTTAAGGCTTATGAGGGGTTTATCCTCTACCACTATTAGCCAAACGGGTCCTTTGATAAAATAAAGAAAGGAGGATTTGTGGGAGGACTCTGTTAGTTACCACTGTTTGGTACCACAGTATATGACAGTCAGTGTTAAGTTTTCTTTCTGATACTGGAAGAAAAGGAAAATTCTTTTCAGTAATTCAGCAGGACAGCACAGAATAATTGCAAAACCATAGCCACAGTGACTAAAACAGCACATTAAATATCTCAATTATGAACAAGCAGGTGGAACAGAAAGCAAAATCAGACTTGCGCTTCAAGGGGTAATTTGCATAAATATAAGGGACAAAATAATTGCAGCACATGTTAGCTATATTTCTTCCATCAGCCTTCAAATATAAAGGCCAAATAACTCTTACTTTGAACTTTGTAATATGAAGAATGCCACGTACATAAAAAGAATTAAATATTTTACAACCATTTATGCCACATAATATTCATTTCAACATCCTCAGGGACATCTGTCAAGAAACAGCCTGAGGTATTACTTATATTTTTAGGTGTTGCATAAGCATATGGGAGGATTAGAGATGAGCTAATGTAATTTTGTTGATAAAATAGGCACAAAGCCAAGAATTTTCATCAAGTAATATAGAGAGAAGGCACAAAACCATCAAGTATAATTGTTACTACTGTTCATTTAAGGACTGGAGAGACAAAAATGAAGCGTTCACGGGATTTTATAGGAGTTGTTTCTGTACATCTTACATTTTAATGAAAATTTTATGCACAGATAATTAACACATTATCAGTTCACAGAATCACATTTGATTTCCAGAATGTTTCTGATATTTTATGAGTGAGGCATTCAAAGGCTGCCAAAATCTCCATAAAACTACCATAGTTTGCTTTAAAATATTATGTTTAATATTCAGGGATTAAGCGTATTGATAAAAAGCTAAATATGTTTTTTGTGCCATGAAATCTATCTTAAGTGATGAAATTTTAAATTTCTCCAGAGCTGCATTCAAACAGAGATGTACAGAATTTGTTGAAGAAATGAAGAAGAATGTAAAATGTCCTACCACCATTTCATAATGATAGCTGAACATCAGAGACCAGGCACTGTCAGAACACGTACCCGTGAATTTTTCTCCCTCTGTAGCATCTGCTCGTGTTGTTCTGCGATGGCCAGTGCCGCAGAATGCACTTTCTGGTAAATTGCTTCACCTTCTCTTGTTTGGAAGGTGAATAATCCTTCACCTGTGTCACACATTCTGTCAAGATATAAAAACAATTAGTATGTGGAAAAATATCAATGCTTTCTAACCTTGCAAGTGTCACAAATTTCCTTTTTTTTATTTTTATGAGCAGTTTTTGCCTCAGCTCTTGAAGTCTCTGGATACAGGGCAGAAGTACCACCAAATACATGTATTATAGTCCCTTGCAAGCTCTGATGCAGTGGTATGCAGGAATTGACCGAGATGGTTAGACTTCCAATGGGCAGTTTTGATTTGCCTGGGTTAGGTTTGGAATCTTGGGAGAGATCTAACTTACTTATCAAGATAATTACTAAAATGTTTGACAGGTTTTTTTTATAAACTCCTGGGTAACTATAGAACTGACTCATCTTGGCATTCCACATTCCAAAAGACCCACCTCTGATTCCCCAAATCTTCTTATTCTTCTGATTTCATGATCCTCTGATATATCTCACAACTATCTGCCTTCCTTGTGTCTCTGGCACTCCTGTAATGTTCTAATCTCCCCTCACCCTGGCACTCTGCCAACCTCCACCCTCCATCGTGCCCCAGTCCAGCATGCTCTCTAACATTCCCCAGACCCTGCAAATCTCATCCTGACCCTTCAGCACTCTCCTGACTTCTGATTCCCGACCCTCTGAATTGCAACACTCGTTTCCTCCAGTTCTACCATCCAGAAACTGCAAGCAGCTCCAAGTTCTGCTCAGACCATGAATTCTCTCTTGCATATTGATTCTTTATTTTTGATATGGCTCATCTGGTTCTTGCTTTCTTGCATTTCCTTGTAGACAGAGATGTTCATCATTGACATTACCACATGCTCTAATCCATGCTTTGCTTCTGAATTAAAACATTTCCACAAAATATCTCATGCACCATCTCAGTATGGGGAGATGGCTATGTAGAAAGAGAAAAAGTGAAGTCATAAGACCATAAGAAACAGAAACAGGAGTAGGTCATGTGGCCCCTCAACCCTGTTCAACCATTCCATTGTATCATGGCTGAGCCTATTAAGATCTAATATCAGGGAGCATGCACTCTGGAATACTGGGATAAGTGCTGAAAATGTGTTGCTGGAAAAGCGCAGCAGGTTAGGCAGCATCCAAGGAGCAGGAGAATCGAGGTTTCAGGCATGAGCCCTTCTTCAGGAATACTAGGATAAGTGCCTGGCTTTGCTACATCCGCATGGAATTTATTAATTCACCAAGTTAATTATGGGTTGACATCAAACTTTATACATAATGTACTGATGCAATCTTGCTATATAGCAAATGTAAAACATTTATAGAGGTCAAAAACAGAGCTGCTGAGCTTTTTCAGGAACTTCTGCTTTTGTTTCTAATTGACAGAATCTGCTGGTCTTTTGCTTTCGATTTGTAGAGGTCTCATCTCAATGATTTTGTTTGTTTTGGATTGGGGACAAAAATGGGAAAAGGAAACTGCAGTAAACCAAGGAATGTGGAAGGAGTGCTGCATAAAAAAAGAAACGTCTTTGGAACTAATTGTGCAGTGCTCAAGTAGTGAAAATCAAATGGCACAATAGGTGCATGTGCTCAGTGTCAGATTCGGCCAGAGCTGAACCACTGATGATTTCAATTAATTAGCACCAGTTGTGAAGACCAAGAGTCATCAGCACTGCGCAACTCTCCGACTGGCTTAGCAGCAGGTTCACAGAATGTTTGTCAGTAATAGAGACAAAAGGTCTCTAGACTGCAAGAGACAGTGTCTTTCCTTTTCTCTTTTTACTGTGATGTGATTACATATGGTAAAATGGCTAGGTATTCCCTCCCACCATTTGCTGTAATCTGTTGCTTCTAACCAGTGACTGAAAAACTGAACAATTAATGTGCCAACCCTAAACTCCATCTTCAGCGAATAACTGAAAGAACTTGGATACGAAGATCGGAAATCTTGAAACCTGAAAGGACTTGAGAGGCAAATCCCATGGACTAGTGCTAATGAACTGTGTTTTCCTTTCATCTTTTGTTTGTTTGTGTGTGTATGTGTGGGTTTCAGAAATTCAACTGGTACAACTATGTGTTGATGTTGGCTGTGGTTAGAATTGATTTACATGTTAAGTACAGAAATCTGGTGAGCATTCTCTGTTAACCAAAATCCGTCAGACAGGTAAATTCGGTTCTTTGAGCAAGTTAATTAACTCTTTCACTTTTGTGATGACCCTGAGAGTAGTGTGGCTTGAGTATTGACACACTTTCCCAAGTGAATTGTAGCACATTGATGTTTACAATATAAAGGAGGTGAAATTGAAATATAGGCAAAGCATTAGTGCAGATTATGTTTCATCTCTATTCTACTGGGTTCTGTATATTTGAATAGATTAAATTCAAATTACTGTATAATTGATTTGATGCATAGTAGTGAGCATTTAAGAGATCCTGTTATTAATCTTTCAGTAGGCAAATTAAACCACACTGTGGAGGTTCATTCCAAATGTTGTTCTTACAGGCATAATTACTTTCCCAGATGTAAATAGAATAGAAAATATAATTTCATAAAATTAGATTATTAATTCACCTTTATATGGGCCAGAAATGCAAATAATTGTCCCTCCACAGAATCCAATATAATGCACAGCATTCTGTCATGTTATTCTCTCCAAAGATTTCATACCATTAATTGTCTTGGCTTTAGAGCTTGGCATTTTATAGTATTAAACAAAAGACTGTAATAACTCTTAGAGTGAAGTCACATAGGAGGATATATGAACTGACCTATTCATATACTATATTAATTGAAAACACAACATTTTTCTTGGATTCTTGTTTCTATCCCATTAGACAACTGTGCAATGACGAACAGCTGCATTTATACAGGCTGATGCTGAATTGAATATTTTAGCAATGTCATGAGTAGAAATCGGCAGTTGTGGTATTATTAGAGTATGGAAAGGACAAAGCTCCTTATTGTATGCTTTCGAGCAGTTAAGACACATAAGAATGTAAAGATAGGAGCAGGAATAGGCCAGTTAGACCCTCAAATCTACTTCATCATTCAATAAGAACAAGGCTGTTCAGGTTATGGCCTTAACAATAGCTTCCTGTCTGCCCTGGCGTATGCTGGTCTAAAAGGCCATAGTGGCAGTAAACCTACATCTTGCTCGGCAATAGTGCAGATAAGTTTTACAACACAATGAGCTGTTGTGCAGTTTCCATTTAGCTACCTCATTTTACACATTGGCAGGGGTATGAAAATATATCTTCACACGCAACTTTAAGAATTTTGTTCATGCCAAGTCAGCGGCTGGAAGAGCTGAACAGCTAGGAACCCCACAGAAGAAACTCTCATTACAAGATTCAATCTGACAGAAATCCATAGTCAATGGTAAAAGCGTTTCAGACCTTGTAAGTGATGTTCTGCAGGAGGAGAGTTAGGAACTCCCTGGAGCTGGAGTATGAATCAAATCAAGGCAGTTCCAGAGTACGTTGTATACCAGTGCAAAGAGCAGTCCCGATTTGGGGCACAGTGAATAGAGAACTGACACACTGTATATAAAGTTAAGATGCCTGGTGGGCAAGAGTCAATTTTAAACAAAGAAAAGGTGCAGAATTACACGCTGGAAAAGCTAGGAGTGAAGAAAAGTACAGACAGCTCAAACTGAGTGTCAGTCCCATAGCGAGCAGGTGCCATCTCCATAGTAAGGGAATCAAAGATTTCCAAAGCGAAGTCACAGACGTGAAGACATCTCTCAGCCAGACTTAAAGCAATAAAGGAGCATTCTGTACTTGAAGACAATGGTTAAAAGAAAATAAAAACTAGAAGACTTTAAGGCCACAGAAAAAGGAACTCAGTCCATTATTAAAATGGCAATAAAGGCAAGAGGCATTTATTCAAACTGCAAGATAATGGGAACCATTCAGAAAGCAACAGAGTGGCAATAGGTTTCATTGGAGCATTGGAAGGTGGAGGGTGGGAATCAACTAGAAAAGTATGGTGATGAAAATGATAATATTATTAAAGATGCAGGCAGCAGGATTTAGTCAGTTAGGCTGTTAAGCAAATGGAAATCATTTATCTAGCCCAGAAATAGCAAAAATCATGTAGATTAGGAACTAAAAAGGTGAGAATACTTTATTTTAGCCACAAAAAATAAGAATCCTCCTTTTTGGCTTCAAAATCAAGGGGAAAATCATCAGTAGCAGCAGAGAACAGTAGTTCTAGTATCATTGCAAAATGAAAAGCCTTTTAAGCAAGGAAATGAAATAACTACATTCAAAAGACTGACTATCAGAAGTAATATTGTCAATAGGATTGAATTCCACAGAGAGACAAAATAGAACACAGAAATGTAAATCTTAGAGTCATAGTCATAGAAATGTATAGCACGGAAACAGACCCTTCGGCCTAACTCGTCAATGCCAACTAGATATCCTAACCTAATCTTGTCCCATTCCCCAGCACTTAGCCCACATCCCTCTAAACCCTTCCTATTCATATACCTATCCAGGCACCTTTTAAATGTTATAATTATACCAGCCTCCACCACTTCTTCTGGTAACTCATTCCATACGCGTACCACCTTCTGAGTGAAAAAGTTGCCCCTTGGGTCCCTTTTAAATATTTCCTCTCACCCAAAACTTATGCCCACTAGTTCTAGACTCCCTCAGAACAGGGAAAAAGAACGTATCTATTTACCCTATCCAAGACACACATGATTTTCTAAACTTCTATAAGGTCACCCCTCAGCCTTTGACACTCCAGAGAAAAGAGACCCAGCCTATGCAGCCTCTCCAGAGAGCTCAAATCCACCAACCCTAACAACGTCCTTGTCAATCGTTTCTGAACCCTTTCAAGTTTCACAACACTCTTCCAATAGAAGGGAGACTAGAATTGCATGTAATATTCCAAAAGTGGCCTATCCAAAGTCCCGTAGAGACAGAACATGACCTCCCAACTCCTATACTTAATGCTTGACTAATAAAGGAAAGCATACCAAATGCCTTCTTCACTATCTTATCTATCAGCAACTCCACTTTCAAGGAACTATGAATCTGCACTCCAAGGTCTCTTTGTTCAACAAACTCCCCAGGATCTTATCATTAAGCATGTTAGTCCTGCTCTGATTTGCCTTTACAAAATGCAGCATCTCACATTTATCTAAATTGAACTCCATCTGCCACTATTCAGCCCATTTGCTCACCTGATTAAGATCCCGTTGTACTCTGAGATAACCTTCTTAACTGTCCGTTATACCTCTAATTTTGGTGTCATCTGCAAACTTACTAACTAAACCTCTTATGTTCACATCCAAACCATTTAGAAAGATTAAGAAAAGTAGTGGACCCAATGCCAATCCTTGTGGCACATCATTGGTCACAGACCTCCACTACCACCCTCTGTCTTCTACCGCCAAGCCAGTTCTGTATCCAAATCTCTAGTTCTCCCTGTTTTCCATGAGAAGGGCTTATGCCCGAAACATCGATTCTCCTGTTCCCTGAATGCTGCCTAACCTGCTGCGCTTTTCCAGCAACACATTTTCAGCTCTTTCTATGAGATCTAACCCTGCTAACCAGTCTATCATGAAGAACATTGTCAAATTCCTTACTGAAGTCCATATAGATCATGTCCACTGCTCTGTCCTCATCAATCCTCTTTGTTCCTTCTTCAAAAAACTCAATCAAGTTCATGACACATGACTTTCCATGCACATGTTGACTATCCCTTGCCTTTCCAAAGGTAAGGAAATCCTATCACTCAGGATTCCCTCCAATAACTTGCCCACCACCGATGTCAGGCTCACAGGTCTACAGTTCCTAGCTTTTTGTTATCACTTTCTTAAATAGTGACACCATCCAACTTCCAATGCCAACTTCCAACCCCTCACTATCAATGATACAAATATCTCAGCAAGGGGCCCAGCAATCACTTCCCCAGCTTTCCAAAGAGTTCTAGGGTACACCTGATCAGGTCCTGGGGATTTATCCACATTTATGTGTTTCAAGACATCCAGCACCTCCCCCTCTGTAACATGGACACTTTTCAAGATGTCACCATCTAATTCCCCACATTCTATATATTCCATTTCCTTCTCCACAGTAAATACAGATGCAAACTACTCATTTCATATCTCCCTCATCTCCTGCGGTTTCACACAAAGGCTGCCTTGCTGATCTTTGAGGGGCCCTATTTTCTCCCTAGTTACTCTTTTGTCCTTAATATATTGATAAAATCCCTTTGGATTCTCCTTAACCCTATTTGCCAAAGCTATCTCATGTCCCCTTTTTGCCCTCCTAATTTCCCTCTTAAATATTCTCCTACTTCCTTTATACTCTTTTAAGGATTAACTCAATCTTTGTTGTCTATACCTGACATATGCTTCCTTCTATTTCTTAACCAAAATCTCAATTTCTCTCATCCTCAGCATTCCCTGTATCTAAATACGTACAACACAGATGGCCTCCTTCTTCAAGGACCGCAATTTCCCCCCCGACGTGGTCGACGGTGCCCTCCACCGCATCTCCTCCACTTATCTGCAGACCTCACTTTCTCCTCGAAGATTCCCTGTATCTACCAGCCTTGCTTTTCACCCTAACAGGAACTTACTCTCTCTGGACTCTCATTATCTCATTTTTGAAGGCTTCCCATTTTCTCGATGTCCCTTTACCTGCAAACATCCACACCCAGTCAACTTTTGAAAGTTCTTGCCTAATACCATCAAAATTGGCCTTTCTCCAATTTAGAACTTCAACTTTTAGATCTGATCTATCCTTTTCCAACACTATTTTAAATCTAATAGAATTATGGTCGCTGGCCCCAAAGTGCTCCTCCACTGACACCTCAGTCACCTGCCCTGCCTTGTTTCCCAAGAGTAAGTCAAGTTTTGCACCTTTTCTAGTAGGTACATCCACATACTGAATCAGAAAATTTTCTTGTACACACTTAACAAATTCCGCTCTAAACCCTTAACTCTATGGCAGTCCCAGTCTATATTTGGAAAATTAAAATCCCCAACCATAACCACCCGATTGCTCCTACAGATAACTGAGATCTCCTTACAAATTTGATTGTCAATTTGCTGCTGACTATTAGGGGGTCTATAATACAATCCCAATAAGGTGATCATCCCTTCCTTATTTCTCAGTTCCATCCAAATAACTCCCCTGGATGTATTCCCAGGAAAATCCTCCCTAAGTACAACCGTAATGCTATCCCTTATCAAAAATGATACCCCCCCTCCTTTTATGCCTCCCCTTGCAAACATTAAGCTGCCAGTTCTGCCCATCACTGAGGCATGTTTCTGTAATTGCTATGATATCTCAGTCCCATGCTCTTAACCGTGCCCTGAGTTCATCTGCCTTCCCTGTTAGGCCTCTTGCATTCAAGTAAATACAATTTAATTTGTCAGTCCTTCCTTGTTCTCAGCTTTGTTCCTGCCTGCCCTGACTGTTTGGCTCGCTCGTTTTCCCAACTGCACCAGTCTCAGATTGATCTCTTCCCTCAATATCTCCCTCAGTCCATCCCCCCTCTTTACTAGTTTAAATCTTCCTAAGCTACTCGAGCAAATCTCCTGCCTGTATATTGGTCCCCTTTCAATTTAGGTGCAATCCATCCGTCTTGTAAAGGTCACGTTTGCACCAGAAGAGATTCCAATGATCCAAAATTATGAACCCTTCTCCCCTGTACCAGATCCTTAGCCAAGCATTCATCTGCTCTATTCTCCTATTCCTACCCTCACTAGCTAGTAGCACTGGGAGTAATCCAAGTACTACTACCCTCGAGGACTTCCTTTTTAAAATTCCTGCTTAACTTTCAAAATTCTCCCTTCAGAATCTCATCCTTTTCCCTTCCTATGTCATTAGTTCCAATGTGTACAATTACCTCCTGCTGGTCCTTCTCCCCTTTGATAACATTCTGGACCCCCTCTGAGTTATCCTTATTCCTGGCTCCAGGGAGGCAATGCACCATTCTGATTTTTCACTGCCAGCTGCAGCAAGGTCTGTCTGTGCCTCTGACTAGAGATTCCCCGAATACAATCGATTGCTTGCAACCCAACGCATTCCTCATTACATTAGAGCCAGTCTTGATATCAGAAACTTTGCTGTTTGTGCTACATTCCCCTGAGAGTCCACCAACCCCTGCAGTTTCCAAAACAGCATACTTGTTTGAAATGGGGATAGCCACAGGAGACTCCTGCACTACCTGCATACCTCTCCTACCTTTCCTGGAGTTAAACCATCTACCTGACTGTGTCCCTTCCTATAACTGCCGTCCATCACACCTCCTAGTTCCTGTAAGTTCCTTATTGTCTCTAACTGCCACTCCAATCTATCCATATGATCTGATAGGATTTGCAATCAAAGACATTTCCTGCAGACATAATCATCAGTAACATGGAAACTCTCCTTAAACTCCCACATCCAACAGGAAGAGCACATCACTCTACTAAAGGCCATCTTTGCTCCTTCACAATCTATGCCCAGAAAATAGCACCTTCATATTGCTCTAAAAAAAGTGCTCCAGGCTAATTTTATACTTATGTCTTATATTTTTAAAATGTAATCAAGAAGCAGACCTAAATAAACCACTCTATTCATTATTGTAGATTGACAGCAAAGCTACACATGAAAACTATGCACTTATCTCTTCCTAAGCTGTGAGCTCTCCTACAGAGGTTCCTCCAAGGCCAGCTGTAAATTTTGCTGCTTGTTGTGTTTTCCGAGATGCACTCCGATGTCCAGAGATACTTGAACTCAAACAGCAAAGGCAGTAACCTTGCAGAGCCACTGCTGTGTCAGACAGCAGTATAGGTTGCTTTCTCTGACCATGTGGTCACTGCCTTTGCCTGTCTTCCTCCTTTATAAAGTGCCATTGTTTTGATCTTTTGTTCCCAAAGTTCCAAGTCAATGCAACAGTATATAAAACAGTAATTGCTGCTCCTGGAATTTGAGGATATCACCTCAAAAGCTAAAATTCCTCAGAAAAGAAGCAACTCTCACAGCCACAAATTTTTCCCATCCTCCATCTTGGAATACCCATTGTAAAACAAAGAACTGCAGATGCTGAAATTCTGAAAACACAGAAATTGCTGGAGACACTCAACAGTTCTGGTAGTATCCATGGAGAGAAAACAGAGTTTATGTTTCAAATCAAGTAACCCATCTTCGGAACTATGTATGCAAAATGCCATCATTCTATTAAACAGTAATTTTTAAAAAAACTATGAATTTCTGTGCTGCAAGATCCAAAATTCTCCTTTTCTAACTAAAGGTGCACTTCTGTAGATATTGCCATTGCATTGATTCTTATGTTGACGTAAAAACTCAAAAACAAATTTACTTTCTGCACAATCATTAATTTCCTACAGATAATTATATATTTTATTCTAAAACTTAGATCCATGCACCTTGGCTTAATTATCCCTTTCTCCTAATTCTTCACCTGAAGAGAAAAATTGTTTGACTCTCCATGGTTACAGAATGGGATACCAACAACTAAACATAAACAACTTTCATCAAAATATAGCATGTCACAGATCCAAAGTATGTGTTCTTTGTCTCTGATCAGTATATTTTGCATGAACTCCAGTGGTTCAAGAAGGCAGCTCTACCTCCACCTTATCAAGGGAAACTAAGGATGAGCAATAAATGCTGGCCAGCCAGCAATGCCCACATGCTGAAAATGTGTTGCTGGAAAAGCGCAGCAGGTCAGGCAGCATCCAAGGAGCAGGAGAATCGACGTTTCGGGCATGAGTCCTTCTTCAGTTTCCTAAAGAAGGGCTCATGCCCGAAACGTCGATTCTCCTGCTCCTTGGATGCTGCCTGACTTGCTGTGCTTTTCCAGCAACACATTTTCAGCTCTGATCTCCAGCATCTGCAGTCCTCACTTTCTCCTAGCAATGCCCACATCCCATGACTGAATAATTAAAATACCCTAGGAGTTCTTAACCCAATTAAATATTTTAGCAGCAAGCTTTAGTGATTTTAAAATGAAACCGAGTTATTTACTCTCACATACCTAAGCTAATGCAACATCATGCATTCTTAATTATTCATATATACATGCAAGTACACACATTCAAACACATAGACAAAAATTGTTTCCAAACATAGTGCAATTTTATAGGTTATAACTAATTCAAGATTGACTTCATGATCTCTGGTCTCCCATCTGACAGCTTTGTGGCTTCTTGAATGGGTTTGATGCTTTATGGTTAGAGAGTCTTGTACAGCAAACATTTGAAGAAGAATCACTGGACCCACAACATTAGCTCTATCTTTTCTGTCTGCCAAAGCTATCAGACATGTTGTGTTTCTCCAGCACACTCTGCTTTTACTTCAGATTTTCAGTATCTGCAGTTCTGAGTGTTTATTTGGCAGGTTAACAGCAGGTTGTGAGGTTACTTGTAAGTGAGTATCTAAGCGGCTTGCTCTCTGAATAATTTTTAAAGTGGAACAGGCTAAGTGTTTAACTTTCTGATAACTTGCAGCTTTGATGTTGCTACTGATTTATGGTCCTGATGAACTGATGGAATCTGCCTACAAGGAGTTCACAGCTGAACTTTCCAACAGAGAAAAATGCGCAGTAGTCTCACAGTGTGGCTTTTAACAAGTCCAATTTCATTTCCAAGTAAGGTTGTGATGATACTATGGCTTTAAGAGGTGCAATTTGTCTTTTTTTTTGTCATGAAGTAAAGTTGAGACAGGTACTGAACAGTCTGCTGAAAGCCAATAGGGTAAACAGCTTGTGAGGGCCAAAGGGTGGAACAACAGAAGAAGCCTGAATGGGTGGGCACCAAATCTCCAACAGAACTAAGAGATTTAGTTTTAGATTTCTGTAGTCACTTGGGTCTTGAAGCTAGATGTGAAAACTCATTTCTCTCTCTATTACAGTAAAAACTGATGTTCTCTGCCTGCTGCTGGAATTGCATGTGAGACAATCTATTTTACTGAATCTGCCTTTGCCAAGAGTGTGTTTATGGGATGTTACTATATTGGAACAGTTAACTAATTGCAGTTAATACATATATATATTATTTTGTTAAGCATTTTGATAGTGTTAGTTAAGTCAATTCGTTTCTTTTAATTTTCTTTTGTCTGAATTTTAACTGCAGTGTGAAAATAAAGTGTGTTTTGCTCAATGAGGAGTAATTTGACCAATCAAATTGAATCTGGAATGCAACACCTCACACTTTGCTTTAAATAAGAAAAAGTTAGGATCTAGACTATAATCTTAATATATTTTGAGCGGACTTGGTCTGATCCATAACAAGGTGTTGCTTTCATGTTAATTCCACATACTATGTTGTAAATTAACACCTTTGAGGACCATGCACTCTATATTAGATGTGGAACACCATTACATTACAACAAGAAGGTTACACATGGAAATGAATTTCAAATTTCCCTTTTGTCCAAAATGAGATTAAGAAAAACGCAGTGTGGAAACTCTACAGCTTTTTTATCTTAATGGTTCATCTTGACATGGCTATGAGGTAACTTCACCGAAGTCCATATTTAATTAGGCATTCACTGGAGAATCAACAATCTCTATAGTCCAAAGAGCATAAGTAAAACTATGTGATTTGTACCAAACAGCTTAACAGTTTGATTGCGTCTAATTTATAAAAATAGTTTGCAAATTTAGAATACAACTGCCTGACATACAGAGTCACATTTCTTAAAATGTCTCATGATATTTCCCTTTTTGCTTCCCTTTCAAGCAATGTTACATTTTGAGTATGAAGTGTTAAATGATTCATCAAGTTTTCAGACTATTAGTCTAAAATGTCCATTAACAGACTCATGACAATGTTTAAATTAACCAAAGTAGCTCCAGGTAGATTTTATGTCAAAATTTTATGTCAGTGGTAGTAAACCCTATCAACATCAATGTTGATATCTATGTTTCACTGGTTCCTTTACCTTTTGAATTCTTGTCTATTGGGAGTAGCCTGCCAGCACAAATTACTTACTTTCCTCCCCATCGGGCTATTGGTAAAATGTAGTTATTAAAAATAAATGACTGAATCCTTACAGGAATTCAATAAAAGATTCAAATTTGCAAGAGAATCGAATTTCCCATCAGATAACTTGCAGAATTTTACTAAAATCTTGCTTATGCTATTTGAAACACTAAATGTTCTAAAACTACTCTTGTAATAAACATGCTTATTTACAGAATGTCAAAAATATCCCTGTCAAAGAATACAAGGAAAAGAAAGAGAATTTGATTACTATGATATGCTTACGCCATTCAAGGACTATCTTATACTCGCTGAATAATAATGAAGTACCAATGCATAACAATGTACAGTGAGATGTTACAGGTTGTTTGGATTCACTGTACAAGTCAAAATTAAATCATGAACTGCTTGAATTACAAAACAAGTGATAAATATGAAAGCAAGCTTTACAATAACATCCTTTCTAGTTTCTAGTTCCTTCCCTCCTCTTCACCAATGGCTTCATTGGTACCATTCTCTGTATTTCAATACAGCAGCAATTGTCACAGAGAGTATTTTCAAGCCATTCTAGCAGTACGTATAGCAGACATTATCACAGTCCACTCCAAATGGCTGAGTTTAAAACAACAGTTCACTGTAGCAGTGAGTGCTCAGTCATCAGTCATAAAATGAAAAGGAACATTTGATTCCCCATTCTTTACTTGAGGAAATTAAGGTCTAGCACACCATTCCAAACACTGAGCCAGCTGTGACGAGATAACTAAATGCTGGGCAAGGACTAAGCATAGGACCTCTGGATGGCCCAGTAATTAACCACAGGCATCTCTCCCTCAGAGTCATCAGGAGAATCTAAACTGATATGTTTTAAAAGTATATCCATAATAGTTCACCCTAGAAAGCTGAGTATCTTTTATTTAACAATTTGCAAACTTCAGTGAGATTCGATTGAGCCTTCAAAATAATGAAGGAACAAAATTTTGCGATTTGAGGAGGGACAGTGGATGTGTCAGAGGTACAATTAGATAGCACAGATCATGTTAATTTTGACAAGGCTAGATATTGGGTTTTACTTTTCAAAGTGCATCATAGCCTTTGAACAGGTTGTCAGTTATTACAATGATAAAGAGCTCATGCTCGAAACATCGACTCATCTGCTCCACGGATGCTGCCTGACCGGCTGTGCTTTTCACTGATGATGGGGATATTTGTAATGCCTCGTCCTCCAGTGAGTTATTTAATTATCCACCACCATCCATGACTCAAAGTGGCAGGACTGTAGAGCTTAGATCCTAATTGTTGGTTGTGGGATTGCTCAGCTCTGTCTATCACTTGCTACTTCTGCTGTTTGGCATGCAAGTAGTCCTGTTTGATAGCTTCACCAGGTTGACACATCATCTTCAGGTATTCCTGGTGCAGCCCCTGGCATGCCCTCCTGCACTCTCCATTGAACCAGGGTTGATCACCTGGCTTGATGGTAATGGTTGAGTGGGGGATATACTGGGATATGAGGTTACAGATTGTGCTGAAGTATAATTCTGCTGTTGTTGATGGCCCCCAAAGCATTGTGGTGGCCCAGTTGAGAGCTGCTAGATTTGTTCGAAGTCTATCCCACTTAGCACAGTGATAAGTGCCACACAGCATGATGGAGGATATTCTCAATGTAAAGGCAGGACATTGCCTCCACAAGGACAGTGAGGTGGTCAGTCTTATTGATATTTTCATGGGCAGATGCATCTGCAACCAGTAGATTGGTGAGGATGAGTTCAAGTGTGTTTTTCCCTCTTCTTGGTGCCCTCACCACCTCCCGCAGAACCAGTCTGGTGGCGATGTCCTTTAGGACCCAACCAGCTCAAACAGTAGTACTGCTGCCAAGCAATGTTTGGTGGTGGATATTGAAATCCCCCAGGCAGAGTGCACTTTGTGCCCTTGCCATCCTCAGTGCTTCCTCCAAATATTGTCAAATATGGAAGAGTACTGATTCATCACCTGAAGCAGGGGGTTTCCCTGCCAAACTTTAACTTGAAGCCACTTCAAGAGGTCCGTAGTCAATGTTGAGGACTCCCAGAGCAACTCCTTCCTGTCTGCCACCACCTCTACTGGATCTGTTCTGCCAGTGGGACAGGATATATCCAAGGATGGAGTTGGTGGTGTCTGGGACATTGTAAGGTATGATTCCACGATCATGACTCGTCTGTCTTGTGGCTGATAATAAAGTAGGAACTTTAACAATAGCTACTAAAAATAAATTAGGATTTTCCCCAGTTTCCTAGAGTGTTTAACATTGTGATTGCATTTTTAAACTTCTCTGTAAATTGCTTATTGTTCAGTGAGCAATTATAGAGTCACAGACAAAGTGGGAAAGGGGGTGAATTTAAATTACAGCAGTTTTTCCCATTCTTAAGCCTGAGACAGTGAGTTATAATTTGATTTATGACTTTCCATTTTTTTATTTCTGGCTGAAGGTGTTTGACCCTCTGGCTTGACTCAAATTCAGCTTTGGTGCAAATAAACGAATTCTATCTCAATTTTTATGAAACATATTTGAAGGGAAGAGAGAAAAAACAAAATTTGTAAGTTGTACAATTAGTCTCTCATTCATTCCAAAGGATTCAAAAAGAATCAAAGTCACATCGGGAACATGGGAATGGCTATCCATTGCTGAATTTTGTTTTGGGGGATTGGTGATATTACTATATTGCCCTCTTTGGAAATTAAGGTCATTAGCTGATAGTGACTGGTTTGTCAGTGGGGGTTCTCCCACAGCCACATCATGGATTATTAGTGGGGTACATGTTGATGGATCTCTTTGGGTTTCAGTAAAATTCCTGAGCAGGGTGGCTGCAAACTCTTCAACTTTAGTTTCTGTTTTAGCTCATATGGATCAACAAATCTTGGCCGTGCGCTCTCACTTCTGTTGCAGCCAAAAGCAGAATTGGAGTGAATTTATAATTATGATTGCTGCTTCTTTCTTAAGCCCCAGACAGAAAGATATTTTTTGATTTTCTCCTTTCTGTTTTACTCTGGTCCACTGCTGAGGCAGGCTGAAGGATCTTCCTAAACCCTTGGTTTTCAAGCTCCAATTGTTATATTAAACCCACAGCAAAATTCCTTAAGGTTATATCCAGGATAGGGTTATTCACAAAATATTTAAAATACAGGAGATTTGCTTCACTACCACATTCACATACACAGAAGGTAATTAAGAAAGACAGGGAAGGAGAGCAGACAGGTTATAAATTACACATTTCAGTTAATTCAGAGGTATTAAAATATATATTTCATGTGAAAAACAACTTTCTGGAGATCAGCATCCAATAATGGTTTTACTCGGTGACCGCACAGTGTACATTCTGACAAGCAGAGGGTCAGCTTCCTTCTGGCCAGCAACTTGCAGACAATGATGGAGGGACTGAGGCAGGCTGCTCAATCCACCTGGAATCCTATTCTCCCACTGGAGGTCAAACAGCAACTGACTCAGAATGCCAGAATTGTGCGTTTAAGCAGTTCAACAAGGTCAAATTTCAGTCATGTGACAAAGACAGGCATTTCTCATGCTGATAGCCTACCTCAGTGGACTAACTGGAAGGTCATTAACCTGTGTGGCTTTGCCACTCCCCCCTCCCCACTCCCCCCAAACTCGAGTTTCCATTGCATATTGACTAAATAATTGTAAGTACATTAGCGCTCTTTTTTAGCATAATGCATCTTCAACTTATCTTTCATCTAGAGCTGGCTGGAAGCAGACAGCTCATCTCTAAACTAACTATCAGTTTAACTAAAATATCTGTACATTGCAGAGGATTCAGAACTTCTGTAAATATTGTCAGAAGAACATTTTATGAGTCGCACAAGCTTGTCCATTTTTGCAAGAAAAATGTGAACACAAAAATATAGAAAAGAATAAAGTTTTCTTCTTGATTCTCTTCATGCCTTCTGGTGATGATAATTGTTTAGAATTTGTCCTGTCTCAATTAGTTCCCTGTATTATGAACTCGTAATTCTAACTGCATATTTTCTTTGTGGGTATTTGCATTAAAGAAGAGTTAAACCTGGAATCAAATAATTTTCTGTATATTATAGTCTGATCAAAACTTGTTGAAGATGATACCTGGAGCTTGGTAATGCTCTCAGAGGGGATCCTTTACTCTGGGGAAGGACAGATCAATCCATCAGAGCCATTTAGCATCTTTCAGATCTGTCTTTTTTAATCTGAAATTGAGAGGAGTTAAAAAATTAGGACTGTCCCAAAAGAAAAGGGCTGGGGTTATAACCCATCCCAAAATAAAATAATAACTTAAGGGAGCAATTTTTAAGTGATGTATGCTGCTTCTTGAAAAACAAGGAATGGGAAGAACAATACTTGGAAGAGTGGACACTAATATTCTCAGCTGATTTAATTTTCAGGAAGACTTTAAACACTCCTGTCTAAAACTCAAGGGAGATTGACTGTTTGCCAGTTGTGTTAGGGTCAGGTGAGGAGTGGGAAAATGGCACCCTCCCTTAACCACCGGTCAGTTAATCACAGAAAATGTTTTTACAGAATTTATTTAAATATATACATTTAGATTTTCCTGTAACATTTAAAAGAGAGGGAAATAGTATTTATTATACTTAACACTCTATCCGTAGCAAACAATAAAAGTGATCCAACTCACTCTCACATGCATCTGCTAGATTCAAAAACACACACAAATAAATTATGAACAGACAGTGCAGGTTATTTTTTTTTTAAGCTCATCCAAAAGAAAGTTGACCATACATAGATTCTGTACATTGATGATTTGAGTGGCCTTAGGCTGGGTTTGGTGGTAAAACCAGAAACCATAAGATCTAACAGCAGAATTAGGCCATTCAGACCATCAAGACTGCTCTACCATTTGACCATGGCTGATATGTTTCTCAATCCAGTCCTCTTACCTTCTCCAGTAAGCCTTCAACCCTTTACTAATCAAGAACCTATCTATCTCTGTCTTAAATATACTCAATGCCATGATCTCTGTGGCAATGATTCACCACCCTCTGCCAGAACAGATTTGTCTTTATCTCTGTTCTAGAGGATCATCCCTTCACTCTGAGGCTGTGCCCTCAGGTCCTTGCGGAAACATCTTCTTCATGTGCACTCTATCCAGAGCTCTCAGTATTCCATATGTTTCATCCTTCTAAACTCCATTGAATACAGACTCAATGTCCTCAACTGCTCTTCATAGGACAGGCTCTTCATTCCTGGGATCGTTCTTATAAACCTCCTTTCCATCCCCAGTAATATTATTCTTATTTAGAGTACCTTTCAAATCATCATTTACAGTTTCCTTTTCAGGATTTGTGTTCCAAATAGTTGATTTTACAAACCAGTTTCTCAGTTTGGAAATTGATGTAAAGTAAGGACTCATTGAGAACTTGGACACTTATAAGTATCTGTCTGCTAACCTACATTGCTGGAAAATTATCCTGATGTTAATGTTTAAACTTTACCCCTGACAGCTGCAGCTGAAATTGGTAAGTACATAGTTTAAATCTGTCCTTGTACTTATTTCTAGCATCTCTTGTTGGTTGATTCTGAAATATAATCTCACAACATGATTTGTAATGCTTGCTGTTCCAGAAAGAGGTCAGGGGTATTGTAATAATTCAGAATTTATTTTTGGACATGAAGATCTTTGTAAATTCTCTTAGTAATTTATATTACACTCCAAAGGCAAGATTATGCATTGGATCAAGGCTGCTGAATATGACAGTTTTTATAAACCCAGCTCTTTATCTAACTTTTCTTGTTGAAAAAGCCCAACACATTGAGCTGTTTCATTTTTTAACTGAACTTAGTACTCAACCTTCAAAAATCATTGAAGAGGTTATTCATGAAATAATAGAGAACAAGCTTACTGAAGTTACTTTACTCATTTATACTGCAGTAATTTAATGCATTGTAATATTCTAAAGCTGAAATGCATGAATTTTCCTTTGTAAGAATATCTAGAAAAATAGCCATCAGAACCCAGAGCACGCAAAGAGAGAGATCCATAAAATTGAAGGTGACAGAAAAAAAAACAAAAAGGTTTTCAATTAGAATTCATTCCAAAAAATCATTGAAATCTCATTCTTTTCTTGGATGCTTTCATGCACATAATTGGAGAAATACTTCAACTTTATTATTTGCAGTGTCTAAGTGAAACTGTACTGATCAGAAGAAATTAAAGTACATAACAACACAAAAGGAAATGAGGTGATACAATTTTTTTTGTTCCAGTCTTCTTACAACCTATATTTTCAACTGGCCAAAGATACAACTGATTAAATACAGGAAAACTAGAATTTGTCAGGTTAGAACGAGTTTTATTGTTCTATTTTATTGGAAGAAAGTGTAAAACGTACAAGGCGGAATCTTATAGGAGCCTGAACAGTGTGGCCTATGTGGGAAATGTGGCAAAACCACGTGAAAAGCCCTGCGAGACCTATCTTGATATCAGGAAGAACTCATTGTATTTTTTAACCAAGTTCCAGCTGTTGAGGCAGGATTCTTGCTAGACAGCAGAGGGTTGTCTGTTATGGGGGGTTTATTGTATATTAATGGGGCGGCAATGGCCTTACAGTATTATCATTGGACTGTTAATCCAGATACACTAGTAGTGTTCTAGGGACCCAGTTCAAATCCTGCTATGGCAGATGGTGGAATATTGAATTCAGGAACTATCTAGGATTAAGAGCCTAACGATGACCATGAATCCATTGTCGATTTTCAGGAAAAAAAACCATGTGGCTCACTAACGGCCTTTAGGGAAAGAAACTGCCATCCTTACCTGGTCTAGCCTACATGGGACTCCAGACCCAAAGCAATGTGATTGACTCTTAACTGCCCTCTAGACAATTAGGGATGGGCAATAAATGCTGACCTAACCAGCGATGTGCCCAAACTGTGAATGAATTTTAAATAAGACCTTATTAGCTGCAGATCTTGCCTTATTAATGTGCACTTTTCAATTGAAACATTTGCTGCAAACAAACCAGATTTCTCGACATGAAAGTCAGAGCAGCTACCTAGCCACTTCAGTTCAGTTCATTACTGTGATGAGCCTCCATGTTGGTCACCATACAGCAATACTATACAACAATACAACAATAAAAATTCCATCCTCAATGATGGAAGAGCCCAGCACATCAGTGCAAAATATAAGGCTGAAACTTTTGCAGCAATCTTCAGCCAGGAGTGCCAAGTAGATCCATCTTGGCTTCCTCCAGTCGTCCCCAACATCATAGTTACCGTCTCCAGCACAATTTGATTCACTCCACATGCTACCAAAAATCAGTTTGAGGCACCCGATTAGATTAGATTACATTAGATTAGTTACAGTGTGGAAACAGGCCCTTCGGCCCAACAAGTCCACACCGCCCCGCCGAAGCGCAACCCACCCATACCCCTACATTTACCCCTTACCTAACACTATTTGGACTGTGGGAGGAATCCGGAGCACCCGGAGGAAACCCACGCAGACACGGGGCGAACGTGCAAACTCCACACAGTCAGTCGCCTGAGGCGGGAATTGAACCCGGGTCTCTAGCGCTGTGAGGCAGCAGTGCTAACCACTGTGCCACCGTGCTGCCCACAGATATTACAAAGGTTGTGGGGCCTGACAACATTCCAGCAATAGTACTGAAGGTATTGCTGCAGAACTTGCTGCTCCCCTAGCTAAACTGTTCCAGTACAGTTACAACACTGGCATCTCCCTGACAATGTGGAAATTTGCCTCGTAATGACCTATACATAAAAAGCAGGACAAATCCAACTAGCAAATTACCACCCCGTCAGTCTGTACTCATTCAGCAGTAAAGTGATGGAAACTGGCATCAATTTGCTATCAAACAGTACCTGCTCAGCAATAACCTGCCCAGTGACGTCCAGTTTGGGTTCCATAGAGCTACTTAGCTCCTGACCTGATTAAAGCCGTGGTTCAAACATGGCCAAAAGAGCTGAATTGTAGAGGTGAGGTGAGAGTAACAGCCCTTGACATAAAGGATGCATTTGACAAACTGTGTCATCATAGAGCCCGGCTAAAGGGGAATCAATTGCTGTCAGGGGGGCTTCTCAACTGGTTAGAGTCATAGGAAGATGGTCATGGTTAGAGGTTAGTCATCTCAGTTCCAGTACATCTGTGCAGGAGTTCCTCAGGGTAGTGTCCTAGGGCCAATGATCTTCAGCTGCTTCATCAATGAATGTCCCACCATCATGAGATCAGAAGTTGGAATGTTCAGCACCATCCATGCCTCCACAGACACTGAAGCAGTCCATGTTCAAATGCAACAACTCCTTGACAATATCCAGGCTTAGGTTGAGAAGAGTTGAGAGTATGGTGCTGGAAAAGCACAGCAGGTCAGGCAGCATCCAAGGAGCAGGAGCATCAATATTTCAGGCATAAGCCCTTCATCAGGAGTGAGGCTTGTGGGCCGGGGGTGCTGAGAGATAATTGGGAGGGTGGTGGGGTTGGGATGGAAGGTACCTAAGAAAGCAATAGATAGATAAAGGTGAGGGAGAAGGAGATAGGTCAGAGAGGAGGATGGAGTGGATATGTGGGAAAGGTGATGGGCAGGTCAGTGGTGCCAAATAGGTGGCTTGAGACTGGGATAATGTGGGGGGAGGGAAATGAGGAAACTGTTGAAACCCACATTGTGGTTGCAGGGTCCCAAGGCAGAATAGGAGGCTTTCTTCTTCCACGCGTTGGGTGGTTAGAGTTTGGCGAAGGAGGAGGCCCAAGACCTACATGTCCTTGCTGGAGTGGGAGGGGAAGTTGAAGTGTTCAGCCATGGGGCGGTGGGGTTGGTTGGTGTGGGTGTCCCAGAGATGTTCTCTAAAATGATTCGCAAATAGGTTTCCTGTCTCCTTGGATACAGTAGGTGACATTGGTAGAGGTACAGGTAAATTTCTGTCAGATGTGGAAGGATCCTTTGGACCTTGGACAGAGGTGAGGCAAGTGGTGTGGACGCAGGGTTTACACTTTCTGTGGTGGGAGAGGTAGGTGCCGGGAATGGGGTGTGGGCTGGTGTGGAAGGTGGGGGGCATGGATCTGACGAAGGAGCCACAGGGGGACTGGTGTCTCCGGAACACTGATAAGGGTGGGGAGGGAAATATGTCTCTGGTGGCGGAATCCGTTTGTTGGTGGCGGAAGTGGTAGAGGATGATGTGATGTATGCAGAGGTTGGTGGGGTGGAAGGGGAGGATGGTGGGCGGGGGAGGGGAGGTGATTCTGTCCTTGTTGAGTTGAGAGGGGTGGGGTTCGAGGGCGGTGGTGCGGGAAGTGGAGGAGATGTGCTGGAGAGTATCGTCGACCATATGGGAAGGAAAATTACAATCTTGGGAGGAAGACCTCATCTGGGATGTTCTATGGTAGAATTGGTCATCCTGGGAACAGATGTGGCAAATCAATAATAAATATTATTCCCAATTCCTCCGCCTCTGCCACATCTGTTCCCAGGATGACTAATTCCACCTCAGATAGTCCCATATGAGGTCCTTCTTCCAAGATCGCAATTTCCCTTCCCACATGGTTGACAATGCTCTCCAGCGCATCTCTGTCACTTCCTGCACCATTGCCCTTGAACCCCACCCCTCCCAATGCAACAAGGTCAGAACCCCCATGGTCCTCACCTTCCACCCCATCAACCTCCGCATACATCGCATCATCATCCATCACTTCCTCCACCTACAACGGACCCCACCATTACAGGCATATATCCCTCCTGACCCCAGTTCCAGAGAGACCACTCTCTCTGCAACTCCCTTGTCAGATCCACGCTCCCCCACCAGCCCACACCCCATTCCCGGTACCTACCCCTGCCATCACAGGAAGTGCAAAATCTGCGCCCACACCACTCCACTCACCTCCAACCAAGGCCCTAAAGGATCCTTCCACATCCGACAGAAATTTACCTGTACCTCCACCAACGTCAGCTACTATATCCATTACACCCGATATGATCTCTTCTACATTGGGGAGACTGGATGCCTATTTGCGGATCATTTCATAGAACATCTCTGGGACACCTGCAACAACCAACCCCACTGCCCCGTGGCTGAACACTTTACCTCCCCCTACCACTCTGCCAAGGACATGCAGATCCTGGGCCTCCTCCTTCGCCAAATCCTTATCACCAAGCCTGGAGGAAGAACGCCTCATATTCTGCCTTGGGACCCTGCAACCACACATGATCAATGTGGATTTTAACAGTTTCCTCATTTCCCCTTCCACCACATTATCCCAGTCCCAAGCCGTCTATTTGGCACTGCCGTCCTGACCTGTCCCTCACCTTTCATATATATCTGCTCCATCCTCCTCTCCGACTTATCTCCTTCTCCCTCACCTTCATCTACCTATTGCTTTCTCAGCTACCTTACCCCAACCTCACCTCCTCCCATTTACCTCTCAGCTACCCCTGGCCCACAAGCCTCATTTCTGATGAAGGGCTTAGGACCGAAATCTCGTCTCCTACTCCTTGGATGTGACCTGACCTGCTATGCTTTTCCAGCACCAGACTCCCGACTCTGATCTCCAGCATCTGCAGTCCTCACTTTCTCCTTGGGCTGACAAGAGGCAGGTAACATTCGAACCATACAAATGCCATGCTCTGACCATCACCAATACAGACAATATAACTATTGGCCCCACTATCAAAATCCTGGAGGATAGCATTGACTAGAAACTCAACTGGATTCACCACATAACCTCAGTGGCTACAAGAGCAGGTCAGAGGTTAGGAATATTGCAGTGAATCTCTCACCTTCTGACTCCCCAAAACTTCTCTGTCTCTCTCTCTTTATGGGACTAGTTCAGTTTGGGATTATGGTCGGCATTGTCAGGTTGGACTCAAGGGTCTGTTTCTGTGCTGTATGACTCTATGATTCCATCTGCAAGACACAGGACAGAAGTGTAATGGGATACTCCCCACTTGTCTGGGTGAATGCAGCTCCAACAACACTCGAGACACCATCCAGGAAAAAACTGCCCACTTAATTGACACCACATTCACAAGCATCTACACTCTCCACCATCTGATATTCCTAATGAAGAGCTTATGCCCGAATCGTTGATCCTCCTGTTCCTTGGATGCTGCCTGACCTACTGTGCTTTTCTAGGGGCAAGCTTTTCGACTCTGATCTCCAGCATCTACAGTCTTCACTTTCTCCTGGACAGTAAGATGAGGCAAGCGGGATTGAGAAGGTGCATAAGACAGGAATGAACCATCATCCTGAATATTCTCAATGACATCAGATGCAACCAGCTGAGTCACTGTCAAGTTTATATTATGAAGAACATGCTGTTCCAAAGGCTTGGGAGGTGCACACATGCCTGTTTCCTACCATTCTCTGCTATGCTCAACAATTTCATATGAACTTTTCCTTTTTCTTAGAGGGAAACATATTAGTGAATGTGTGACAATGTGCCTGCTATATTTGACAAGCTTGAAGTCAATGGAAGATGTGAGATATGGATGTTAGGCTGGCCTCATTGATGTGAAGGTAAGGTGGAACATAGAACATAGAACATAGAACAATACAGCACAGAACAGGCCCTTCGGCCCACAATGTTGTGCCGAACATTTGTCCTAGCTTAAGCACCCATCCATGTACCTATCCAATTGCCACTTAAAGTCGCCAATGATTCTGACTCTGCCACTCCCACAGGCAGGGCATTCCATGCCCCCACCACTCTCTGGGTAAAGAACCTACCCCTGACATCTCCCCTATACCTCCCACCCTTCACCCTAAATTTATGTCCCCTTGTAACACTCTGTTGTACCCGGGGAAAAAGTTTCTGATTGTCTACTCTATCTATTCCCCTGATCATCTTATACACCTCTATCAAGTCACCCCTAATCCTTCTCCATTCCAATGAGAAAAGGCCTAACACGCTCAACCTATCCTCGTACGACCTATTCTCCATTCCAGGCAACATCCTGATAAATCTTCTCTGCACCCTCTCCAAAGCTTCCACATCTTTCCTAAAGTGAGGCGACCAGAACTGCACACAGTACTCCAAATGTGGCCTAACCAAAGTCCTGTACAGCTGTAACATCACTTCACGACTCTTGAATTCAATCCCTCTGCTAATGAACGCTAATACACTATAGGCCTTCTTACAAGCTCTATCCACCTAGAATACTTTAATTTCAGGCATTATTGCTGATTGCTACTGGGTGAATAATGGGAATGTGCAGCATTGAGCAACAGGAAAGATGGAATTGTATACAAAAGAAAAGTCCTTAGAAAAGGATTCATTCCCTGCTGCTTATCACTCACATTGCACATTTTCCAGCACTGCACTCATGTCCAAGGTTACTTGTTCCTGTCCCCTTTCAGAATAATTCTTCAGGACCCCCCTGGCCACCTGGGGCAACATGATTTCTCAACCCTGCACTGCACCTGTGAACCAAGGTGCCCCACTGCGATTCGTTGTGAAAAGAAAATTAAGAATGAATCCAAGCCAATCAAACCACCTTCAAAATAATTCCTTGCCCAGTATTTGTTTTCGTTTCCAAATTCACCCAAACTAAAACAGGTGCAGTTATGATTCATAACTTTTTGGGCTCTAATTTTTTCACCTTTAAATTATCCTTGGAAGACCTACTTCTAAGTCCAACTCCAGTCAGCCACAATATTTCTTTCATCATCGGGGTTTCCTGTGCCATGGTCCCAGCTGACACCCTTGATATTAAGAGAATGTTTGACCATATGACATCAAGCAGTCCTTACAACACTGCAGTCAAATGTAAGTGAGGGAAAGATTCTCACTGGTTAGACATCTCCGAGACACCCGCACCAATCAACCCCACCCACCCTGTGGCCGAACATTTCAACTCCCCTTCCCACTCTGCCGAGGAGTCTGCCTGGGTCTCCTCCACTGCCACTCCCTCACCACCCAACACCTGGAGGAAGAATGCCTCATCTTCCGCCTCAGAACACTTCAACCTCAGGGCATCAATGTGGACTTCACCAGTTTCCTCATTTCCTCTCCCCCCACTTTACCCCAGTTCCAACCTTGCAGCTCAGCACCATCCTCATGACCTGTCCTACCTGTCAATCTTCCTTCCCACCATCCACTCCACCTTCCTCTCTGACCTATCACCTTCATTCCCACCTCCATCCACCTCCATATTTTTAGCTACCTTCTCCCCAGCCTCACACCCCTCCCATTTATCTCTCCACCCCAGAGGCTCCCTGCCTCATTCCTGATGAAGGGCTTTTGCCCAAAATGTCGATTTTCCTGCTCCTCGGATGCTGCCTGACCTGCTGTGCTTTTCTAGCACCACTCTAATCTTGACTCTGATCTCCAGCATCTGCAGTCCTCACTTTTACTTACTTCTCACTGGTTGGAGTCATACAGAGCTGAAAAGGAAGATGTTTGTGTCATCAAGCCACATGACTCCACAAATTGCTCAATTCGTATAACAATTTAAATGCAATCACCAACATTACCAGTTATTTCCATTTGATACTGCCATCCAGAATAAAGGGAGACTTTCACCAGGCTTCCTCAGTACATTCAAAATAATCCATTTATAACAACAGAAATCCTTTCCTTAAAGCAAGTGGCAAAACTGTTCAACAGATAAACTAAATCCAGAATTAGAATTATATTCCCTTTAATCCCAAACAAACACATTCACAGACAATGGCTCTATGGGGATGTTATTTAGGAAAAACAAAAGAGGAAAAGAAAATACTGTTACTGATTAATAATCTGCAAACTAAGGATAGATTTTGATTAATTCACACAGTCCATCAAGCTTCTTGTTGAAAAAAAAATTGAATTGCTGACAATTGTAGACCAATGAAAAATCTTTTAACAAAACTTCAGTTTAACTGGAAATCAAGTTGCATTCCACTGTATGGTCATTGGTCAAACTTCAGCTTCTCAGAACTTGTAAAGTGGTCAAAATACTGAGGTGTGGGCTTTACCCAAGATTCAATCCGGAGAAAAGAAGATAGAGAGATCTCAATTATTTCTCATTCCCAGAAAGATAAACCAGTAAACTTTCAATTAACACATGCTGGCATTACTCATCTTACTAACTTTAAAATGGAGCTTCAGTATGACCATGTATTCATTTCCAATTATTTCTGATTTTATTTACTGATTTCTCCCTCTGAATTAGTGCTGTTACATACTGGTTCTGCTGATGCACAGTTTAAAAACTGTCTGAATCACATTTCAGAAGAGTGCAGGATTGTTTCTGGGCACCTTCCTCCACAACTCTGAGAAAACCCAATTCCCAAATGCTGTTCAAGTTTAGTTCAGCTGAGAGCTATAGCCTAGAACTATGACTGCAGGTTGTATTGTGGTCTCTGTGCAAAATATGTTTCCCCCAATCACCCCCCAGCAAAACCTGATACTATTTACAACTGAAAATAGGTCCTACGTTACTCTTATGAGTAACTGATTCAAAGAAAAGGGTAAGGAAATCAATCATGCTGGAATTGGAAGTATCTCAGTAACTTCTTACCACTTGATACAAAATGTCGATTTTGCAGACATTTGGTAGCTTCAATTTTGTTGTCTAAGTCTCATTGAAGTTTAAATGCCTTTTGTGATCTTTCTTCAGATAAGCACAGTCCCTCCAGCTGGCTCATTGGAGTTGAATCTACAGGAAAAGTTGGATGACATCTGACAGCTGTTTCTTTTAAGACTCCTTGTTTCAATGATTAGCTTCCTACAACATTTAAAAGAATACACCTCCCTGTTCATGACAGTGACATTGCGGTTTGTAACATGAGCATCGTCTTCAAAAAAAACGGCAACCTGTCTATTCCTGTGTAAATTAATTTGTAACGGCACAATTAGTTTAATATCTTCCAAACTCCCTAGTACTGAAAATACACATTAATAATAAAGTCTCACTATGTCAGACTCAAATAATTATAGGAGATTTACAGAAATAAAAATATTTGCTTTTCATTTTTCTGTCTCTTATTTCTTTCTTTCTCAGTAACATACTTCTTTAATTCTCTTTATTTCATTTCATGAATACGATTTGATACTGAATTCAATATTCTCAACTGTCTCTTCCTAGTTCAGATTCTATTTTAGAAATTGTTCTTTGAACTGACTGGGAGTTAAGGAAACAGACAGTCGTTTGTTCTGTTCATGGAGGTCTGCTCATTTGTATTATTTATGGGATGGAGGTTCAGGACTGACCGCAAAATTGGTCAAAAATTTCCAACTATTATTTCACTATAAAAATGCCTCATCACATTGAATGTTAGCAAAAGTATTGAAGTCATGGCAACAGCATAAAAACTCTCCAAATGTCCTATTTTTGAACACAATACTGGTATTGAAAATTGTTAGGTTGTAACTCTAGGAGAGATTGTTCAAATAATATACCTAAATTAATTGGAAAAATTATTTTGTTAACTTGAGCATTGGCTAACAACTGGAAAATGACAAATTGAGTCTATCAATCCACCAAATTATTGTAGCAGTTTGAGGTGGCAGTTCATATAATTTGTACTAAGAATCACATCACACAAATTTTAAATTTGCATTTCAATAAATATCACTCTATGAGAAGTCACGCAATGTGACACCACACCCACATCATAACTCAGCAAAGTATTCCCAACTGAACTCTGCCCTCAGATGATTGGCTGAAATTAATTGTGAAGAGTTTAAAGTGCTCAACTGAAATATGATTAATTAGGTTTTTATGAAAACTATAAGCGCTCATACTTTGGCAGACATCATTTTTCAGACTAAACCAAAATAAATGCACTCGAGGGTCATTCATTCACCCCTGTCATTTTATGATTTATAGCTGTTCACATTCACTTTATTTTCACAGATCTTTCACAAGCTACAGAAACAATAGTGTCCATGTATTTATTAAAGGAAATAAATGCAGATGTTAATGAATAATGATAATTGTGATTAAAATTGATTGCAAAAGCTGTATCTTTAAACAATGAGTTTACTTTATTTAAGTGACCAGCATGTGCAATCAATTTTGCACATTTCTTGGAATGTCAGACAAGGGAGCTCCAAGTTATACTCCAAACCATGTTTCAATTGCTGAATGAGCAAAACTTATCTACTGCAATGAAAGGAGACCTTTTAAAGAACTGGGCCTCATTTACCCAAAGCCAGTTCACTCCCCTTTCCAGATGGGAAGCAATTGAAATCACCCAACCTTCAAATGTGTGTTTGTTGAATAGCTGATAAACAGTCAAATGTGAGTGAGGAGCTTGGCACTTTATTTGGATGGAGGGTTGGATGAGATGTTAAGTTCCATGACCTTTCAAAACATATAATTGGTTTGTAGTCAGATTCAATGTGTATATGGGCCAAATGAGAAGGAAAGAGCATAGTCTGATCCCAAAAAACTGCATCTTCAACCAAGTACTTCCTTAACACTGCTCTGATGTAGAAAACTGGCTGTAGGGTTCAAAGTTAACTGTAAGGTAATGTTAGCAATTGAATTCAGGCATTACTTAATATGGTTTAATTTTCCTGGCATAAACAATTTCACTTTTTTCCAGAAAGTGGAAATTCCCATGAAGAAAAAGAACAAAAAAAAATCTTCAGTTTCACCATCTTCTCCCTCTAGACACAAAAGGCAGATAAATAGATAAAAATAAAACATGATTTTATCTTGACTCCAGAATTTTCACTATTTCTGATATCATAAGTGCCATCATTCACTAGTTATATCCAATCAATCAGAAGAACAAAACTATGGTCTAAAATACCTACACCTGCAGCAATTCAAGACACCAGCTCACCACCACCTTCTCAACTGAAAATATAAGTAAATAAATGTTTGTCTACTCGATAATGCCCTGATCTTGTGAAAGATGTTTTAAAAACGTCTATAAAAATATAATGGAACTGCGGATGCTGGAGATCTGAAACACACAAAAACATAAATTGCAGGAGAAACTCAACAGTCCTGGCAGCATCTGAAGAGATGAAATAGTTCACATTTTGAGTCTAGTGACCCTCCTTCAGTAAGTTTAGAGTAAATGTTTCATTCTGGATAAGGTGGAGTCTTCAATTTTGAGTGATAAGAGGCTCTTCAAAAGACAACTGCATTACACAGATACTCATATAGTGCAGCTGAAAGAAACCAGTGAGCATGACATCCTGTAATTGAACTATAGACATTAACTTACTGTGTGGAATCCAAATCCTGGCACACTTGACCACATCTTTCAGCATCAGAAATCAATGCCAGTAATGACTGCAATGCAGAAGCAATGAGTTATGGCCTGGAAAGATTCATCCAAGTTGCCAAATCAAGAATCTTCCAAGTACTCATACCATACACATGATGCAAGAACTGCTCACTTCATACCTTGTACTACAAAACCTCACATTGTGCTAAGCATGGCTTCTGTCATACATTGTGCTGTCTTATTGCTAAGATATGTTTTGTCTTGGGGCTTGGCTTGGCCTTTGGACCAGGATTTTATAAGCAAATATGCCAAATGTATCTTGGTGCCACATGCTTTATTGAGATCAAGAAAAGCTGGACAGCTTTTATGGAAATGTGACAAAACTGAGCTGTTACAGACTTTGTTAGTTAGATGAACCTTGCTGAGCATAGCAATAGTTTTGGCTGCATCTAAAGCACTTAATTCTTGTTAGGCTGCTATTACTTCATACTTGTGCCTAT
The DNA here is from genome assembly GCF_004010195.1 of Chiloscyllium plagiosum. Taxonomy (NCBI): domain Eukaryota; kingdom Metazoa; phylum Chordata; class Chondrichthyes; order Orectolobiformes; family Hemiscylliidae; genus Chiloscyllium; species Chiloscyllium plagiosum. Next base: position 15,322,454 of record NC_057729.1, read on the forward strand.
CCTCCAGAATTATGTGAATGGTCTGGCTTTTCTTTCTTGCCACAAAGATTTTCTGAGTGTTTTATTTGGTGTAGAGGCAATGACTGGCTCAACAAGCTTCTTTGACTGTCTCCCTTTGGAAAAATCACATGCAAGCCATTTGGTGAGGCATCATCCAGAACTGGGTTTGCTCTCAGTATGACAGATGTTGGAGTGCATTAATCCTACAGTTAATTCTTACTTTGAGTTGGTCATTGAGAACATTTTAAATCATTTCTGGATCTTACTGTTCACACATGGAAAGATTGTAGTGTTAATTCTGAAAAGCCCTTCCTTTCTGTCAGCAAACAAGAATTTTAGAGTTCTTTTCTTGGTATCATTTATTGTTGATTTGTTGCATAGATCTACATACATTGTTTAAACAGCTATAATTTGGCAAGGGTATCACTTGATGCCTTTTCCAGAATGACATTTCTGCAAGCTGTAATTATACCTTAAGAACAGTGAACTGTAACACCTTAAGCTGTGTTGTTAATTTTGAAACAATGGAGATTTTAAAATGTCATCGAAATAATACAAAGAAACTGTTTCCACTCATAAATGGAACGAGTACCTGACAGTATAGTTTTAAAATGTTTTGAAGTGAGGTGAGGAAGAAAACATTTTTACAGAGTAGAGGGCTTGACATGCACAACCTAGAAATGTGGTAGGGGGCAGGTTGAATTGAGATATTCAATAATGTTTCAACACAGAGACAGACAGCTGAACCAAATCAGACTTTCCTCTCTGTATTTGTAACAAAATAAAATTAAAAACTTCAAAAACCCTCAGAATTGACTCCAACAGTTCCTAACCAGACTTTAAAATAACCAGCCCTCAACTCTGTGATGAATCAATTTGTATCCTAAACAAAAGACTTAGTCATTTATTAACAATACAGTAACTTTAGCAGAGCAAAAATTAAATAAGAAATGAATCTAATTGTTCTATGCTATAAACCCCACAACCTCTGTTTTCAGCTCAATTTGCACAAAATACAAAGAGACAAACAAACATGGTTCGGGGATAAAAAAATATAACACAACGAGCCATGTGTTTTTCATCATGTGTTGTCTCACAGGCAGAGATGTGATTCCTTGGTTGATTTTCTAAAGATGTTGATCAGGGTCACCTTGACAGTTCAGTCAGATAAGGGCAATAATATAAATTAGCTTGCTATTGTCTGAACTTTTCAGAGTTGCTCATGGAAGGTTAGGCAGGGGCTTTCAACTCTTTGTGCTGTTGCAACAACAGCCAAATTCTTGTGTTCCACTGAAAACACAGTCCAAAACTCAATTCAAACTCTGACCACTCCCTGTCAGACCAACAGACTGCTTCATAAAATCCCAGTTACCATTTAATATCTACCATCAGCTTGAAGGTAAGTTCTTTTCTCGACTTACTGGAACTTTTTCACAGGTACTAACCTTGTTAATAGCCAACTCCTGCTCTCTGCATGGCAGGATTCAAACTGCATCTGCAGAGGACTTACTCCATTACTTTGGTCTCTGGATTAATGAGCTAGTCATAATAATATTGGACCATCACGCCCCATTGCTTGACATCATTTTTTGAAAGATTCTGAGATAAACAATTTTGCAAATAGATAGAGGTTTTCTGAAAAATCATTAAAGTTAAAAATGTATACTGTTGATTTATTTAACAATATAAGTTCCTTATATGTAGAACCAGCAATAAGCAATTTAGCCTTTGAACATGTTCTATTATTCCATAAGATCATGAGTAATTTTCCACCTCAATTCCAGTTTCCTGCAGTGTCTCCTGATTCCTCAATTCACTTGGTACCTAAAAATCTGGGAAATTCTATCCTGAATATACTCTAAAATCGGTAATCCCTTTCACAATGGAAAGAAGGATGACTGAGAAAGAAGAAAATTCTACACAATATGTAATTTTGAAAGATTATACTGATCTCAAAATTTATTTATACTGATCATATTTTCAATCTGGTCAGTAATATGATCCCAATACAATCTTGATGAGAGATTAACTTGGACAATGGAATATATATAAAATTACTTTGCAGACAATTAGTAATGATAATATGAGCAATGAAACATTTTGTTTGTGTTATTATAAATCAAAATGCATCCACATAAATGATATGCACTAAAGTCCAATTAATTTTAGAGATTCAAAAAAGAGTCCAACTGGAACATTCATCACAGATCTCCAGCAGGATTGCTTAGAGCACTCACATTTCTGATTGTGTTTGTAAAGTCACACATTGTTAAATTTTGCCAGAGAAACTTGGTTGCTTCGGCATAGTCAAAGTTTGTAATGTGATGGTGGTAACCAAAGGTGTGTGCAGGTCACCTATTGCTGTATAGCAAAAAAATTACTGATACTATACATCTCCTGATTGAAACAAGGTAAAACAGTATGAGGCAGTGTAATGAAACATAAAGCTATGCAGTCTAATAGCTATAGATAGCTACACTTATTACCACTTTGTAAAACTGCTTCGTGAGATGCGAGCATTGCTGTCAAAGCCAGTGTTTGTTGTTCCTCTCTAATTGACCTTGAGATGATTAGATTAGACTAGATTACTTACAGTGTGGAAACAGGCCCTTCGGCCCAACAAGTCCACACTGACCCACCGAAGCGTAACCCACCCAGACCCATTCCCCGACATTTACCCCTTCATCTAACACTACGGGCAATTTAGCATGGCCAATTCACCTAACCTGCACATTTTTGGACTGTGGGAGGAAACCGGAGTACCCGGAGGAAACCCACGCAGACACGGGGAGAATGTGCAAACTCCACACAGAGAGTTGCCTGAGGTGGGAAATGAACCCGGGTGATGATAGGCTGTCTTCTTGAATAACTCCAATCTATCCTGGTAGATACACTCAAAGTGCTGTTTGGAGCGAGTTCCAGGTTTTTGATCCAGAGACACTGAAAGCACAATGATAAAGAAACGGGACAGGATCGTACCTGGCTTTGAGGTAACGATGCAGGTGGTGATTTCACTATGTATTGGCAGCTCTGGACATTTGAGGTAATAGAGGTCATGCATTTACAACATGCGACCAAAAAGAAGTTTGACAAGTTTTGCTGCATGTTGTGTGGTGCACAAACTGATGTCCCTATGTACTAGTCGTGGAAAAGTTAAACACTAAAGGTTGTGGATGGGGTGCCAATCAAGGGGGCTGCTTTGTTCTGCAAGGTGTTGAACTTTTTGAGTATTGGAACTGCACTCATCCAGATAGAAGCATGGTAGTCAAACACATTCTTTTGGGGTAGTCATTGCCACAACCTATTTTCCTACTTAGAGTCAGAGAGTCATAGAGATGTACAGCATGGAAACAGACCCTTCGGTCCAACCTGTCCATGCCGACCAGATATCCCAACCAAATCTAGTCCAACCTGCCAGCACCCGGCCCATATCCCTCCAAACCCTTCCTATTCATATACCCATCCAAATGCCTCTTAAATGTTGCAATTGTACCGGCCTCCACCGCATCCTCTGGCAGCTCATTCCATACACGTATCACTCTTCGAATGAAAATGTTGCCCCATAGGTCTCTTTTATATCTTTCCCTTCTCACCCGAAGCCTATGCCCTCTAGTTCTGGACTCCCTGACTCCAGGCAAAAGACTTTGTCTATTTATCCTATCCATGCCCCTCATAATTTTGTAAACCTCTATAAGGTCACCCCTCAGCCTCCAACACTCCAGGGAAAACAGCCCCAGCCTGTTCAGCCTCTCCCTGTAGCTCAGATCCTTCAACCCTGGCAACATCTTTGTAAATCTTTTCTGAACCCTTGCAAGTTTCACAACATCTTTCGAATAGGAAGGAGACCAGAATTGCACGCAATATTCCAACAGTGGCCTAACCAATGTCCTGTACAGCCGCAACATGACCTCCCAACTCCTGTACTCAATACTCTGACCAATAAAGGAAAGCATACCAAACGCCTTCTTCACTATCCTATCTATCTGTGACTCCACTTTCAAGGAGCTATGAACCTGCACTCCAAGGTCTCTTTGTTCAGCAACACTCCCTAGGACCTTACCATTAAGTATATAAGTTGTGCTAAGATTTGCTTTCCCAAAATGCAGCACCTCGCATTTATCTGAATTAAACTCCATCTGCCACTTCTCAGCCCATTGGCCCATCTGGTCCAGATCCTGTTGTAATCTGAGGTAACCCTCTTCGCTGTCCACTACACCTCCAAATTACTTATTGTTGTTTTAACAAATTTATCCACCAGAAGTTCATCACTTCCTCCATGTCATTGGTAAAGAATGTAAATAGGTGACACCCTTGAACATTTCACTCATTTTATCATTCCAAGTTAAGAATAGGGGGAATGGGGGTGACAGGGCAAACAGAGGAGAATGGGGGGAGCATGCATTAAAAGTCTCAGGTGCGTGTGAACTAACAGAAATGTGGTCAAGTGTAACACTTTGAACAATATAAATCACAAAAGAAAGTACTCTCCAACAAGAAATGAAACAAGAAGTTTGAAGATCCTTCTCAGGCTGGAATTCTTCAATTAAGCTAATGTCAAGAGATTGGGGGCATTGCAAAGCCAAATTCATGAGCCTAAATACATACTGGACATATATAGTATACAGGTCAAATAATGTGAACTTACCAACTAAAAGCATTACTCTTCATTTATAGTTATTATTAAATGCATTTACTTGGTTTACTAATTGGATCAGCATTTTCAAATTAAACTCCACAATATACATTAACTATTTAAATTATCCTTCATTTAGAAAATCAACATTCATAAATTATTATTCATGGATTGTTCATAGATTCATTGAAAACTTCTGGGTATCTATTAAGCTGTCAATTTAAGTTGACAATTTGTCAACCACCCCAAATGTACCAATCCGAAACCTATTAAACCCCAGAGCCTCACTCGACATCTCCCCCAACATCCTGGACTCGAGGACTATCTGCCATCACTTGGACCGAACATCCTGCAGCCATTGAACCTGAAATGTCCCTCTTTCCTGGATTTGAAACATCCCCACATCCCCATCACCAACCAAGGGCCTGATACACCTTATCATGTGGACCCTGTTACATGTCTCTCCTCCCAATAGCCACTCTTCTGGCTGGACACAACATTCACCACCACCATCACCATCATCCATTCCCCCTCCCCATACACGCTGCCAGACCCATAACCCTACATTTTCTCCCATCAAAACCTAATAAACCCCAGCCCCACTCAACCAAACACCTACTTCCTCTACCAACAAACCCAATACAACTCCCTGCCACCACTGGACGTGATACCCACCTCTCCTCCTTCGTGTTACTGAACACTCCTTCCAAACCAGCTAACATAGCACCACTCTCTACTCACTGCATTGATATCCTCTCTGATCTATCCTAAACACTCCAACATTTACCTGGCACCCTTCCTGCCTTGTGTCCAGGCTGGGTGGAACTGTGGCTCAGTGGTTAGCACTACTGCCTCACAGTGCCAGAAACCTGGGCTCAATTTCACCCTTGGGCAACTTGTCAGTGTGTAGTTTATACATTCTCCCTTGCGTTTGCATGGGTTTCCTCTGGGTGGTCTTGTCTCCTCCCCCGGTCCAAAGATGTGCAGGTTAGATGGATTGGCCATGCTAAATTGCCCATAGTGTCCAGAAATGTGCAGAGTTAGCCATAAGAAATGGGGATTACAGGGATAGGGTAGCGGAGTGGGTCTGGGTAGGATGCTCTTTAGAGGGTCAGTGTGGATTCAATGGGCCAAATGGCCTGCTTCCATATTGTGGGGATTCTACGATTCTATGATCCTATCACCCCACCCAATCTGGCACCTGAAATACACCCTTATCTTACATATTTACTCTTTCACATGAACTGTCAAAGTGATTATGCTGCAGGACAGTTACATCACAAATGTAGCTACTACTGCCATGAAACAAAGAATCATGGCTTGATGTCATCCAACTGTCCCATGTCACGATGCTCCCAAGGGGACAAATAGAATGTCGTTAGGCTCAAATATCTGGCTTTGACTACAAGTCCAAAAATGTACAGTTTAGGTGGATTGGCCATGGGAAATGCTGGGTTATAGGGATTAGGGAAGAGGGGGTCTGCATATGGGTGTGATGTTATTCAAAGGGTAGTATGTACTTTATGGGCCGAATGGCCTGATTCCACACTGTAGAGATTCAATGATTCTATGACAGACAAAGAATGCTCCATATTTTTGTTTAAGTCATGATTATAATCTAATAATTGTTATCCAATTGTGACTACCACCCTCGGAAAATCTGGTCCAATATTATTTGGGGAATGTACAGTATTTGTAATTAGTTGAAGTTTAAAATAATTTTAAGTCTATAGGAAAGCAACTAAAATATGTTATTCCATTTATAATACAAAATAAATGTAACAAGATCAACTACATGCCAAACACAGTTGGAAACTCTTCACAAAGCCCTATAATTAACAATTTGATGCATCAGTCACTATACCATGGGGAAATCCCCAATGCAGAAAAAATTAAAATAAGTAAAGATACCAAGGTCGAAAACGAAAGCTCCATATCTTTAATAGAATGGGTGGAATGAGACTGAGTTGTTGGAAGTGGCAGATCCTCTATTTTAAGTCTGATGCTGTCATTAAGGTACAGGTATATGATTTAAAGCATCTGGAGGGCGCCTCAAAAGGAGGATGAAGAGCATCCTGGATCTCCTTACCAGGGCAGGCTGCATCTGAGAAGCTGTTGAGATATTACTTCTCCATAAGTTATCAGTCCAGCATTACCATTGCTCCACATGCAATTCTACAGCCTCCAATCCGTCTACTACTTGCCATCACATTGTCCTTTCAGGAATGAGGTTAAGAAACATTTCTTCATCAAAACCGTGGTAGAACTGTGAACCTCTCTTAATTAAATAACACTCAATCTAATCTAACGTAATCAAAAGTTAAATAGCCTATTCCAAGTGTGAGGGCAGGTGCATCAACATCAGCATCCTCTCACAAGCAGATTCTACAAGCATCAATGATATGAGCATCCACCAACCTCGCTGGATTGATTTAGATGTTAGATATCAGCCTCTAAAAATAGGTCTCTTCCAAACTCAGTTCGGGCAAATGCACCAGAACAAGACAGAAGCTGGGCCTCAAGGATATGCTGAAAGCCAACGTGAAGGAATGTAATACTGACATTAACTTCTGCAAGACTATTACTTTGGATCGAACCACATGATGGCAGAGTCTGTGGCTCCATGATGACAAAGTGAGGAAAATTGATAGCAGTGAAAGCAATAGGCCCACAATTCAAAATAACAACACAAGCACATATCCCACACAGATGCCACATATCTGTAGATCCAAAACTGGCGTCTTCAGCCACTTTGAGACTCATTGGAAGACAGGAATTTGCAAAGGACAGCCAATGATTTCTATTCACCTCAGCTGTAAATATAGAGATTACATTTTCTGCATTGTCTCTAAAACAGATTCTACTATAATTAGTTCCTGTGACTAAAACTCTGCTACTGTAGCTATGCCTGGAGCAAACAATTTGTTTCAATTGCAGAACATGATTTTGTGCAAGGATTGGGTGAATCCAAAAGCCAATATTATGCCACAGAAAACATAACAAAAATCATACATTCAGAGAGTGACAAAGGCATCATGACCAAACAATATCAATCTGAATAAATATAATTAATTTCATTATTAATGAATCAGTTGGGAAACACACTGAATTCAAAAGAATGAGATTCTCAACAGCAAGGAAAAAGGAAGTACAATTCTGCAAACATGATATTAATGCTGAGATGAGAATCACTGCTACTGGGTGATGACGGACCTAACTACCTGTATTTATGTTTTATCAGTAACAAATCTCACCTTGTAAGAGGGATGCCAAGTTGCGTCTATCAGCTACCTCTCAGGTAATTCTTCACACACAGGAATGGTGAAGGGTAGCTTCTAACTGACAGCATGGGATTAAGGGTGCACAGCTGTATTTTAAATACAATACTGACAACAGCAACTTCAGACATCCCAGCAGTGGTGAATACTTCTGCCATTGCTGAGCGCCTGCCAGCATAAGCAGTGTACAAGGAAGTTCATGGGGCAAACTGTGGAGAATGGCATGAGATAACTTTGATGAGGAGGAGCCAGTGTTGGACTGGGGTGGACAAAGTTAAAAGAGCTCACAGAGAGAAATCCTCCACTAAACATCTAGCTGATTTTTGGTAAACTTTAGTTACTTATTTGCCCTTCTACATAACCCACAAAATTTGATCGCTGAAATATATATTGGCCAGCAATTAGTGCAATTCTGTGAACCAAGAGAGAATCAAGATGTTACTTCCAGTGAATCATTAGAGTGTAATATTGAGCTCTTTAAGATGAGGATTGCAGGAAATAGGTCAATTACAGGCAAAATCATCAACTTGCCTAAGAGTATGTTGAAAGGAAAACTGCTACATTGTGGCATTTTATGGATTGTATTTTTAATCAAAACTGTTTCAGATGTGGATATACTTAGAGCCATGTTATAATTTTCAAAGGGAAGAACAGTACTTTTGTGGTTTCTGTTATGATCGGCTCTCACTGCACAAGCATTCAATGAGTTTGCATAGGAATCATGGTTTACTGCAGAGACACGGATTTTCTTGGCCCAGGAACCAAACTGAGTTGGAGTTTATTTTTTTCTCTGTATCATTCAATTCTTACTCCATAAATAATTAATATGATTTAGTAATGTCTTGAATTAATTTACTTAAAAATAAACACAGGAATCTTTTTCATGCCACAATGGCCAGGGCTTCAAAGGCGTCTGTCAGAGTAGACATTTCATAAAATACACTTCCAAGTAGATAACTTTTTTCAGTAAGAAATACGAGGAGTTCCTTTACCTTAATTATCCTGTGGATATCATCATGCCATGTTGAGTACAATAAGATCAATGAGAGAAGGAAGCATTTTGCCATATGCCACAGATTAGCAAAAGAGATGAAAGACTAAATCAGGGACAAGAAAATCTCTGTAAAACCACAGAAAAGATTGAAGCATGCCCTTTGGATCTTTGTGTTATTAATTCCCCGGAGTTAAATAGAATCTAAATTTGATATCAGAGCTTGTGTTAGTGACAATTTGTACAAGATGTCCAAGTAAGTCATTTTAACTGCCCAATTAACTTCAAATGGGATGAAATACATAAACTGTACATTTTTATAGGAAACCTAATGGAAGATATTGTGCATACCTCTTCAGAAATTAACAGAGCTTTCCATAAGTAATATTTCAATCCAAGTATTTATCTGGAGTGCTGGTTCAACATAACTTCAAGAAAATTGTACTTCAGTGTCTATCTGGATTTAATTATGTTTTTTTCATATGAGAATATGAAATGTACTTTTGTGCACTTGCATTTCTACATAGAAGTACATCAAAATTTTCATTTTCAAAATCTAAATTTCATTAATTTTGCAAGGAGTCAGCATTAATCATTGCAATGAAATATCCAGGAAATATTGTTTATAAAGTTAGAGAAAGAATGAGCAGGGGAAGTTAGATAAGAGTTGGCAGAAGCCCAACAAAGTTTGGATAATGAGGGAAAAGGTATTTTATTAATAATGCTGTTAGCCAGGACAACTGGTACACTCAAATGACCACATGACCATACGATATAAGAGAAATAGACCATTCAGCCCATTGAATCTGAGATCATAGTTGCACTGAAAATCCTCAAGTCCACTTTTCTGCTTTCACCCCATAACTCTCCATTCTCTTACTGATGTCAGTCTATTTTTGTCAGTCTTAAATATTCTTAATGACCCAGCCTCGACAACTCTCTGCAGAAAAGAATTCCACTCCTCTATGATTCACTGCTCAGTGCAAAGAAATACCTATCTTTCTTCATTGAGCAATCCTTACTCTGTGACTATGCTCTCTGGTTCTAACCACTTCCACAAGGGGAAACGACCTACATGTATCCACCTAGTCAATTCCCTAAAAACGTTAAATGTTTCAATAAGGTCACCTCTTATTTTTCTCAATTTTATAAAGTACAGGCACAACCTACTGAATTTGCCCTCATAAGAAAATCCTTCCATGCTCAGGATCAGTCTAGTGAAACCTTTTTTTGAGCTGCCTCCAATGTCAGTATATCTTTCCTTAGATAAGGGGACTAAAATTGGTTACATTATTCTGGATGCGTTCTAAATAATAGCTTGAATAGTTTCAGCAAGGCTTCCTTTTTTATTTGTTCTCCAGTCCGTTTAAAATAAAGACTAGCAGTTCATTTACTTTCCCAATTACCTGAACTTGTATGCTAGTTCTTTTGTGATTTATGAATGAGGACTCCTGGATTCCTCTATACTGTAGTCTTTCTCCATTTAGATAATATCTAGAAGTAATACAGCCTTTTAGCTTAACACATTCACTACTCTGCTTAGATAATCCTCAGGTACTACACTAAACCATTGATAGAAGGACATTACAACACAAATAAGAATACTCAGCACTCTATGCCAAGAAAAATACTCCAATGCCTTTATAGCTTTTTAACTCCAACCAAGAACTGAGAATCTTCTCGAGACGGATGAGGGAGGCACCTCTTAATGTATGTCCTCATCATCATCAGCATTCTTAGATCCTCTGGCTGAGAGATATCTGTGCAGTTGGACCCTGGAACAGAAGCTGCCCTTGCATTGATGCTTCTGGAAGTGCCTCTACCTGCACAATGACACTTATCATCCTGTATATGCTGGGCACAAGCTGATAGAAGCGAGTCTGCTGTCTCCACCTGCTCCAAAGCTAGTGTGTCAATGTGATTGAAAGTAAAGGTCACCACATCAGACATAGGGAACTGAGCAGGTCACCAGGTTTCATGGTCACCATGATCAAGGCTAGATTTCAATTCCAGATTTACTAATTGAAATGAAATGCCAGCAGCTACAGTGTCCCCAGAACATGAACATGGACCTCTGGATCAGTATTCCATTGACATTGATGCTGTGACATCATCATTCTTGGATATTACACGCATCACAGGTTGTGCAGAACATTGTGGCAGCTTAAAATTTGTGCTATTGTCGGAAGCTGATCTAAATACCTTCTCAGTGAAGTTATACCTGAGGTTGTACAGAAACAGACTTCACTTCTGAGAGTAAGCTGACATACAATAGCTATGATATGTAAAGTAAAAAGTTCAGAAGTATTTAAAATGTAGCACTACAAACCTATTGGACTGAACATTGAATTACACTGGGAGCCAGGGAAGCTTTGAGATATGTCCAGATAGATTCCATGTGGAGGCCAGCAGGTAAACGTTATCACATGTGTCTGAGAGTCTACTGTATGACTAGTTGCTTAGCTATGCAATTAGAAGGCTAATAGCATGTGAGGCTTTCACGTAATACAGCCAACCTCAGGCTCTTAAACTAAGACTGTCATCTTTAAAGGAAAGCAACATTTTTGAACTAAACGCAAACAGAGGTTTTGGAAAACTGGTCAAGCAAAATGATGCTCCAAGCAAGAGAGAGCTCCAAGATTATGTCATGGTGGGTTGAATGCTCCCATGTTTTGGCTTACTGTCAATTTTGGGTAACTTCGTGGACGGTGTCCCTCTTTAAACCCTGGCAGTTTGTCTCATGCAATTCCCCATTGCTCACTTCATTAAAAATGCACACTGCTATCATATAATTTTGGAGTCCAGCACTGGTAGAAGTGCTGATCAGAACATGTTATGGTGTTCGTTGCCATGGGCAACATGTTTAAAGCCCAGCTGCACACGGGTTCAAATGCTTCCAACTTGGTCTGAAGAAGCCACCTGGGGCAGTGCAGCATTCATGGTCTGAAAGAATGCTCAACAATGCTGCAAGAAGGTGAATGACCTTCTGAGATTTGAAAGGCTAAGTACTTCTCTCTACTATTTCACATTGACTCTAACTCTGCCATTGCACCCACTTGCCACCAAGGCTCAACGTCTACCACACTCAGTATTATATGCAGCCTCAATGGATCTCACTGACTCCATCCTTTCAAGCTACTAATCCTTACTGCCCTCTGAACTTCCTACTTACTAGGAAAACCTCAATAACTTTCTTGACTGCAGATGGGGCCTGACTGACTATAGACCTCCTTGACTGGACTAAGAATTACTCCCCTTAGTCTTTGAGACATGGCCATTGGGTTGAAGCTCATTCAGTGTAAATTGCTGCCACATGCTCTAGGTGTGACACTAACACAGCACTGTGCCATTTAGCAACATGGCCACCTATTAAATTGATCAGTGGTACCAAAGGTGACTAGGTGCCTGTATTTGCATTCTAAAAGGGAAGACAGGACACTCCTACTGCAAGCGTGTAAGTTCTGACTGAAGAGGCATTGCACGAAAAGACAAAACAAGGCATAGATGCTACAAGCTTCCTTGGACTCTTCATGTGGATGCACTGGTTACAAAGGCCCAACAATGTCTCTTCTTCCTCAGGTAGCTGAGGAAATTTGGCATGACGGCAAATACCCTTGCCAATTTTTGTAGGTGCGCCATAGAGAATATTCTGCCTGGATGTATCACTACCTGATATGGCAACTGTACCATTCAAGATTGGAGACAGGTACAGAGAATGGTGAACTCAGCCCGGACAATCACAAAGGCCAACCTCCCATCTATAGAATTCATCTACCAAGTCCGCTGTCAAGGAAAGGCTGCCAGTATTCTTAAAGATCTATCCCACCCTGGCAATGTTTTCTACAATCTCTACCATTGGGAAGAAGGTACAGAAGCCTGAACACACACACACACCAGCTGATTTTGTAACAGTTTCTAACCTATCATTGTTAGAATACTGAATGGACTCCCAAACTCTTAAAACTCACCTGTATTATGTTTTTGCCAATGTTTACCTATTACTTACTACCTATGCTACTTAACTCTGTGATCTGCCTGTATTGTTCACAAGACAAAGCTTTTCACTGTGCCTCGGTACATGTTACAATAAATTCAATTCAATTCAATTAAAGCATCTAAGTAAGCTCAAACTGAGTGAGCACTGAGTAAGCAAGCTAAGAGCCCTGAGATATACTTTGATCCAATACATGAGATGGAGGTCTATCCTTGCACCCAAAGTGGCTAGGCAGTAGCATTGCAAGATAGAGGTGAGCTCCAAAGTCAATACTAAAGTTTTGAACTGTATTATAAGTGTGCCCAAGATTTTTTATGATACTAGATGATGTTGGTGCATTGTTGTTGCCAACCTCCATGAACAAAGGGTGCAGGAGTATGCCTAGAAATGTTGGGTATTCTGCTCAAGATGGATGTCTGGAGAAAACACCAGTGAGATGTCGATGCCAAGTTACCACTCTGACTTTCATGTCAAGAATTGGCGCTGCGCGGTTTCGTTTTACTAACTGGGAAAATAGCAATCTGTTAATAAATGAGGCAAAATTAGGCAATGATGAGATGATAATGCTTGAAAGTAACCCCCTGACTATTCAATATTGAGATTCTCACCTTGCTGTTGAAGCCTTAAGCAGAAAATCAGACTTTGTTCTCTACCTTGCAAATCTCATTCTTGCCATACTCTTCCAACTTTTCTCACCATTGTCCACATTTCTCAGACAGTGGGAAAAGGTTTTGATGGATGGCTTTGAGGTTGTCATGCAGCAGCCTCAACAGGGATGGAAGCATCGATGTCTCAGGCAGTATAGTGCAGCACATCCCCTTTTCCAGTTACACTCAGGGCGCTTACTCAATATTTTGCTAGGCAGCCACTGCCACAAGCACCTCCTAATGATGTCAGCATCTCAATGCCAGCTGGACAGCTATGAAAGTCCCATCACTACATGCAACATAAGCATTGACATGCAATCCCTTCTTTTGCATGAAAAAGAGACTTGTAGTTCAAGAGGACACATCGAACTGGCAGGAGGCTGGTACAATTCCACTCTCTCAGCCCCCTTTGGAGATAACACTTAGGCCATCTTTATACCTTTGAAAAGGGGGCACGTCTTGGTAGGTGCCTGCTCAGCACTGTGTACTTGAGCACAAAATCAGGATCTGCAAGTTTTGAGTCAATGGGCACAAGCAGGCAATGGCCATGGCAATGGAAAAGAATGACTCCAGTGCCAGATTATAAGAGGACCTGATGGGAACCTGATGAGACCCTAATGGGTGGTCTACGTGAGAAAGCTGATTAGCATGCTTAATAGAAAGCTCGGTACATTGACCCATTGTCAAATAGTATTATATCTCTCGGAGAAAGTGAGGACTGCAGATGCTGGAGATCAGAGTTGAAAAATGTGTTGCTGGAAAAGCGCAGCAGGTCAGGCAGCTTATGCCCGAAACGTCGATTCTCCTGCTCTTTGGATGCTGCCTGACCTGCTGCGCTTTTCCAGCAACACATTTTTCATCAGTGTTATGTCTCTGTCAAGCAGAATGGAGGAGTCTGGCTCCAAAATAGCAGAAAGCATTGTGCAAAGCTTCCTTTCCCTGCAGCCTCTGATCAATGCTCTAAGGCAACAACACAATACCACATCTATATTCCACTAACCCTCAGTTCTAAGCATTAATGTGTCAAATAAACTGGCTCTGCTTCATCCAAATTTGATATTCTGGTGTCATATTCATTGGTAGGGCTGTGTAATGTCAGGAGGGCATTTCTCTTGAGGCTTCTGACCTGTTCTGGTAATGAATAAACAGGTACCTTTCTCAGGAGCATATGCCTCATGAGTTGCAGTGCATAACCCATGCTCGAAACCTGTGGCAGTTTAGCATGAAAACAAAAGTATTCCACTTCTTGCTTTGAAGGTATAGCTTGAGTTCTTACAGTTCCTTTCAAACAGTCACAGCAGACATGCATTTTGCTTTCTGAGAGCCAAATGTAAATTCGTAAGCAGAGTAGAAACTTTTGCTACATGCATTCATGTTGCAGTATGAACATTGAGGACTTGTTTTCATTGTACACAAACTTTTAAAGGCATAGACCTGGCAAGAAAGCTATCTATCATCCTTTTTTTTGTGGACAGCCATTGAGATGTTTCAGAAATTACATGGCTGTAAAGTAAGTAAATCAAAGCTAAAAGGTAGCATTAATATATTTCATATTTCCCATTTTATTATTTTTCGATATCAGTGATCAGAACTAGACATTACTGCAATAGATTCCACAGCCAAACACTTCAAAGGCAATTAACCTGTTAATGGAACTTGTCTCCATTGAATACTTGAGGAAAATCCCTATTCATGCATTCTTACACATTGCATGATCCATTTCACTACTTCAAGTAAGGACATGCTAGAGTAGCAGAGAGTATGAATGTGATAGGGTTAGGCCTGATGTCCAAATGTAAAAATGTATTTGCCAAACTAATACAACAATTTTCAATATATAATTTTTATTCACTCATTGAAAACTTCAGGTTAATCTATAATTATTGTAAACGTACAGTAGTTGAAACAGGGAATGATGATCCCCAGGTTGTGATACAACACAGAATATTTTCTTTCGCTTACTCGGACTAAAACCCATTCACCACAGAATTGTTACAGTGCTAAAGGAGAATATTTGGCCCATTATGTCTGCACTAGCTCTCAAAAATGAACAATTCAATTAGTGTCATTCTCCTGTCTTGTTTCATAACCCTCAGCATTCCTCCTTTCCGATAATAGTCTAACTCCCTTTTGAATGCCTTCTTTTGAACTCGTCTGCATCACATTGGCCAGCAGTAAGATCCTAAACACTCTATCTGTGAGAATGCTAAATCTTATGTTGCTTTTGCTTCTTTTGCCAATTATTTTATATTTGTGCTGTCTCAGAGTTATATAGTGCTGAAAAGGCCCTTCAGCCGAACATGACTGCACCAACATAACTACCATCAAAGGTGCGCTAATCCCAATTTCCTGGACTTGTCCCATATCCTTGAATGTTACGGTATTTGAGTGCTCATCAAAATGTTTTTTAAAGGTACGGTTTCCAGCTTCCACTACCTTCTCAAGCAATGAATTCCAAATTCCCACCATCTACTTAATGAAACCGCTTTTTTCCCAAATCCACTAAATCTCCTGCCCCTTACTCCAAAACTGTGCCCTCTCATGATTGACCCCTCAACCAAGGGGAACAACTGATCTCTATTCACCCTGTCCTTACCCCCTCATAATCTTATACACCTCAATCATGATACCCCCCACCCTTCATCAGACATTTCTGCTCTAGAGAAAACAAGACAAGCCTATTTGGTCTCCCCTTATAGCTTAATTTCTCCATCCCAGGCAACGTCCTGGTGAGCCTCCTTTGTACTCCCTCTAGTGCTCATATTCTTCATGTAGTGAGTTGACTGGAATTGCATGCAGTACACCAGCTGTGGCCTAACCAATGGCCACTCCAACTCCAACTTTACCTTCTTGATTTTATACTCTATGCCATGACTGATGAAAACAATTGCCCTATATGCCTTCCTAACTATCTTATTCACATGCTCTGCCAACTTCAGAGATCTGTGAATAATTACCCCAAGATCCCTCTGCTCTTCTAGGCTACCCAGTGTCCTACCATTCATTAAGTACTCAGTCATCTTGTTCCTTCTTTCAAATGCATCACCTTGCTCTTATCAGAGCTAAGTACAATCTGCCACTGGCCTATCCATCTGACCAATCCATCTATACCTTTGTGTAACCTACAACTATCTTTTTCAATACTGACCACTCGACATTCTTGCTGTCATCTTCAAATTTGCTTCACATTCTCCCCACATTGTCATCGGTATCATTTATGTATAAGACAAGCAATAAGAGTCCCTGTACTGATCCTTGTGATACACTACTGGACGTTGACTCCAGTCACTGAAACAGCCTTCTACCTCTACCCTTTGTGTCCTATTACTAGGACAGTTTCTAATCCACCTCACCTAGTTTTCCTCAATACTATAAGCTTTACCTTCTCAGTCTGTCTCCCGTGTGGGACCTCATCAAAAACTTTGTTAAAATCCAAATAAACTACATCAACCGAACTTCCCTCATCCACACACTTGATCACCCTTCCAAGAAATTCTGACAAATTCTAATAGACCTCTATCTGACAAAGCCATCCTGACTTTTCCTGATTAACACATGCTATTCCAAGTGGATATTCATTTGCTCCTTCAGAATTTTCTCCAACAGTTTCTCTACCACTCACATGAGACTTACTGGTCTGAAATTGCCTGGTTCAATTCTGCCACCCTTCTTGAAAAGTGGAACCACCTTAGATGTCTTCCAGTCCTCTGGTCCTTCTCTCATAGCCAGATAGGAATTAAAAAATTGTATCAGAGCCCCGGCAATTGCCTGCCTTGCCTCCCACAGCAGCCTGTGATGTAATTCATCTGGTCAAGAGATTTGTCCAACAAAGGTTCCAATACCTCTCCCTTTCCTATGTCAAACAGTATAAGTTCCTCACAGTCAATTTTCCTGAATTCCGTTTCCAGCATTCCTGAACCTACATTTTTCCTTTTCCAGAGTGAGACTGAGGAGAAGTATTCATTTAACATCCTTCCAACATCCTGCAGCTTCACACAGAGGTTGCCCCCTGGGTCCATAATGGGCCTTGCTCTTTCCCTGGTTAACCTCCCTCTGTTGTAGGTTTACCTGCATGGAGCTGTTTCCAATCAACTCTGGCCAGATCCTGCTTTATTTGAATAAAATCTGCCTTTTCCCAATCCAAAACCATCTTTTACAGATCATCATTTTTGCCTGTCCAGAAACATTTTTTGAATTTTACCATGTTCTGGTCAGTATTGCTAAAGAGTTCCCTCACTACCACATTGAACACTGATCCAGCTTCTTGCCCCTTTGAACCAGATCCAGCACTGTACCAGCCCTTGTTGGGCCTTCTATTTATTGATACAAAAAACTCCCCAGGATATATTTCAAGAAATCTGTCCCCTCTATGACTGCCCCAAAATTTATGCTTGGAAATCTGAAATCCATTAGTATTATTACCCAGTTATTATTCTGACACACCTTTGTGAACTATCTATGTATTTGCTTCTCTATTTCCCATTGACTTTTTGGGGGCCTATAATATCTCTCAGTAAAGTGGCTGCCCTCTTAACATTCCTAAGTTCTACCCACAAAGCATTGTTTGAAGGCAATTCCAAGATATTATCTCTCTTTATTATAGTAATTAATTCTTTAATTAATCGTGCTACATCACCACTTTTTTTTCACCCTTCTCTCTGTCTTGCCGAAAGATTGTATAACCCAGAATGTTGAGTTGCCAGTCCAGCCCTTCCCGAACCCATATTTCTTTGATGACAATGACATAATAATTCTATGTGTCAATCCACAACCGTTAACTCATTAGTCATACCTATTACATTCCAAGCATTAAAGACCATCCAGTCTTGCCTTACTCTCTTGACACTCTACATAGCTGAACTCATTATGACTTGTTTCCTTTGCTATAGCATAATGTTTCTTTGCTTCATCAATATTCTGTGTCCTATCCCCTGTCAGGCTAGTTTAAATTCCTCCCAACAAAGTCAGCAAACCTACCTGTAAGGATATTGATCCCAATGTGGTTCAGGTGCAGACCATCCCATTTGCATGTTCCACCTTCTCCAAAAATGGTCATCCAGGAATCTAAAACCCTTCCTCTTGCACCAACTCTTGATCCACACATTCATCTGCCCTATTTTCCTATTTCTAAACTCACTAGCATATGGCACCGGGAGTAATCTAGTGGTTTCAACCATTGAGATCCTGTTTTTTTAATCTACTGTTTAGCTCCCTGAATGTTTGATGCAAGACCTCATTTCTCACTTTGCCCATGTCATTGGTACCAACATGTACCACAAGCTCTAACTCATCACCGTCCCCGTAAAGGATGCCCTGAAACCATTTGGTGATATCCCTGACCCTGGCACCAGGGAGGCAACACACCACCCTGGAGTCACATCTTTGACCACAGAAATGCCTGTCCACTCCCCTGACTGAAGAATCCCAAACCACTATTGCTCTTCCTTTCTTCTTCCTTCCCCTTATACAGTCAGGCCACTTGTGGTGCCAGAGCTTAACTCTGACTGCATTCCTCCAAGGTACCAGCACCCTCATTAGCTTCCAAAATGGAATATCTTTTAGTCAGTAGAACCCCAGGGGTTCCCTGCACTACCTGTTCTGTCTGGACTGTTTGGTGGATCTGCCATAAATACTCTGTGCAGATTTCTCATGATTTTGAACACATCAATCAAATTCCTCTCAACCTTCTTTTCTGCAAGAACATCATCCTTAACTTATCCAATCCATCTTCATAACAGAAAGTTCTCAGTTACAGTACCACTCTCATGAACTTTTTCTGCACCCTCTCCAATGCCTTCACATCCTTCCTAAAGCATAGTGACCAGAACTGGATATAAGGGTTGAAAAATGTGGTGCTGGAAAAACACAGCAGGCCAGGCAGCATCCGAGGAGCAGGAGAATCGACGTTTCGGGCATAAGCCCTTCTTCAGGAATAAAACTGAGGACACACTGGTAGCTCCTACAAAAAGTGTTTGCTCTGGTAGTTGTTTGCTTTATTAATCATTCAGTCCTGCAACTTATATACACCCAGACCTAATGCTCCTGCACCCCTTTAAGGGCTGTACTTTATATTGTCTCTCCATGTTCTTCCTATCAAAATGAATCAGTTCATATTTCTCTGCATTAAGAACCTGATTTTTTCTAGTTGAATAGGTTACTGCAATAAAAGCAGATCAAATAAGGCTTCTCGAAAGGTAAATGGCTTTCCAAATATTCTGTAGCTGATCATTCTTACGGCTTTACACCATTTCCAGGGCATAATAGGAATCAGTTGTTTATTTCAGACAGACACATCATTACTATTGCAGCAGCAGACAAGTATAATTCTATACAAATGGTGGTTTGCCTGCCTGGGTACTATGGTTGCTGAGAGGTCACTTGTCATGAGTAGTTTAGCAGCAGAGAGAAATCACAGATAACAATCCACTGTAAATCCAACTTGAATAATGATAAGGGTATCCTTTTTTCTCTCTCAGGGGGTTATGAATCTTTGAATCCTCTTTCCCACAAAGTAGTGGGAGTAGGGTCAAGTGAATATTTTTAAACCTAAGTTGGATAGTTGATAGATAATAGAGTTAAAAGATATCAGATGTAAAGAGGAAAGTAGATGACACAATCAGATCAGCCATTGTCTTACTGAACATTCAAGCAGGCTTGTGGGGTCAAATAACACATATATCCCCCTCTGTTTGTATGTACAGATGTAGTCTGATGCACAGTCACATGTTTAAGGCCCAGTCTGTTCTTCATGAATAAAAAGCTTCTTGCACCAGAGGTTATGGATTTAGAGGTCCTCAGATTGGAGATAGTGACCTTCAGAGATACTCTGAGCTGAGGCCAGCTGGAGAAAAATGGTTAGACACTTTATTTAAATACCTGTGCTTGTATTCTGGGCACTGACATTCCTTCTATTCAAATGTGTCATGTTGTATTTCATACTAAATGCTGAGAGAAAAAAAACATCTTTGAGAATTGAATACTGTGCTCAGTGGATATGATACTGGACTGACAACCTAGACTTCATGAGTTCAGCAGTCATTGTGGGAGATTGCAACATTAAAAGCAAACTTCTGATGAAAAATGTGGTTATCCGCCCAAATATCACCTTCTTTGTCTTGGTGTTAATATTGCTGTTCAAATTATATTCCTACAAAACACCTGATACTATTTAAAGTGGTGACAAGTTGTGTTTTGCTGCTGCTGATTGGTAAACCTGTTTATTTTGCATTTGACACCAGAAGAAAACAAATCGAAAGGTGTTGAATTTTCAGAAAAATGTGGTTGGTTCAGAAATGTTTATTGGAAATTAATTTGTTTTTCATTCTATCTTTGGCCTAAGCATAGCTCTGAGCTCAGGAACAAGGTAAGGCAGAGGGCATCTGGAGCATTAAGGTAGTAAAAACAATGACTGCAGATGCTGGAAACCAGATTCTGGATTAGTGGTGCTGGAAGAGCACAGCAGTTCAGACAGCATGCAAGGAGCTTCGAAATCGACGTTTCGGGCAAAAGCCCTGATGCTGCCTGAACTGCTGTGCTCTTCCAGCACCACTAATCCAGAATCTGGAGCATTAAACCTGTTTTCTGACTTCAGTTTTGATGCCTACACTATTTCAACTCACCAACTCCCGCCAACTTTCTGAGTCTGTAGATTGTGAAGGAGCAAAAGTGGCCTTTAGTAGAGTGATATGTACTTCTTGTCAGATGTGGGAGTTTAAAGAGAGTTTAAGGGCAGATTATATCTGCCATCAATGCTGTTGGTTGCGAATCTAATCAGCTCGAATACATCGGTTGGAGAGACAATTTGAAGCAATGATGAATTTGCAACAGCAACAGTATGTGATGGATGGCAGTTATAGGAAGGGGGAAACGCCGCAGATACAGTCACATAGATGGGTTAACTCTAGGAAAGGTGTGAGAGGTAGGCAGCTAGTGCAGGAGTCTTTTGTAGATATACCCATTTCAAACAAGTGTGCTGTTTGGGAGTGATTCTCAGGGGAACTTAGCACGAACAGCCAAATTTCTGGTATTGAGACTCTAATGCAACAAGTGGTACGTTGGGTTCCAAAAGATCAATTGTGTTAGGGGATTCTCTCGTCCGAGGTACAGACAGACATTTCTGTGGCCAGCAGTGAAAAATCAGAATGGTGTGTTGCTTCCCTGGTGTGAGGATCAAGGATGTCTCAGAGAGGGTGCAGAATGTTCTCACGGGGAAGAGGGGCCAGCAGGAGGTCATTGTCCACATTGGAACCAACGACATTGGAAGGGACAAGGTTGAGATTCTGAAGGGAGATTACAGAGAGTTAGGCAGGAATTTAAAAAGGAGGTCCTCGAGAGTAATAACATCTGGATTATTCCCAGTGCTACGAGCTAGCGAGGGCAGGAATAGGAGGATAGAGCAGATGAATTCATGGCTGAGGAGCTGGTGTATGGGAGAAGGATTCACATTTTTGGATCATTGTAATCTTTTTTGGGGTAGAAGAGACCTGTACAAGAAGGACGGATTGCACCTAAATTGGAAGGGGACTAAGATACTGGCAGGGAAATTTGCTAGACTGGCTCGGGAGGATTTAAACTAGTAAGGTTTGGTGGGGGGGGGAAATGGGTGGGACCCAGGGAGATAGTGAGGAAAGAGATCAATCTGAGACTGGTACAATTGAGAACAGAAGCGAGTGAAACAGTCAGGCAGGCAGGGACAAGGTAGGACTAATAAATTAAACTGCATTTATTTCAATGCAAGGAGCCTAACAGGGAAGGCAGTTGAACTCAGGGCATGGTTAGGAACATGGGACTGGGATATCATGGCAATTACAGAAACATGGCTCAGGGATGGGCAGGACTAGTAGCTTAATGTTCCAGGATACAAATGCTACAGGAGGGATAGAAAGGGAGGCAAGAGAGGAGGGG